>NW_027185665.1:10724297-10766342 GCF_028583685.1 Petaurus breviceps papuanus | reverse complement strand
GGGGCGGTACCTGAAGTAGTAGACATCGCTCTTGCCGGCACTGAGCCCAGATTTTCGGATCACTTCCTCCTTCTTCCATCCGGGGGGGAGGGCAGGGCAGTCCATCCTCTTCCCGCTCTCCGGGGCCCGGGGTCCCCTGGGCCCCGGCCCCGCGCTCCCAGACGGGGAAGGGACCGGCTCCCGCCGGGGGGCGCCGCCGCCACCGCTGCCGCCGCCGCAGCCGCCGCCGCCGCCGCCGCCGCCGCTCGGGGGACGGCCGCGGCCCCGGCCCCGTCCCCGACCCCGTCCCCGGCCACGGCCCCGACCCCGGCCACCGCCACAGACGCCGCCGCCGCCGCCGGCGCCCCGGCCCGCCTGCTTCCACCGCCCCCGGCCGCGGCCGGCGCCGCCGCCGCCCCGAGCGACTTCCCTCCGCACGCCGCTCACCGGGGACGGGGCGAGCGCGCTGCCCTGACCCCCCTGCTCTATGGCGGAGCCGCCGCCAGCGCCGCTGCCGCCCGCTGCGCTCTCCCCCTCCTCCTGCTCCGGGCAGCAGCGGCCTCCCCCCGGGTGCGCGCGCATCCAGCCCCCTCCCCAGCCGGCGCTGCGCTTCTTCCGTAACCGAGCCCTTGGAATCCCGGAGACCCGCCCCGCCCGCGGCGCGGCGCGCGGGGGGACGCGCGCGAGCATCATAGAGCGGGCGCGCGCCAGAGCGGCCCTCCCGCCCGGGGCGGGGCCGCGGCCGCCGCCTCTCAGGTCCTCCAAGCGCCCGGAACGGCCACGCTGTCCCCGCCCCCCGTCGAAGCCCCGCCCCTTCCACTCACCCCGCCCCGCCACCGGGCGCGTGCCCGACCCCAGGGTGGGGGAAGGGCGGGAGCCGTTGAGGGGGTGAGCCCCCGAGGCCCTGGAGCCGCCGTGGACGCTTTTAGGGTTTGATGCAGTGGTGCCTCCTTGTCTTCACTGGGTGTTAGTGGATGAGGGAATGACCGAGAAGGTCAGGACGGTCATCCCTCCTCCCCAAAGCTCCCTTCTGCCACGAAGGTCCTAAAGCCCCGTCAAAGGGCCGGTGTCCGGTGTCGGGTTAGGGTCAGAACCCAAAGGGACCTTGGTGGCCACCGAGTCCCGCCCTCCCATTTTACAGAGAGGGGGCAGGATGGGGATGTGAACCCCGATTCTCCAGTTTTATTTTACACCGCACCTCTTGGGACGAGTGAAGGTCTCCCGTTTGTACATTTATATTTAGGGAATGAATTAAAAAGCATTTATTAAGTGCTTACCATGAGCCGATCTAACCCTAAATGCTTGGAGATTCAAAAATAAAAAGCAGGTCACTGACATTTTATATAGGAGAGTGGGGAGTTTTGATTCATGGGACAATTGCTGACTGATCTTTTCCATCAATTGTGAGTTCAATTATTGTTCCCAAACCCAGGAAGGTGGGTGATATGATGGGACGAAGATGGCCAGAAATCATCTGGGGTCATCGGGATATGTTGAACTTTAACCCATCAGGAGCTAAGAGCCCCACCAAGCACTGCCCCCAAGCTGTTGGGCGCTTTCAACAAGCAGCTTAGGTAGGTAAATAACCAGTATTTATATACCACCTACCATGTGCCAGGTGTGTATGGAGTGTTCAGAAAGTGTGAGGGTTTGCTGAACCATTTTCAGGGCTGCTAATCCACCTTTGGGGTCCACCTGTCACTCAACTCTAACCCGTGCCTCCAAGGCACTATACAGCATTCAGAGTGGACACCCCCCTGTAAAACCGTCTGGGCAGACCGGATAAACCAGGTTGAAAGCATCCAACAAGCCTCGAACCTGTCGTGAGTTAGGTGGATGTCAACCCCAAGCATGTGAAGACGTCCCCAGAGTGTAATGGGGCGATGAAAACAATTTGTTCCAGTAGCCATAAAGGGGGATGAAGTAGGCACTGTGGAATGATTAGAGTTTGGTGAGACATTCCATCTTGGGCCATTGCTAGTCATCCTGACTTTTGTCTTGCCATTGGGCTTCTATGACTCTAGGGAAGAGAGTGAGGTTGACAACTTTGAGTAATTCTGCCTTTCTAATTCACCTGTGAGTTAAAACTTCACCCAGCGATGTCATTGGTCCTCTTTGAAAATGAAGTAGGAACAAAAACGACAACTGTGTTCTAGGCATTATAAAGTGCCAATGTTCCTATCCCCATTTTGTAGATGAGAAAACCGAGACAGGGAGATTAAATGACTTGCCCACCCTTATATGACCAATCAATTAAAGAGCTGAATGGGACCCTGGTATTGTGTGTAATGTGATCATCCCACGGAAAATAGAGTCGTTCTTCCTGCTTCTGATCAACCACATGTATGACTCAGAACTTGAATCCTTCAGAGATAACAAGCCCCTGGCTGCTTCCAGTCATGTGTGACTCAGTGCTGAACTGCTTGAATTTGAGATGATGAAGCAATCCCTTTACTGGGCAGAAAGTGGTGACTCCTTCTCTGGCTCTCTTCTCTCCTTTTTCCATTGGATGACCTTGTTGCATGACTATGTGCCTTTGTCACTATACCATGCAGCCTGGTAAAAAGTTCCGTTCTAGCTACCCAGTATTATTCCCAGACCCTCAGTACAGTAGACCTGAACCCTTGGGTTAATCTGGAAATGCTCGGATCTCTTAAAACCTCTCCCCAAACCAGATTCAAATTATAACCTCAATGGCTTTTTTCTCAATGGATTCTACTTAATATTGAATGATCACTTTACCAAAGACTCTTGGAGTTTGATGCAGAATTAATTCTATCTGTAATCTTATAACCCAAACATCATTTTGAAGGTACAGGGATTAAAAGAAATGTTTTAGAAGACAGTGTTGTGCTTATTTTTTTTTTTCAATTACATTTTCTTTGAGTGTTGTATAGAATCATCCTAGGGGAAATAAAAAAAAAATATTTTAAAATTTGGGTCAAATTCAATTAACTGTCTATTATTCATGTATAAATTAGTCTTTCAGGTACAGAAATATTAATGTATTCACATATGCTTATTTACCTTTTTCTCCTCCTCACCCTAATCCACACTTGGTTTTTCCCAAACTTATCTGTGAACTGGAACTTGGAATGGGGCAGATCATCAGTGGGGGAGGAGTCTCCTGGTGAACCCAGATAAACAAAAAAGTCAACACAACTCATTTGTGGTTAATCCAGAGTCGACTATGCATATAATGTCAGACATTTATAATAATGTTTTGTTAGCCAGAATATTAAATAATGGGGTAGGGAGAGCAGTGGGACCCAGAAATGTATTGTTAATTTTAAAATCGCTCAGTTAAAAAGAATTAATTCAAATTACATCCTGTGATCTTGTAGGATCATAGATTTAGACATGGAAGGAACCTTAGAAATCATGTAATACAGAACACTCATTTCACAGAGGGTTACATTAAAATCTAGTGAGGTTAGGTAATTTGCCCGAGGCTAAATCAGAAGAAAATAATGGAGCCAGGAGACCAGTAGTGGGTTTCCTTGCTCTGTTACCATAATTAAGAGATATGTTAGCTAACAGTTTACTAACCCAACAATAGCCAAAATATTGTCTTCCAAATGAACTTTCTAACAATACAACTTTTACTATATTTTTAAGATATCCTTTCAAAACTTCCTCCTGGTGAAATTGAGGTAATTTTGAAGTTTGCAATCAACAAAGAAGAAACTCTACCAGAGAAGCTTTTATTAGAGAGGTCCAGGAATTTTAAGTCTGTTATTTGTGAATCAACCTGCCAAAGTACAGAGTGATTATGACCACATTGGCTACACTGGGATGAATTGTTTGGCAGTAACAACTCACCAAGTCAGTCTAAGAATACGTAAAGGGGCTGTAATATGTGTTGCAGGAAGGTGGATCCACACCAACAAATTTAGGAATCTTTAGAGACAGCTAGGTGGCACAGGGAATGGAGCACTGGCTCTGGAGTCAGGAGGACTGACTGAGTTCAAATCCAGCCTCAGACAGTTGACACACCCTACTAGCTGTGTGACCTTGGGCAAGTCATTTAACTCCAATTGCCTTGCCTTCCCCCCTCCAAAAACTTAATAATGAAAATTATGAATCTTTGAAGTATAGAAATACAAAATTTCAAAGAATTTAAGATAAACTAACAGTTAAACTGTACATTCCAAAAATATAGCTTTAACAGATATAATTTTAATATACTGGTTAACTTCTCTAGATAGGTATAACCAGTGCTTAGGGAGAGGAAATGAAGAAACTGAACAATTTTTCCCTGTTCCCTACACTAACAGCATCAGTAGCACTCTGTAGTGACCAGTTCTTGGCAAACTCTCCAGTAGCCAACCTTTTCAGGCTTAGGGAAAACACAGTAACAGTGAAATAAAAAGGCTGCCAAGAACAGGAAAGCAAAAGGAAGAAAAAGAAGAAATAAGGAAGTAGAAGGGGACTCAAAGGGAGATTTTGAAACTGTATGCTGGCTATCAAAAGTGAAAGCAAAGACCAGAGCATAGCTCCACAGTTACGTTCAAACTCATTCAGTGGGTAGGTAGAACTGTGCAACACTTGTCAGAGATCAGATATACTATGTCAAATATCCCAAGGTAGATAGATATAATACTGACTTTTTTATTATAATTATTTACTTTTATATCTTAAATGACATAATTCATTTTCTGTTCCTTTCTCATGATGGCTTCAATTGTGAAAAAGCAATATGAAACAGTACTGCAATGTAATATAGAATCAGAAATAATTCAAAATTAATCAGAAAGGGAAGCAATGAGGTGTCTGCAGTGCAAATATAGAATGACAGCCTAGAGTTGCAATAAGTTTGCCTGGGTTGAGAAGAAAACCTAGTCAAGCAGAGTTAGCAAAAAACTGGCAGATGAGAATGACAGATGGAAAGACTACAGAAAAAGAAGCACATCCCTCCACATTTCAATACCAGTCACCTGCCTTACCAGGGATGTACTGGAACCAGTTCACACTGCTTCTAGAGCTGACTATAAAATTTTCAGTATGAGCATTTATACCTCAGAAATCTGCAACTGTTACCAATTAGGGCTTAATTTCTTATTTTATTGATAGTCTATTCTTAAGAAAGTGATAGAGAAAATGTTGATTATTCAGTTTAAATTTAAATTGCATCATGCACACATTTTTTAGAGAGCTGATTGTTAAATATTTACCATATAACTTAAAGCTTGGTTAAGTAGCAAAAGTGATAGAACTCTATTAATAGTAGAAGTTCATCATAGTTATGGTAATAAATCAGAAGGCCACTGGGCTATAGATGAAAAAAAGCTGATACAGCATTTTTAAAAACAAAGAATTATATAAATGTGAGATGCTACAATTCCTAATAGGCATTTCTATCTACCACTACTATTATTACCACAACTATTAATGTCAATTCAATTCAACAAGCATTCATTGCATACAGACATAAACTTCTATTACTACTACTAATAATGATAATAATAAAAATCACAGAATGTTAATTCAGTAGCATGAATGTTCAAGTAGGAAATAATTTCTAGTTTATTTATGGCTGCAGCATATACTATTCGAGGGAAGATCAAAGTGTAAATTTCCATTTGATCAACCCCATGCACACAGAGCAGGCTGACCTGATTAAACCAAAGTTTTCATTTCTGATTCTCTCTGGTAGTTGCCTGCAGACCCAGTCTCAATAGCATTGTGTTGAAAGGGGGACAATTTAGGTATTTCGCGAGCAGTTTCTGTAACATTTAAATATTTCTGCTCTTATATTATGAATCAAGGAACAGAAAAGAGCTCATATTTATTCTGCCAGTAGGTGAGTAAAAGGGTCTGTCAGTGACAAGTTAAATTCCCAGGTCAATTAGGTAGAGAATGTTGAAAGTACCAGGTATGGACACTTTGTATTTAAAAAGTATCTTTTTTTCCCTCAAAACATTTTATAATAACCTTCTGTAACAGGAATAAAATACTATATATTCTGCTGTGTGGAGAAGCACAGCAACATTGTTTCCTTAGGGAATTAAGTTGTGTCCAATTTTCCCAGGCTGACATTTTAAACCCAGGGTGCTGCTAGTTTTGTCTTTGGATTGAAGTAAAAGAGTTGGAATAAGAAAGGGTTTTGTGTGAAATCAACTAGCAAGCAAACAATGGAAATTGAACAGGCTGTGATCTCTTGCCTAACAGGTGTGACAAAGCAGATGCTGAAAAGCCAACTGTCACCTCTTGGAAGATACATTATTTTTTCTTTATAATGATGTTCATTCCATTTTCCAGGAAAGGCTTTAGTAAGGTCATGCAACTGAAAGTAATTTTCATTTTTAAAAAATAAGTGGCATTGTGGACTTTTACTAGGGAAAAGAAAAGAAATTCATAGAGTCAATGTTTAAAGGCACTTTAGAAATGTGCTCACAAAAATATTTTGTTGACAAGCATAGAATCTGTATTTAAGTTTTTGTTTTGATTGTGATAAAATATTGATCTTAAAAGTGTGTGTGTATGTGTGTGTGTTTGATTTTCCACCTTGGGCAAATCTGTTCTCTCCTTCCCCTCCCCCCTATATACATGTATACATATACACTTCATGGGATGAAAGGATCATAGATTTAGAACTGGGTAAGACCTTAGGGACTATAAAGACCAAGCCTCTCCTTTTACAAATGAGGAAAATGAGGTACAAAAAGGTTAAGTGACTTGTTCAAGGTCACAAAGCTACTGTCAAAGACAGGATTTGAACCTAAGACTTCCCTGCTTCAAGTACAGCACTTTACCCATTTTAAAACCTATGCTTTGAGTTCAAATAAAAGTTCTTTTTCATGCTCAAAATAATCTTTGGGCATTAGTTTCATTTTTACAGTTACACAGAATTCAAATATTCTTGAACTATTGTGGAAACCTTCTCATTTTTGACCAATACATATGTTGCTTCAAGAAAATGCCTCCTTCCATTCAGAATTGTTCATTGTTCCCTATCTTGAGTCTAAAATGAACGACTAGAATTTATTTTTAAAAAACTAAAGAGGAACTTGATCTCAACTAAACAGCTTTAAAGCTGTAATTAGTATAGTTTTATGATTCACCTAAATTGGCTCAACTACTATTCCAACTAAAATTAAATGCTGTTGGCACTGCATATCAGGAGGCAGAATGATACCTTCAAATACTTACAGGTTAAATAAAGATTTTATTACCTTCTACTTGGAGAGACTACAGAGGAATTCTGCACTATTCAGATCACATGAAAAAGAGAATTTATGAGTTGAAAGGCAGAGAAAACAAGGGGAAGAGAAATAAACTGAGGAAAACTTTTAAGTGTTCAATACCCAGAACTTTTGTGCATGCTAGCTAGTGACTTGGAGGTACATGCTTTAATAATGGTGTAGAGGGGAAAGTAGACAAACTGAACACTTATTTGGTTTAATTACCTAGGGAAAACAAGAAGTGTTAGGTTTTAGGCCATTAGTAACACACCATTTACTGTTCTTAAAAAGGAAATTTACTAAATGAACTCTAGAGTCCTGAAAAGATATCATGTGCCTCCAAAATATAAGTAATGCACAGCCTTTTCACCAAGAGAATTAAGCTGTTCCCATGTACTTAAATACGATGATAGCATTGACAACTGTCCTGTTCACATTCATTTTTGATAGGTTTCTACTTTCCATGAGAAACCTATCAACAAATCTGACTAAATTTAATTTGAGAATGAGACTTATGTTTGACTTCCAAGCATTTTCTTTTTTTTTTTGCAGAATTTTCATTATTTTATTTTTTAGAACATATAATTCTTTCTCAACTCAAATTGACTTAAAAGAAAAAAATGACTTCTGTCTTCCTTTTTATATTATAAATGTGACTTCCAGGGCAAAGAATGAAGATGCTTCTTTGATTGTTCTTTCATTCCAAACCAACCCAAACTCCCTCCTCTTCTAGAGCAAGAGTTCTTAACCTTTGTTTTTTAATGTCATGGACCTTTTTGCAGGTAGAACGAGGGACCTCTTCTCAGAAACATGTTTTTAAATTCATTAAATAAAATGGATACGATTACAAAAGAAAACAATTTGACTGAAAATGTAGCTTTTTCCCAATTATGTTCATAGAACTCTTGACATCTATCAGTGAACCTCTTTGGGATCTGTGAACTCCTGGTTTAAGAACCTTTGTCCTAGAGGTTCTCCATTGCCACATCCAGAATTTTCCCCCTCAAACAGTTTGAGTCAATTTCCAGGCTACATGATATCCTACATGCTGGGTACATTGTGGAAGTTTTAACTGTAGAATGATGAGGCAGGAAATATTATATTTGTAAGTGTGTGTGTGTGCACACGCGTGTATAAACAAATATAGCAAATTTGAACAACAATTTACTGTCATCCTTCCAAATGGTCATTTTGAAATGTCATATTCTTCAACACAGACATGCCAATCTTTTCTTTTAAAATAAAATTGTTCTTCAAATAATTTTTTTAATTAGCAAATATTTCTTTCCCTACCTCCCACTCCCCCCCCCCAAAAAAAAACCCCTTGTAATCAATATGCATAGTCAAGCAAAACAAATTCACACATTGGCCAGGTCCAAAAATTTATATGACCTTGTTCATATTTATTCCCTTATCTCTTTGTTGGGAGGAGGCTAGTATTTTTTATCATCAGTTTTCTGACAATAGTAGGCTTATACCTCAAAGAGGTCAAAGTTCCTACACATTAAATGTGTGTGTATCTTTTTTTTTTTTAAGCAATTGGGGTTAAGTAACTTGCTCAAGGTTACACGGCCAGCTATTTCTGGGTGTGGTGCTGAGTGTCTGAGCCCGGGATTCGATCTCCAGGTCGTCCCGACACTGGAGCCGGTGCTCTTACTCGCTGAGCCACCTGGCCTCCCCTAAGCAATTGGGGTTAAGTAACTTGCTCAAGGTTACACAGCCAGGTGTTTCTGGGTGGGTGCTGAGTGTCTGAGTCCGGGATTCGATCTCCAGGTCGTCCCAACACTGGAACCGGTGCTCTTACTCGCTGAGCCACCTGGCCGCCCCATGTGTGTATCTTTTTATTGTTGTTATTGTTGTAAATGAACTGGATACTAAGGAAATGTCTCAGTTGGGGAATGGATTAATACATTATGGAATGTAAACATAACACTGTGCTATAAGAAATGACAAAAAAAAACATTTCAGAGCTTCCAATCTATTATTCTGGGAACACTTCAACTAATTCATTTCATTTTGGCTCCAGTCACCATCTTTGTGGCAAGGTTATGGACTGTTCTTTACCAACAGCTACACTAAGACCCTAAGATACCGTCCAATTTGTCAACCCATCTTATTGACAAATTCATCCACAAGGGCTTCTAGAAGTGACATGGGAAGAGCAAATATTCTTAGTGATGAAGAAATCCCCCAAATGTTTTGAGTAATGACTCAAAATTTTCCCATACGAAAGGGAATAAACATATAGCTTTATAATGACTATTTTGAAAGGAATGCCACTTTATTTGGGTGCACAACTTCTGCTGTATTTATAGGTTTTTAAATCACAATACTTTATATCCACTATGTATATCTATGCACAGTAGAATTGCCAAGTTGAGTCATCCAGTCCAGAGAATTTGCCAAGGGAGGTGATTTGGGGCCACTCACTGTAGCAATCTGAATGGAGGAAGTTTTGGTGAATTCTGGGGATTTAAAATTAGGTGAATTGATCTGTTTCTCCTACCTATTTTAGTTTATACAATTGGCTTCCAGGGCTTCTCTAAGTGAGCAATTATGTTGTAAGTTAGTGTCCACATTAAGGAAAGCAAAAAGGAGAAAAAGCACACACGTTAAGGTTTACATATCCAACATGATTTTGTAAAGGATATATTCTTTGTAGCTCTCTGAAGATTATACAAATGTTGTGGTCCCCAAAGACTTTGTCAAGATTGGAGTTATGGGATATGCAAATCTTAAAATGACTTCCTAGTTATTCCCTTTCGTATGGGAAAAGTATCATCTCTGACATGTTAACAATGCTACTTCCCTTCCTGGGAGTTCAAGGGTGGTGACTCATTGGAAAGCAAGATGCTGCATGTTTCCTTCACTTCCAGATCTATGCTTTGATTTTTTTGAACCTTTTAATTGTTTAAGAGGTTTTGAGTCTTGTTAGTGTTTGAGAGGGAAAAGAAAGGAAAAGCTAGTGGGGAGAGATTGACTCATCCCAAGGCGCATTTTGGGCCTGTTCTCAAAAAGATAGGATCCTATTCTTCATGTGCTTGGATCAACTTCTGAGAAAAATTCCTCTGCACAGGTGGTCATGAACTTGTATAAAGAACAGAGGTGCCAGGGCGGCTAGGTGGTGCAGTGAGTAAGACCACTGGCCTGGAGTCGGGAGGACCCAGGATCGGTTCCCGCCTCAATTGCTTAACACCCACACAAAAAAAACTTGGGCAAGTTACTTAACCCTAATTGCTATTTAGAAAAAAAAAGAACAGAGGTGCCAAAGTTTGTTCATGGTCAGAACTTTGGATTTAATTCTTAACTCTCTTGTGCAGTATTCAACCTCTAAAGCAATTTAAAATTTAAATTGGGATATCTCAGCCATGAGATGAACCAACAAGCTATTTTACTCAGGACCGGAAGAATCTTTAATGTAAACGAATATGATTATTCTCCCTCAAGTTCATCTTAAAGGTCAGGTAAGATTCAGCTTTTCTTAGCAACCATTTATAGTGCTGTCACTCATAAATTTGTCCAGACCCTTTGGGAATAATTTCTTTTTCCTATCAGTTCCACAACTTGGTGGGGAAAGGAGAAGGGAAGAGGGAAAAGGGAAGGAATAAGATCCACAAGTTTATTACTTGCAATTTTTAGTACTTGGTTTTATCTTTCCTAAATGATATTCTTTCAAAGGGTGCCATTTTCCTTAACTTTTAAAAAAATGTATTAATATGTCCTTTTCCCCCATGTTATTTGTGATATTAATCCTGTTTTCTAAGTCTCCATAACTCTAAACTGCTAAGTCCTCATCATTCTAACTTGTCCTTATATAGCAACTCCTTGTTTCTTCTAATCATTTTAGTTACCCTTTTCTGGACATGTTCTATTTCTATCATGTTTTTAAGCTAAGTATAGAAATGACATTATTTTATCAAAATGAAAGTTTCTAATGTCATAGAGTTAGAAGAGACATTAGAAGTAAATATATTCTAGTGTATTTAAAATATTTTTCTTAATGACATTCAACATTACATTGATCTTTTTTTATAGGGCACACTGATCAAATATCCTCTGGGAAAAAATTATCATGGCTATCTGATTCCTTTTCCAGCAACTGAAGAGAAAAGCATTTATGGAGATATTATATGCCAATCACAATGCTAAGAATACAGATAGAAAAGCAAATCAGTTTTCACTCTCAGAAAGACCCAGGGGTCCTTAAAGTTTAGTAGCAACATAGATGGTAATGCCTGGGGATCTAGATGGCACAGAAACAGTATAGAAGATAAGACCCAGTGATCCATAGGATCAAGTCATAGGCTAGGTTAAGTTGCATAGTCCTCTATTTTACTACAAGGATCATAGCTGGTGACTCTCTGCTCAACAAAGAGGTATCAGAATATTCTTTATAGCCAATTGGAAATGGAAAGAATGCTATGATCTCCAAAGTCTGATATCCAGATTGAGATGGTATTAAGCTAAAATTGTAAACAAGGAAGAAAACTGCTTATAAGAAAACTCTCCATGAAACTGTCTCCATTGTATTGTAACTGATGGAAACTTTCACAACATGATTTGGTTTACTTATCCCTAAGTGCATTGCTTACCTAAAAACTCATCTACTCCTTTTCTGCCCACTCACACAGACCCAAAAAATGTTACTATACTCTATTCTCACTACTACAAAGGAAGAGTTTGATGTTATGGAAGAAATGCTTAAAGTGGGACAGGAGAGGGAAAAGAATCTGTAGAGACAGAGGAATACTGACC
This sequence comes from Petaurus breviceps papuanus, assembly GCF_028583685.1. Lineage (NCBI taxonomy): Eukaryota > Metazoa > Chordata > Mammalia > Diprotodontia > Petauridae > Petaurus > Petaurus breviceps. Next base: position 10,754,424 of record NW_027185665.1, on the reverse strand, counting down.
TGTGTACTAATACTAGATAAAGGAAGAATGTGATCATCAGAAACAAGGGAAGAATAATCACTGAGCTTTTTGAGTTAAGCAGTAGTTTTTGAGTTGTTAGGCAGCTAGGTGATTCAGTAGATAGAGCACTGCACCTGGAGTCAGCAAGACCTGAGTTAAAACCCTGCCTCAGATACTTACCAGCTCTGTGACCCTGCACAAGTCACTTAACCTCTGTTTGCCTCAGTTCCTTCATCTGAAAAATGGGGATAATAATAACACCTACCTCCCAGGGTTCTTGTCAGGATCAAATGAGATAAATATTGTAAAGCCCTTAGCATAGTGCCTGCTATGTAGTAAGCACTATATAAATGTTAGCTAGTATTGTAATTTCTATTATTATTATAAGGCTATTGGACTTTGAGGGTTCATTTGCTGCTCACAAAGAGTAAGAGATTTTAAGTGGCCTAGAGATATTTGGAAGGGTCATGAAACTGGCTAATGATTTATAGAAACAGTGAATTTGCACTTGGGCATAGATTGTCTTGCCAGGAATTTTCAAAACAGAAACTAACTCTGGTGAGTGATTTCAGAAGAAAGAGATCTCAGTGACTAGAGTAGAATTTCTGCTGATAGTTAGGTAATAAAACTGGGGAAGCTTCCCATTAATCCTGAAGGAGTTCAGCAATGTCCTAGACAAGAACTTCAAAGGAATCAGCAGTGGAGGCAGTAGAAACTGGCCAAGCAGAGAAGCCTCATCCCATCAAGGAGTAAGACAAAAATATCAAGAAGGGATATCAGGGGTCCAGCAGCATAAGGAGATTGCCCTTTCTGAGGGTCCTCAAGCACAACTTCCATCATTGCTAACTTTCTTCATTTATGGAATGCATATTTGTAGGAGAATACAACCTTGCTTTGGGGAAAATGTGCTAATGTAAACACTATTCTACTTCATTAAATGTCTTCAATTGTGTCAACCAAATAGTTTTAAAAAAATCAAAGAGAATTGAAGGTATAAATGTAGACGAACAGAATACCTGGGTATTCATCCTCCAAGTAACTTCAACCTGGTAAAGAAGGGGGTTACATACTATACAAGTATAAGGCTCTTTCCAGAGAGGGAATTGGACATTCTGATAAAACAGATTTTCATGTTCCAAAGGATGAAGATGAAGACACATGGGTGCAACCAAAAGGGATCAGATCCTATTCAGAGAAAAAAAGAGACAAGAACTGATGATTTTCAGGTCACTAAGAAGGGGGTGCTAAGTTGACCATATACTGACCAGACTAAAATGGGCATTTCAGAGGCATTTACCTTGAACATGCTGGTCTAGAGTTGCTTCTCCAGATATGGCAATTCTGATAACCCCTACCAACTTCTGGTGATTCATTTGGGAACAAACCATAATACTAGAAGAAATTTTGAAAAGTTTTAGTGAGAATTACTAAGTCCTATGTAAGAAATCGACAACAATTTAAAGTAATACATGGCATTATTTTCATCATCACTGGTAGGGGCTTCAGAAGAGCAGGAAAGATTTGGAAAGAGGCTGTCTAAGTAAGAAGGTAGTATTTGAGAATGGGACTTGGACTTCCGTATCATACTTTAAGACATAGGTATAATCTTTTATTGACCAGGGATAGTGTTTAATTGATGAGGGCAGTTAAGAATATAAGTACTAAAAGACAAAGATATGATCAAGGTCTTTAAACTAAAATTGTAAAAAAAAAAAAAAAAAAAGGAAGAGACCTTTGTATAACAATCTGTCAAACTGGAAACAAATAAGAATAACAGGTACAGTATAGAAAGAATACCAGTGGAGAGGACCCAATAATCACAATTGATTAATTAACAAGCATTAATTGTTAATCTACTTCGGGTTTATTTATTAGAAATAAATACTGTCCTTACTAGGAAGTTCTTCCAATCAGACAGCAAATGAACTTCAAATTGACCTAGAAAATGTAAAAAGACATTTTTTCCCATCTGCAATAAAGTCAAGACCACTGGTAGTCTTGGAAGTATCCAGATGACTTGTAGTTGACTTTGATTTGAGTGAGGGAGGGTTGTGCAAGGTCACCCACCAGCTTCACTTCTTCCTCCAGAACCATCTGGATCCAGTGACCAGATATTCATCAGGATGTCTGGAAATGGCCCAGGAAGGAAAGCTATGGCAAATCTGGAAAGCATACTAACACACATTATCTAGAGATAATACTTTTGCCATACAAAAGGGAATAACTAGGAAGTCATCTTCAGATTTGCATATCCCACAGCTCCAACCTCAACAAAGCCTTTAAGGATCACATTTGTACAATCTTCAGAGAGCTATAAAATTTCTATATTTTATAAAATCATGTTGTATATGTAAACCTTAATGTGTGTATTTTTTCTTTTCCCCTTCCTTGAGAAGACTATGTGCTGTAACTAAACATTGTTCAAGTTGTATAAATAAATTAAGATGATTGATCAAGACTTGATGCTTAATGACATGCTTTGTCACTGTTTCAACAAGAATTAACTGATTAAAATATTCTGCAATCTATAAATGTATGTACTACTACTACTAACTAGTTAATTAGATGGTTATCATTTATATAATGCTTTAGTGTTTATTTAGTGCTTTACAATTATTATTGTATTTTATCCTCACAACAGCTCCTAGGAGGTAGATGCTACCATTGTCGCCATTTTTCAGATAAGGAAACTGAGGCAGGCAGGGTTTAAATGAATGAATTTATATAAATAAATGAAAAATTAAATTAAATGAATGAAATTTTTAAAAGGGCTAAATTGCCCAGGGTCACAAAGCTAGTAAGTGTCTGAGGTTGAATTTGAACTCAGGTCTGCCTGACTCCAGGTCCAACGCTATCTGCTATGCTATTTAGTTGTCAATTTCTATGTCCTAGATATTTTGTTATCTGCTTGAGATACAAAAATAAGTTGGTCCCTAACTTTAAGGGGTTTATAGTCTAGTGTGAAACACATAGACATATAAGTAAATATTTAACAAATTATATAACTTAATTATATTATAATATTAATATTTTTGCAAATATTAATATAAATAAAACAATAGGGTATATGATAAGTAAATCATAGGGTCCTATATTTTGATCTAGAAGGGATTTCAGAGGTAAGTTATCTAGTCCAATGCCCTTTTTATAGCTGGATTCACTGAGTATTTAACTTCTGTCTTTATCTTTTCTAATGTATTCAGTTGTAGTTATTTCTATTCACAACAGTGTCCATTTTGTTGCTGGCACTGCCTGGAAAAATTATACTGGACAACCAGTGATACATAGTAGTGATGATGATCATTCAGTCTCACAGAGGTGACCAGGTGAATAATATTGTTTTGATTAGTGACATGAGCCTGTGGCACTCTGGCTTCACAGACTAGTACTTGCACATGAGTCATGTGACAGCATCAGGCACACCACCAAGTCAGATCACTAGCTGCGTGAGAGCTTTGCTAGGTTATGGGATCATGGATTTCATGTCTATTATAACAAGATCAATGCTCTTTCCATCATATCGTGCTGACTCAAAACAAAAATGGTTCACAAAGAATTGAAATTCTAGGTATGTGCTATGAGGACATCTCAGTGAACTCAAGTTGCTAGATCCAGAAAAGCTTTAAATACTGAAAGAATTGGTAGACGTGATTTATGAGCCACGATTGATAATGATCTCTGAAAGCTCATGGAAAATGCCAAAAGTCTTGAAAAAATATAGCAAATGTTCTTTTTTCAAAAGTAAATAAAAAAGAACAACATTGAAATCTGCAAATCATAACTCGGAGAGTTTTAATTCTATTCCTAGTAAAATTCTGGAACATAATAGTATAGGAATGGTTTGTGACTATTTAAGATAGGGATTCAAAGAGAAGTGTTACAGTTAAAATCCTGCATTACTACAAAAATGACAGGCCATACCAACCTAACTCTCCAGTAGAATCTAATATCCTTGTGGGCATAGACTGTCTAGCTTTTATGTTTGTAATCCCAGCATCTAGTTTAGTGGGTAAGGCAGAGTAGGTGCTTAATAAATGTTTGGTGATTGATTGCAACTGCTGTCTCATCCTGAAACTTCCCTTAGTGCTTGTGACCTTCTCATCCTGGAAAAAACAAACTACCTCTTCTTAACCTGGAATGTCGCCTTGTAAGACTCTCCTCCATCTCCCATTAATGAGTTCCTCCTGGGGTCTCTATTTTACAGAGTTAAAAAACCACCTTCCTTTTCTTCACAACAATATTCCTGGCTTCCAGACTTCAAAACCATGCCTCTACCTTTATCTCTTCCTGGAACTTCTCTCAGCCATTGATGTCTCCTTGCTCTGGAACATACAACTCCTTGTGGTCTTCTTAACCTGGATTATCCCTTGTAAGAGCTCTTCCCTTTGCTATTCTTCTACAGACAAGGTCCTTCTGGGGCCTCCATTTTATGGAGAGACACAAGCCAGCCTTCAGTCTTCTCCTGGCCCTGATCCTGACTCCCAGACTTCAAAACCATGCTTCCCCACAAGGTATCTCCACCCCTTTCTCTACAGATTATCATCTCTTTTTTGTGATACCTTCCCTATTAGAATGTAAGCTCCTTTAAAACAGGGTTTCCTTTTATTTGCATGTGGCTTTCTTCTATGTGTATCCCTAGTGCTTACTACAATATTGGCCTGGCACATAGCAAATGCTTAATAAATGCTTGTTTCCTTCCTTCTTTTTTGATAGGATTACTAGACTGTAAAATTAGGGAAACACCATAAACAGAGTATGCTTGGATTTCAGCAAGGTGTATGACAAAGTCTCTAAGGTCAGCTTTACGGACAGGATGGAAAGACATGGGCTAGCTAGATGATAATATGGTTAAGTAGACCCAGAACTGAAGGATAAGACACAGGGATAATCTTTAATGGAATAAATATTTTCAGGGAGTGTCACAGGGGCCTGTTGTTAATCTTGCTATTTTCAACTATTTTTTACATGACTTGAATGAAAACAAATGACATGCTTTTTAAATTTGCAGATGACACAAAGCTAGAAGGAATAGCTACAATTCTAGATAACAGTCAGGATCCCAAAGTAGCTCAACAGTCTAGAACAGTGAACCAAAGCTAATAAAGATAAATTTATTAGCATTAGGTTTAATGAAGATAATAGAACTTTTTTCTAAAATTCTTATCTTGAGATTGGAAAAAAATCAGTTAAGTGCAGGAAGTGGAAAATGCATCTAAACAACAATTTGTATAAAAAAGATCTGAGGATGTGGGTGTACTGCTGCAATCTCAATATGCGTCAACACTGGCACATAACAGCAAAAAAAAAAAAAGCAACAATGACTATTTTAGGCTGTATTGATAAAAGTAAAATATCCTGAACAAAGATGGCGATGGGTGTATTTTGGAACTAGCTTGAATGGACTCTCAAGAGTCCATTGTTAAACTTTCAGTGCAAAAATTTACAGCTGAGAAACCACCTACAAATCAAGGCTTGATTTAGTAGCATACCTGTTTTGGTGATCATCCTGCTGTAGTCTAAGCTGGTCAGAGTGCATCTGGAGAGCTGTCTTTAGTTTTGGGCGCTCCATGCTAGAAAAGATGTCTCTGCGCTAAAGAGTTTCTATAAAACGGTAACTAAGATAGTAACTTGACTCGTGGTCAAGCATGCCAAACAGCTACTATTTGGATGACTTGTACAAGGGAAGACGTAGGAGGAACATACAAGTATTTATTTTGTGGAAAATTGATTAGACTTGTTCTGCTTGGCCCCAGAGGAGAGAATTTAGAGTAATGGGTAGAAAGAAATCGCTAAGTGAAGAATTCAGCTCAATTTTGAGGGGAAAAATTTCCTAAAATTAAAGGTACCCAGAAATGCAAAGAGCTGTCTTTGGTGGTAGTGGACTCTCAAATACTGGAAGTCTTACAGGAAGAATGACCACTTCATTGAAATATCAGAGAGGAGATTCTTTGTCATTTAGAAGGTCTCTGTGGTCCATTTCAACTCTATGTTTCTGTAATAATTCCTTTGTCTCTCAGTCATAAATTTTCTTCATTGATTTTTTCTCTTTAAAATGTTTTTGATATATTTTATAATATGCTTATTATAAAATATGAATTTTAAATATATTTCCCAATTACATTACAAATTTTAGCATTCATTTTTTTTAATTTGAGTTCCAAATTAGTTCAATTTATATAGTACTTTAAGGCTTGAAATGCGTTTTATAATTATTATCTCATTTTATCCTCCCAACTCTATGATGTAGGTGCTATTATCCCCATTTTACAGATGAGAAAATTGAGGCAAACAGAAGTTAATTGACTTGCCCAAGATCACACAGCTAGTAAATGTCTGAAGTCTTCCTGACTGCAGATTCAATACTTTTACCCACTGTGCTAAGCATATTTCAAAGGTATTTCAAAATCCTGAAATGTCATCATCATGGGGGAGAGGAGGAATTAGTCAGCAGTGTAATCTGAAAGGAAAGAGTATTTTGTTCACAACACTTTTTTTTTCTTGGCTAACCATGGTTTATTATAAAACTGTTGAGATAAGGGAATATTATCTGAACGTACTTTGAAATTTGAGGCCTTATGTGACTCTTATGTTGACCTATGAGAATGTGAGGATTTCCTTCTGTCAGATAAATATAGAGTGAAGGGTGTGCCTCCCTGTGATAAAACATTGCTAACTGAGAGGAATGGAAAGCATGACAATGGGTTTCCCAATGTCTCTAAATATTTAGCTAACTAGAGTACACCAATAAGAGAAAAGAACAATACTATGCATTTCCACACTTCATTGTTCTCTTTGTGTAGTGTGTGTTGTCTTATTACTATATCTAGACTGCAGTCTTGGTGCATGGTACACATTATGTGCTTAATAAATGTTTATTGATTGATTGATGAATCCTGCTTCTGATCCTTGTACTGACTCCTAACATAGTAGGTATCACTATCCTGGTCATATGAGTTTGTTGTTCATTTCTTCAGTCTGACTCTTCATGACCCCAGGCATCAAAGTACACCAGACCCTTTTGTCCTCCACTACCTCCTAAAGTATGTCCAAGCTCATGTTCATTGTTTTCATGACACTATCTATTCATCTCATCCTCTCCTTTTGCCTTCAATCTTTCCCAATATCAGGGTCTTTTCCAATGAGTCCCATCTTCTCACTATGTGACCAAAGTATTTAAACTTCAGCTTCAGTATTTATCCTTCCAATGAACAGTCTGAATTAGTTTCCTTCAGGATTGTCAGCAAGTGATATCTCTGTGTTTTAGTATGCTTTCCAGATTTGCCATAGCTTTCCTTCCTGGGCCATCTCCAGACATCCTGATGAATATCTGGTCACTGGATCCAGATAACTCTGGAGGAAAAAGTGAGACTGATGACCTTGCACAGCCCTCCCTCACTCAAATCAAAGTCAACTGCAAGTCATGTCATCATTTTCCTGATTCCATGGTCCTCTTCAAAAACGAAGAACAAAGACAGCTTTCCTTCCAAGGAGTGAGCATCTTTTAATTTCATGGCTGCAGTTGCCACTGCAGTGATCTTTCAGTCTAAGAATATAAATATGACACTACTTTTATTTCTTCTCCATTTGCCAGGAAATGATGGGAGCAGTTTCCATAATGTTCGCGTGTGGTTTTTTTTTTTTATGTTAAGCTTCAAGCCAGCTTTTGCACTCTCCTCTTTTTTTTTAGAGGGGGAAAGGCAAGGCAATTGGGGTTAAATGACTTGCCCAAGGTCACATGGCTAGTAATTGTTAAATGCCTGAGGATAGATTTGAACTCAGATCCTCCTGACTCTAGGGCCAGTGCTCTATTCACTGAACCACCTAGCCACCCCTTGCACTCTCCTCTTGCACCCTCATCAAGAGTATTCTTAATTCTTCTTCACTTTCTGCCATCAGAGTATTATCATCTACATATCTGAGATTGTTGATATTTCTCCCTACAGTCTTAATTCTGGCTTTTGATTTGTCCAGCCTGGCATGTCACATGATGTACTTTGCTTATAAGTGAAAGAAATAAGGTAACACTATTGTGTGGTTGTGGCTTCTTCTTTGTTCTTGAAAAGGACCATGACATCAGTGAGATTATGACTTGTAATTGAATTGTATTTTAGTGAGGAAGGGCTGTGTAGTCACCAACCTCACTTTCTCCTCCAGAGCCATCTGGATCTAGTGCTCAAATATAGATCAGGATGACTGGAGATGGCCCAGGATGCCGTGGGAGACTTTGACCTTTTGAAGTTAAGGTTTTTTTCCTGTTCTCATTTTGACTGAGGCAATGATCATTCAATGAATAGGCCTCTTTAAAAAAGAGTCCCTTTAATAAGTTAAAAAAAAAAATCAAACTGGCAGAGGAATACCCTCAGGGTTGCTGGCCAAAAGAGAAACAGTTACTATCTATATTCACTCTGAGATAGTAGGACCCAAAATAATAACCATTAAGTGGTGTGTGGACAGGGACCTATTGTTCAATGAGATCCAGATCAAATGTGTCTTAAGGCAACATCTTTAAGAAAGAAATCTAGCCAATAAACCCCAAGTTAACTAAGTAGATTTTGGCCATCAAAATTTGCCTTCCTTTGAGCAGAATACACTGAGGGGAGACCAGGACAGGACAGGGCAGGATGGAACAGGACAGGACAGGACAGGAGAAGCTGAGTTGCCCAACTGGAACTGGTTAGTGTTCTGTATTCAGTTGCATATATCATTCCCTTTCCCTTTTAGATTTTGTTTTCCTTCTTCCTCAGCTATTTGGAAAGCTTCATCAGGTAGTCATTTTGCTTTCTTGATCTTCTTTTTCTTTGGGAAGTTTTTGTTTTGTTTTGTTTTTAGTGCCTCCTTGTGGTAATGGTAATGGTAATTTAAAGATCTTCCCTGCTTTGAAAATCTTCCCTGCCCCCTAATAGGCTGAATGTAATCACATGGAGACTGTGATGGGAGGAGTTTACCAAATGGGTGGATCAGAGCCCACAGGAAAATGGGAGTCAGAGCACTTAGAGCTACAGGGATATGGTGTATTAACTTCTTTGTTGCTATGATGGATTTGGTTTTCTGGTGTCTGAATAAATGTTTTGCTTTTGGCTTATATATGGAGAGTCTGTTATATGTTGCAATGCAGCAATATGCTGGCATATACATAGTTGCCATCAGTGCTGTGAATATTGCATTGGAGCTATACTCCTGTACATTATTGTGAACCTTGGCCCATAGTTCTCAGGCACTCTATCAGATTTAATCCCTTAAATTTATTCATCACTTCCACTTCATATTCATAAGGGATTCTATTTAATTCACACCTATATGGTCTGATAACTTTTCTCTACTTTCTTCCATTTAATGCAATAAGAGTCTCATGATCTGAGCCATAGTCAACTCCAGGACTTATTTTAACTGACTATATAGAGTTTCTCCACCTTCAGCTGCAAAATATATAATCGATTTGATTTCTCTATTGACCATCTGTTGATGTCTATGTGTAGAGTCAACTTTTGGGTTATTGAAAAAAATGTTTCCTATGATCAGTGAGTTAACTTGACAAAACTCTATTAGTCTCTGCCCTGCTTAATTTTGTACTCCAGGGCCAAACTTGCCTGTTATTCCTATTATCTTCTGATTTCCTACTTCAGCATTTTTGAGGAATGTGATGTCTTTTTTAATGTTATTTCTAGAAGATGCTGTAGGCTTTCATAGAACTAAGTCAACCACCTTGGCCTTTTTGGCATCAGTGATTGGAACATAGAGCTGTATTACTGTGATGCTGAATGGTTTGCTTTGGATTCAAATATATATCATCCTGTCATTTTTGAGATTATACCCTAACACTGCTTTTCTGACCCTTTTATTGTCTAAGGTATTATTCCATTTCTTCTTAGGGATTCTTGACAATAGTAGTATATATAGTGATGACTTGAATTAAATACAACCATCCCTGTCCATTTAAGTTCACGGACCTGCAAGATGTTGATGTTTAATCTTTCTATTTCCTGTTTGACTACATGCAGCTAACATTGGTTCATAGGTCTTACATTCCAGGTTCCTACCTAGGCAATATCGATCTTTATAGCATCAAACTTTCCTTTAGTCCCCAGACACATCCACAGCTGAGCTTCCTTTCAGCTTAGGCCCATCCACTTCATTCTTTCTGGGGCTACTTGCAGTTGTCCCCCTCTTCAGGAACTTGATGAGTCAAATAGGAAGCTCCTTGACAACACTTGATTGCCTGAAGAGAAGCATCTTCTAGAGAAAGCTTGATTGGATCAAGTTTACACTGCTTCCAAAGAGAATAGATTTGTAGATTTGCCTGGTGAGTTTGTTTTTATCCTTGTAGCTAAATGGGATTACTTAAGAAAAGCTGGGCAATTATAACTACAATAATCCCCAATGCTTTCTCGGGCATTTTAAAAAACTCAGGTAATTACACTGCTGTGTATACAAAAGGGTCTAGCTAATTGACTTACTTTGATGTAACCTCTCTTTATTTGCCCAGGTCACAGATCTGCTCTTGATCAGACTAATGCAAACAACTTTTCCCCAGACTGGGCTTTCAACAGTCTTTTTTTTTTTTTTAAAGCAATCGGGGTTAAGTAACTTGCTCAAGGTGACACGGCCAGTTATTTCTGGGTGTGGTGCTGAGTGTCCGAGCCCGGATTCGATCCCAGGTCATCCCGACACTGGGGCCGGTGCTCTTACTCGCTGAGCCACCTGGCGGCCCCTAGCTTTCAACAGTCTTGTCCAGGTGATCGTTAACACCACTGCCAAAATACTCCTGTCTGAAGCCTGATGCTTGGATTATGTTTTTCCTCTCTTTGCCTTTTCAGTAGTTTCCCATGGGGCCATCCTCAGATTAGGTCTAAGATCTTCAACCATTCCTTTACAAAATTCCATCCAGTTGTCACAAATTATCTTATTTCTCTCATCTCTCCCTATTTCTTCATCCATTGTTTTCTACAAGACTCATTAAAGATACATTGTCTTGACTATTTTCCCCATATTCCCACCCCCAAAATCTTCTTGACTCAGGTCTTTTTGTTGTTGTTGTTTTATTTTGCTTTGGGGGGGGGGGCAGGGCATTGGGGTTAAGTGACTTGCCCAAGGTCACACAGCTAGTAAGTGTTAAGTGTCTGAGGCCAGATTTGAACTCCGGTTCTCCTGACTCCAGGGCTGATGCTCTCTTCATTGCGCCACCTAGCTGCCCCTTGACTCAGTTTTATAACTATAATTCATTCCTCCTCCTCCCTTATTAATTCCCCCCATGCCTCAAAATAAGCTACATCCTCAGGGTTCCAAAGGCCTAATGTTGTGATTGCTTAGCCATGACTAGAAATATTTTTAAATTGTGGAGAGCAGGGGTTTCTGCAGGACTGGTGGAGGGCACTTGCCTCATCTTTCTGAAGTGAAAATAATAAAATGTACAAAATGTAAATGGACTTTAATTCCTGGGAAAATTCTAAAACAGATCATGAAAGAGATTATTAGTGAGTATCTAGGAAAGGAAGCAGTGAGAGCAGGACATACCCGACTAACCTTCCCTCTTTCTTGATCAGGTTACTGTACACATGCAGTGGGATGTTATGGATATTGCTTATACAGATACTATTAGGCTTTTAATTTAAAAATTAGGGATATATGTCAATGAGACAATAATACAGTTAGATGAATTTGGATCTGATTGAATGGTTAGACTCAAAGAGAGTAGTCAAAAATGTTTTCATGTCAGTTTGGCAAGACATCTCCAGCAGAATGTTATTGTGTTTATGTCTGTTTGGTTTAACATTTTTATCACTGACTGGAATAAAGTTATAAACACTATGCTTATCAAATTTACATATGGAACAAAACTAAGAGATATAGTTAACACATTGTATAAGAGTAAAAATTCAAAGGAGAATTAACAGGTTAGAGTAGGGATTCCTATCATTTTTTTGTATTGTGGACCCTTTTGACAATCTAGCTAAAACTATGGGACTCTTCAGAATGTTTTAAATGTATAAAATGAAATACATAGGATTACGAAGGAAACTTATTCTATGGAAATAGTTTTCAAAATATTTTAAACAAAAATTCATGAGCTCCACCTTAAGCATCCTGAAAGAAATGAGATAAATCTAGTAAGATCAAACAAAGGCTTATATTTTAGCTTTAAAAATATCCACTTTACAATTACTGGATACATGGTTAGACTAAAAAAAATAGGGGGGGGGGGCGGTTAGTGAGTTCTAACCTGGATGTGAGTAAATAGTATTTGCGATATGGCAGTCCCTACCTCCCCCCAAAAAGTGATCTTGATCTGTATGATACATATGTACCTTCTAGGAATAAGAAGATGAGAGTCCCTCTGTACCCTGCCCTGGCCAGACCACATCTTATATGCTGTGTTCAGTTCTGAATGCTGCCATTTTAGAAAGACATTGATAAGCTGAAAAGCATCCAGAAGACAGCAGCCAGGATGACGAACCTTAAGTCCCAATCACATGTGAATATTGGATCAGGATGCATAAACTGCATAGGGTTCAGAGAGGACAAACCAGCCTCCTTCAAGCACCTGAGGAATTATCACATGGAAGAGAGGCTAAATTTATTCTCTTTGGCCAAAGATGCTAGAACCAGGAATAATGAGTGGAAGCTGCAAAGAAGCAGAATTAAACGTGATGCCAGGAGAAGCTTCCTAACAATTAGAACTGACAAAGAGAAGGTTCCATCTCAGATTGTAGTGAATTCCCTCTCATTCTAGGAATTCAACTAGAAACTGGCATACAGCACATACTTACTAAATGCTTGGTTCCTTTCCTTTCTTCATCCTTTCTTCTATCTGTCCTTTCAGTCATCCAGGTAGGTAACACCAAAGTCCTTCTCCACTCCTCATTCTCCTTTACTATGTGTCAGGTACTGTGCTAATTACTGGGATAGAAAAAAAATGTTAAAATCATCCATGACTTCAAGGAAATTATATTTTAATGGGGGCATACAACATGTACATATATATACATAAATCAAATAGTTACAAGGTAAGCTTTGGAGTGAAGGCATCTACAGCTGGGAGAACTTTGAAAGGGCTACTTCAAAAGATGTATTTAAGCTGAATCTTCAAGGAGCTATGAATTTGTCTTTTAAATAGCATTTTATTTTTCTAATTACATGTAAAAATAATTTTTAACATTCATTTTTAATAAAATTTTGAGTTCCAAATTTTCTCCCTCTCTCCTCCCTTCTTCCTAAGATGTTAAGCAATTTGAAGTAGGTTTTACACACACACACATACACACACATTAGTTATGTTGTAAAAGAAGAAACAGCAGAAGGAAAAAAAAAACCAACAAAAAATGAAAATAGTATGCTTTGATCTGCATCCAGACTCCATCAGTTCTTTCTGTGGATTTTGGTAGCATTTTCCATCATGAATCTTTTGTTGTATTGTTGAGAAGAGCCAAGTCAGTCATAGTTGATCATCATACAATGTTGCTGTTACTATGTACAATGTTCTCCTGGTTCTGCTCACTTCATTCAACATCAGTTCATATAAGTCCTTCCAGATTTTTTTCTGAAATCTTCTTGCTCATCATTTCTTTTTTTTTTTTTTTTAATTTTTAAGCAATCGGGGTTAAGTAACTTGCTCAAGGTTACCCGGCCAGTTATTTCTGGGTGTGGTGCTGAGTGTCTGAGCCCGGGATTCGATCTCCAGGTCGTCCCAACACTGGAGCCGGTACTCTTACTCGCTGAGCCACCTGGCCTCCCCTAAGCAATTGGGGTTAAGTAACTTGCTCAAGGTTACACAGCCAGGTGTTTCTGGGTGGGTGCTAAGTGTCTGAGCCCGGGATTCGATCTCCAGGTCTTCTCAACACTGGAGCCAGTGCTCTTACTTGCTGTGCTACCTGGCCCCCCCATTGCTCATCATTTCTTATGGGCTAAGGATTCTAAGAGGTGAAAATGAGAGCTAATTTGTGCAAAGGTACAGAGAGAGGTTAGAGTGTTATATGAGAAGACCAGTGAACAGGACAGTAGGCTAGCATGTAAAGTATGTAGAGAGGAGTAATATGCCAGGCTGGAAAGATAGAAAAAAGGCCAGGTTGTGAAAGTTTTAAAATGCAAAACAGAGAAGTTTATGTTTATCTTAGAGGTTGTAGGGAGACTTTGGAATGTATGGAGGAAGACAGTGAAGTTGCCAGACATGTGCTTTAGGAAACACACTTTGGCAGCTTTTTGGAGCATAGATTGAAGCAGAGAAAGTTTTGAGACAGGGAGAGCAATTAGAAGGCTTTTGTAATAATATAGTCAAGAAAAGCTAATGGCCTGAACTAGGGTGGTGACTGGAAGTTGAGAAAAAGAGATATACATCAGAGCAATTGTAGAGATCGAAAAAAGATTTGACAATTAATTCGATATGGGTAGTGAGGAAGGTAGTGGAATTGAGGATGACACCAAGGCTGTGAACCAAGGTAGCTAGGATTAAGGTGGTGCCTTACCAGGAATAAGAAGAAGAAGAAGGATGGGTTTAGGAGGGAAGTTATAGAGTTTTTTAGACATATTAGTTTGAGATATCTACAGATATCCAGTTTTGATGTGGAACTGGGGCTTAGAAAAGAGTCATACATGTGTGTGTATGTATACACACATACATATATACTTAGGGATATATATTCACACACACACACATATATAATATAGATAGATACATGCACATATAATATGGTATATATCATACATGTGTGTGAATTATCCACATAAAGATGATAACTGAATGCATGAGAGTTGATAAGATAACCAAGTGATAGAGTAAAAAGAGAAGAGGGCTCAAGACAAAGCCTCGGGGTACACCACAGCTGGTCACTGTGATATGAATGAGGAGCCCAAAAAGGAGGAGTCGGAGTCAGGTAGGCTAAGAAGCAAAGAGCATAAAAAAGGCAGAAAGGAAAGAATATTCATGAGGATAAGGTGGTTGACATTGCCAAAGGATGCAGGAGCTTAAGACGAATGATAATTGAGAAAAGGTCACTTTATTTGTCAATTAAGAGGTCATTAGTAAGTGTGGAGAGAGCAGTTTTCAAGTAGTTTCATTGAGAAGGTAAAGAGGGAGAGAGGTTGATGGCTTGCAGGGATGGTAGTAACCAGTGATTTTTTAATGGGGAAAATAGTCATATGTAAGTAAGTAGTGTCATATGTGTAGTAAGCAGGGAAAGAACCTGAAAGATGGGGGAGATGGAAGATCTGTAGAGAAGACAGGAAGGGATGGGATTAAGAGTATATATAGGGGCAGCTAGGTGGTGCAGTGAATAGAGCACCAGCCCTGGAGTCAAGAGGACCTGAGTTCAAATCCAGCCTCAGACACTTAACACTTTACTAGCCATGTGACCTTGGGCAAGTCACTTAACCCTAATTGCCCTGTCCTCCCCCCTCTAAAAAGCAAAAAAAAAGTATATATAGAAGGGTTTGGTTTGGTGAAGAGAAAAACTACCTCTTCCGCAGACACTGGGATAAAAGAGGAAATAGAGGGAGTGATATCAGGGACATCAAAATGAAAATGAGAGAAAAGTGAGTTCGTGGCCTAATGACCCTGCTACTTTTAGAGAAGTATCAAGTGAGTTCTATGGTTGAGAGTGGAAAAATGGGGTGCTATGGGAGGTTAAAAGTGAAAGTCACTGTAATGAGTAGGATAGACACCTGTCTAGTTAACTAGAGAGAAATAAAAGAATTGTCTTACTACAGCAAAGACCCAGTTGAAATTAGCTAACATAAATCTGTTACCACCTGGACCAGCATGGTTGACTTCCTGGTAGTCTGTGCTGTATTAGTTGTTCACCCAAAGGCATTAGAAGTCCCATCCAGTTGGGTGCCCCCTCAGACTTGGTGGATATCTAGGGACCATGCCTTCCCCTGCTGAATACATGCATTGCCATATGGAGACAAGGAGCAATATCTATAGAAACTAAGTGCCACTGAATCCTTGCTGCATATTCTTGATGTATTAGTGCTAAATAAATTTCCTTTGGTTAACTGTCCAATGACTTATGAGTGCCTCTTTTTGTCCCAACTTTTTTTGTGACTAACACAGTACATGCATCAGGCCCACCCTCTATTTGGAGATAACATGCAAACAGCTATATACATACAAGATATATACAGTATAAATTGGAGGTAATCTCAAAGGGACAGTGCTAGTATTGAATGAAACTGGAAAAGGCTCAATGTAGAGGGTGGAATTTTAGCTGTCACCTGAAGGAAGCCAGAGAAATATGGAGGTGAGCATGAAGAAAGAGACTAATACAGGCACAGGGGACAATCAGTGAAAATGGGAGGTGGGAGATGTAGTGTCCTGTGTGACAGAGAGCAAGGATGCATTGTTACTGGGTCACAGTATACATTGAGGTGAATAGCATTAAGAAGATTAGAAAGGAAGAATGGGAGCAGGTGATGAAGAACTTTAAAAATCAAATGGAAGACTTTGCATTTACTCTTGGTAGGAAAAAAAAACTACTGAAGCTTGTTGAGTAGAGAGAGACATTGTCAGACCTGTGTTTTAGGAACTTCAGTTTGGTAGCTGAGTGAAGGATTGCCTGTAATGGGAAAAGAATTAGTCAGAAGACTGTTGCAAATGTCTAGGTGTGAGTATCCTGTACCAGGGAGGTGGAAATGTTAGAGGAGACATGAGGGTACATATAAGAAATGTTTTGATGAGAGGGAAAGCTTGAGAAGAAATGTAAAGATTTGGAAAAATTGTTATGATATAATAGTAAATCAATTAGGAAAGTAGAAAATGATTGGCTTGCTGTAGTGAGGACCCAATTAAAATTATGTAATATGAATTTGTCGTGAACACAGCACATTTTTTTCTGGTTTTCTCTAGCTCCATTTATCAGCACACAAATAGGCACAACAGCAGTGGATGGTGGGCATAATCCAAGGTTGGGGTTTGGCAGGGCATGATTAATAGTGCGTTAATGCCGACAAAGGACTGAGCATAGAGATTAGTATAGAGTTGAACTGCTTTGCTAAGTGATCAAGATTGGAAAAGGAGGAAAGTGTATCCAATGATGGATAATGGCCTGTGAAGGATGGAGGAATTGAAAGTCATCATGAAGACAAAGAACAGCGTTTATAGTCATAAGCAGAGGGAAAGACAATGATAGAAGACTGGTGTCAAATAAAGGAATTTCAGAGCTCATGAATATGGAAGTAGAATGCTTATAGATGATGGCAAGATCAAGGGAATGATCACTCTGTAGCTGAGGTAGAATGGAGATGATATGAAATGACTCATTGAGAAACTGGGAAGTTGGGGTGCTTCAGGGACTATCATTATGTATGTCAAAATTCTCTAGTATGATGGCAGAAGTTGAGGAGGAGAGAAGGGCAGAGAACCAGGTATTAAACTCACTGAGGAATGAAGGAGGATATCCTAGGGGTTGTTAGATAACAGCTTTCCAAAAAATGGGTTGGATGATAAATATGCATTGAACGAATCTCAATGGAGGGAGAGGTGGTGGTAGAGCTTGTTATCTGTGGAGCAAGGATTCCAGAAAGGGAGTGAGTATATCAAGAAAAGAACACTGGTGGTCAGGGTGACAGGGATATCATAAGGGAGTAGGCAATGGGGGACTTGGAACAGGGCTAGTTCAATGAAAGCATCTCAGAGCACTGGGGTGGGGAGAGCATGATGGGCTGGGAGTATTCTAACAATGTAAGACAAGGGAGAAAGGGATTCAGCAGTAAAGGATAGTGCAGAGTTGAAATTGTTCCTCTAAAGCATCAAGATTGGGAAAGGAGGAGAATCATTAGAGCAAAGTGATGGCCTGTGAAAAGTCCTGAGGAGCAAAGAGATTGGAGGTTACAGTGAAGACAAAGAATATTTTTTCATAGGAAGAGATGGGATGAAAATCAATTAGCAGGGGTGGCCAGGTAGCACAGCGAGTAAGAGCACCGGCCCCAGTGTCAGGATGACCTGGGGGATCGAATCCGGGCTCAGACACTTAGCATCCACCCAGAAACACCTGGCCGTGTAACCTTAAGCAAGTTACTTAACCCCAATTGCTTTAAAAATAAAAAAATAAAATCAATCAGCAAACATTTACTAAACAACCACTATGTGCTAGGCACTATGCTAAATCCTAGGGAAACAAAGGAAAGCAAAATATAAGAACAAAAATCCAATCCAGCCCTTCCTCTCAATAATTTCAGATAAAGTATTACCCCTCTGATAGAATATAATCTCCTCTATTTTGCATTTAAGATGCTTGCTGATCTTATACCAATCTCATGTTCAGATTTATTATAGGTTACTCCCTTCATGTACTCTAGTTCAACTACACTGACCTTGATGCTTCTCTTATACACGACACTCTTTCTTCCATCTCTGCACCTTTGCACTGGCTGTCCCATTAAAATTGTTATATAAGTCTCATCTTCTACATGAGAGCTTTCCTGCTTTGCCTCTCCAAAACTGCCTCATATTTATTTTGTGTGTGTGTGTGTGTGTGTGTGTATATATATATATATATATGTACATGCTGTTTCCCCTGAGAACATGTAAACTACCTGAGGGCAGGGGATATTTCATATTTATTTTTGTCTCCCTAGCACTGTGACTGATATAAGTATATAATAAATACTTATTGATGACTTTTATAAGTTTTGGCCCATGATTTTCATGTGGTAGTAAATTACCTGGCCAAAAGCTTTAAACAGAAATAATCCCATTTGAATGGGATACTTGGGCAATATATCTTCCCTAGATAATCACAACAAATAACTTTTACATAGGGTATTAAGGTTTGATAATCAGTTTTCTCGTAACAACCCTGTGAGGTAGGTAACAGCTATTATTATACCAGTTTTGCAGATGAAGAAACTACGGTTTTAAGGGCATAAGTGACTTGCCTATAGTCCCACAGCTAGTAAATATCTGTCTGAGGTGGGATTGAAAACCAAATCTCCTGATTCCAAATTCCACCTTCTTTCCACTGTCCAACATTGCTGCTTTGGCTCAGAAAAGTGGTTTTGAAACTCTTTCCATATTTCACTATTGCATAAGGAATCTGACTTCAGAGAAAGGAGCTTCAAGATGACGTTCAAATTAAAGTCTGTGGATAGAAAAAAATAACTCAGACTGCCTCCTCCCCTAGGAAGAAGCTTCATGCTGGTCAGAGAAAGAAATCCTGGAAGATAGGAATATTAAATTTAGGTAGTTTGGGACAAAGCCTTACTGAGGCAATACATTAGAACTTTGTCCTAACCACCACCTAGGCATAAGACTAGTAGCAAATTTCCAGTTAAGCAAGGAAAAATTACCCTTTTTCTTTAGGAAAGGTGGAGATAGTCTTGAGAGATGAAGTACCAACAAGTATTGGGAAACTTTGAAACTAAAAGATTCTTCCATTTGAAGGATGGAAGGAAGTTCCTTTTGTTAACACCTGCCTCAATGAGAGTAGCTAACAAGGGCAATGACTGACATTGCCTACATTTCCCAAAAGGTACTTTTGGGGAAAAAAGTACCTACTGTGTGGTAGGCCCTGGGGATACAAAGGCAAAAAAAAAAAGTTCCTGCCCTCAAGGAGCTTATACTCTACCAGGTAGACAATTTTGCGCATCTAAAAGTACATACAAAAAGAGTACAAGAAAAATAAATGTTGAGTATAGAAAATGTACATCAGAGTTGGAGTTGGGGAGGCCTCAAAGGTTGCTAAGAAGTATGAAGTGTCTTGTTTCAGGACTTGCAGTTTTGCTCATGAGTAGCTTCCTGTGTGTCACCATTGTGGTAGGTGGGAGGTATTTACAGGTCTCTGTGTTGGTTGGAGAAACGTCTCATATTGCCACTGATACAGTGACACTGTGGAAAGAAAGTCATTCAATTTAACAAACATTAATTGAGAAATGATGAACCTCTTATATATTTTCTTCTCAAATGCCCTTATTCTGAAAAAGCCCTTAATATGTGCATAATTATTATTATTAAAAGTAAAAGTAGAAAAGAAGCCATATGGCCTGGTAGTTGTTTGTACTTTGTCACTGTCATTTTCTTTTTGTAAGTAAGATTTGTGACTTTTCCTTAAGACTTTGTCACAGTATCATAGATTTAGAACAGGAAGGGAATTTATAGGAGGTAAAACTCTTCCATTTTACAGATGAACAAACTGAGGCTCGGGGAAGTTAAGTGATTTTTCCAATTTTACACAAAGGGTGACAGAGGAATTTGAACCCAGGTCCTCTGGTTCCAAATACAGCATTCTTTTTCTACTGTAGTCTATGACATCCTCACCTAATTCATGTATCTTGAGAATTAATCCCTTAATGTCCTTAGAATTGTGTCATCTTGGGCATGGATCTCATCTGTGTGTACCTCTTGTACTTCATCTACTCTTTGCCACTTGTTTTCTAGGGTCATTTCTGCTTCCTCAGGAAACACACTGAGAGCTGTACTGTTAGAGAATGTGGCTTCACAAGTGCGGTGACTTCATTGTTATTTACATGTAAAAGAATTGTTATAGAAGTCTTTTTTTATATCTGTTGTTCTCATGTCTAAAATCCTTTAACCTTACCTTTGAACCATGTTTTCCAATGTATTTTTTACCACTTCTCCCTTATGCCTTCCTTTGCATTGTCAAAGTATTGAAATAATTAAGTTGATTTAACTTGGAGTTAGTCAATAAACATTTATTAAGTACCTACTATATGCCAGGCAGAGGCAGTTAGATGGCTCAGTGGATAGAACACTAGACCTGGAGTCAGGAAGACATGAGTTCTAATCCAGCCTTAGACACTTCCCAGCTGTATGAGCCTGGGCAAACCACTCCAGAATGTTTGCCAAGAAAACCCCATGGAAAGTATTGGTGTGATATAGTTCATGGGGTCACATCTGAAAGACTGAATAACAAATTGTCAGGCACTGTGGATGCAAAGAAAGGTTAAACATAGTACCTACTCTCAAGGAGCTCACAATTTAATGGAAGAGATAATGTGCAAACAACTATGTACAGATATAAACTGTATAAATTGGAATTAATCGGCAGAAGGATGACACTAGAATTCAGAGGGACCTGGAAAGGCTTCCCATTGAAGGTGGAATTTTTGCTGGGAATTGAAGGAAGCCAGAGAAGCCAGAAGGCATAGATGAGGAAGAGTATTCCAGCCATATAGGACAGACAGTGAAAATACTTTGAGTGAGGAGATGGAGTGTCTTATTCACGGAACAGCAAGGAAGTCGGTGGTCAAGGAGGTCACTGGATTGCAGACTGCTTGGAAGGTGGGAGGGTTGTAAAGTATAAGGAGACTAGAATTGTTGGCAAGGCAGGTTGTGAAGGGTTTTGATGCCCAACTGAAATTTTTATATTTCATCCTGATGGTGAGATGGAGCCACTGGAGTTGATTGACTAGTGAGGTGACATGGTCAGACTTGTACTTTAGGAAGGTCATTTTGATGGATGAGTTGAGGATGAACTGGAAGGTCTGATTGAGTTCACAGAATTTCTCAATTCCTTCATATCCTGCAATAGATATTAGGTTGAAACTGCAATTGCATTCAAAGAGGGCTTCTAAGTAAATAAATACTTTGATGCAAAATGATCATGTGTTCCACGAACTCATACTTGTTGACGCGGGATGCACGATAAAACCAACTCATGCCATCTCCTTTATTCACCTCTTCAGTCAGAACCTGTGAGCCATCCTTCCATTTGTGTGCAACTTCCCTTTGTTTTGTGGTTTTGTTTATAGTGAGAACGTGAAGATCGATACAATTCAGTTCCTCCAGTGATATTTTTATTCATCAATCATTTAATTGCATTTGATAGCTGTTAAATTAATATTTGTAGAAGGTTGAAGAACTATGTTCTTACCACCCTCTGACCCGTTTTCTGCCATCCTGCCATAACCACAAAAGTGAGAGAACTAGGACTTATTTTTATTTTGGTGCAGTTTTAACTTAAGCCATTAAAATTTAAAGATTTTTGAGACTTTTGTATATATATATCCATGGATACATGGATAAATGAAAGATAGGGAGAGAGGTATGAGCAGTTGGAGGAATCAGGATAGTTTTCCCATAGAAGATGGTGCCTGGATTACATCTTGAAATCAAAGAAGGATTCCTTAAGTAGTGGCAAGGAAGGAGTACATTTCAAATTTAGGGAATAACCAGTGCAAAGACCCAAAGATGACATTGAGTGTTGTGTGTGAGGAACAGATTGCAGAATTGCTTGACTGGATTGTAGAGTTAGGGAAGGAGAGTAATACATAATGAGATTGGAAACACAAATCGGAGTAACAAAGTATGCAGGCAATAAATATTTAATTAAGCATCTACTATATGCCACACACTGTCCTAAGTGCTGGGTCTACAAATACAATCCAAATGAAAGACAGTCCCTGTCTTCAAGGAAATGATGCTCTAATGGGTAATGGAATAAGACAATACATAAAAAAGGAGCTGAAAAGTTAGGGGTAAAGGGGGTGGGAAGGGAGAAGATAATGATGGGGGTGGGGGAAGCAGAGAATGTTAACAAAGTTCACCCAGTAAGAAGCACAACTGGGGAGGGGAATTGGGCATGCATGGCTGGTGTAGGTCCATCACCAAAATAGAGGCCCCTAAAAGACCAATGAGAGAATGGAATTTTCATGGCAGAGGAATATTCCAGTTTGAGAGTGTCCCAAGTTTCAGGATGAGAAAGCAGCTGAGTCATGGTGATGAAATCTGGAGAGAATTAGAAACACAGCCAAGAAGGGTAAGACAGAGGCTCAGTTGTGAAAGGATTAAAAAGTCAAACAGTTGAGTGAATATTTTATCCTAGAAGAAATAGTAGACCCCTAGAGTGAGAAGAGACTTGAGGCAAAGAGATCAATTATGAGGCTATTGCAAGGTAATAGGTAATGGGAGCCTAAACTAAGGCGGATGCTATGTGAGAAGAGAAAGGGATCAGATACAAGAGATTTTATGTAAGTAGAAATGGCAAGATTTAGCAACTGATTGGAAGGTGGGGTAAGATGGAATGAAGATTCCAAAATAAAGCCAAGGTTACAAACCTGGAATATTAGAAGAATAGTGGTGTATTTGAAAGGATATTTGGGGGAAAAGTGATTTTAGGGGGAAAGATAATGAGTTCTGTTTTGGCATGTTGAGTCTATGATGTCTCTGGGACATGCAGTTTGAAATATTCAAGATGTAATGTAGTGATGTGAGACTGAATCTCAAGAGAGAGAGTTCAGGTACATACATGAATCTATGAGTCATCTGCATAGAGATAATAATTAAACCCACTGGTGCTGATGAGGTCACCAAGAGAGTATAGACAGAGAAAAGAATAGAGTCCAGTTATTTAGGTAACACTCTCAGTTATGGTAATGATAATTATATTTATAATAGTATGTTCCGTTGAGACTTCAACAGGTTGAAAGTTTTAACTGGCTGAAACTATTTTTTAAATGCAAAAAGGAAACTATTTCAAACCTTAGAAAAGATCCAAGACTGCCTTGAATGGTTCATATACTTACTAAAAGTAAAAAGTAAAAATATACAAACTGACCCTGTTGGCCCCAACCACTCATCTGCATCAGACTCAAGAGTAATCTAGGAAGTGTACCTGGGGTTGTCATTATAAATAAAGATGGATGCCCTCATTGAGGGATGCCACAAAGGATTATTAAACTCTCTCCATTTTGGAGATGAAAAACTTTTGAGACAGTCTTGAGGAATCAAAGGGGAGAGGCTTTTGCTAATCCTAGGCTAAGGGTTATTGTTCTTATTAAAAGAGTGCAGTAGCACTCTACCAGTGTAAAAACCCAGCAAAGCCAGAGGGTAAATATGGGGAAGATTTGATCTACCCATCAAAGGGTGAACCCAGGGAGTCCAACAGATTGACCCGTCTGTCAGAGATACTGTGCCCTGTGAAGAGTCCAGTGACCAAAAAATCTACCCAGTTGAACAACCACTCAGCTTTCATAGTTCATTCTTGCAGCACTACCCCAGTGATTAAGTGACCTGCCTGGCTGAGTCCAAAAGTAGCTGAGCTTGGTGA
Source organism: Petaurus breviceps papuanus (assembly GCF_028583685.1). NCBI lineage: Eukaryota > Metazoa > Chordata > Mammalia > Diprotodontia > Petauridae > Petaurus > Petaurus breviceps. The sequence goes on along the minus strand of NW_027185665.1, from coordinate 10,730,431 downwards.
GGAGACAGCTCTACAGCTGTGTAATCTACAGCATCCCAGCAGCAAATTGACCCATCCATATGAGATATCATGTCTCATGAGCACCAAAGTAAACCATTTATCAACAATCCTGTGTCCTTCAGTGAACATCATGAGGACTTTGTGAAGAAAGAAAATATATCATGGCCCCAGAATTCTGTAGCTATGAGTTGCTTTGGCTGTTTGTGTTCCTTACATTTGTGCATCACTTCCCTTCTACCATAAATTTGTTCCCACCCTTCTTTCTATTCTGCACGGCAGCAGGGGTGGAGGATTCATTTTGTTTTATTGGGAAGTGTTGCAACTTCTGTTCTTGCTATATTATTAGAATCAATGCCTTTTCTAAGCCGTAATTTAGTCCTTAGTGGTGGTTGAAAGGAAGCAAGCACTAGTGAAGGACTGTGAGATACAGTGTTAGGCACATAGGCTCCCACAGAACACAGATTAGCAGCCATACCTGTGGGGACTCTGCTAGTACCAATGCAAGTCTGGTGAAGGAGTCCAGCAGGGAGGCTGCGCATTATTTTAAGATGTGTAAAGAAATCAAGGGAGTAAGATCCATTGGGAACATGGATACATCTATGGTATATTCAAGATGCTGCTGTTGAAAAATGTTATAAATACCAGTTAGGAGAGATAGGAAAAAAAACACAGGAAAGGTAGAAATATTGTCAAACACTAACAACAAGATTCAATTGAGGTAAAGTTCCTGCTTTTAATTTTTTTATATCTGTCAACAATGTCACAATACTCACAGTCACCTGCATTCACAATCTCAGTTATTTTTGAGTCTTTGCCTTTCCTCAATCTCCTGCAAATACCAATACAATGGCAATACCTTTAAATTCTACTTTCATAACATTTTTCACATTCTTCACCTTTTCCCCCACTTATTCCTATGTCTACAATGTTCCTCTGGTCCACCAATCTATTTATCCTGTCAATAGGAAATGTTCTATGTCTGGCATGCCCTCAATGAAGTCAGGCTCTGGCAAGTTCTGGAATCCTTATACATTTTAAACAATTACTGATTTCAATTATAAGGGCTTACAACCTCTCCCTTTAATAATGAGTTTTAGATTTTTTGCCATGAATAAAAATCAAATTTATAAGTTTATAATTTGCAGACTCCATACTATGACAATGTTGCCTTCTTACTCAAACTTTAGTAGTTCTCTGTTATCTCCAGGATTAAATAGAAAATCCTCTGCTTGGCATTTAAAACCTTTCATATACTAGCTTCCATACCCCCCCCTCACTCCACACACCTACCTCTTTAGTCTTCTCATACCTTACAAACCTCCCCCCACCCGCATGTACTCTTTGATCTAGTGACAATGACTTCTTTGCTGTTCCTCAAACAAGACCCTCCATCTCTCAGCTCATGGACATTTTCTCTGTCTATCCCCCATTTCTGGAGTGGTTTCCTTCCTCATTTATGCCTCTTGGTATCCCTGGCTTCTTTGGAATTCCAACTAAAATGCCACTTTTTACAGGAAGTTTTTCTCAATTTCTCTTCATTTTAATGCCTTCCTTTTGTTCAATATCTCCTATTTATAAGCCTGTATATGACTAACTTTGTATATGTTTGTTTGCATGTTGTCTCCCCCACTAGAACAGAAGTTACTTAAGGGCAGGGACTGCCTTTTGCCATTCTTTGACTCTCCAGAGGTTAGCACAGTGCCTAGAATATAAGGAGGCATTTAATATTAGGCTTATTGGTTGTTTGGCACTCTTCCTTTTTGGAAAATTGGGATATTTGACCTTTCGCTTTCCTGAAATTCTTCTTGCTTGTTTCTTTTTTCCCAGTACTCTAGGATGCAGAGCTGCAATGTGACACACGAAGCTGCCAGAAGCCACCTATTCTTCACTTAATCTTGCATTTCCACCATTCCCAACCACTTTTGTCCGGCTTTTCTCAGGCAAAACAACATTCTTCCTGAACATGAAACAAATATCAGATAAAATCATAGCAGTCAGTCCTTCCTTACCCCCATTCATAATCACCATCCCCTCTATGCAGTAGATAGCTTAGTCCTATTCTTCATTTAAGCTCTTTTTTATCTTTGCTTTTATCTTGGCTAAGCCTAATACTTTCCCAAAATTTAGGTCACAGAGATGAAGAACCAGAAGTGGTAAGTAGTATCTAAAGCAGAAGGTCAAAACAAGTAACAGAATAAAATCCAAGAGTACTGTTGAAAGGCGACATTCTAAGCTCCCCCATCATGCTAGAAGAACTTTTGCCTTATCTTACTTCAGTGTAGGTGCCATACCATTTCCTGACTTTCTCTTCATTCTCCACCTATAGCTTTCCAGCTTCCCTCCAGGCTTGTCTTTCCCTATTAGAATATAAACTCCTAAGGGAAAATGAAGGGAAGAGGACTGAACATTGATTCAAAGAGGATATAGATATAGACATAGATACACACACACATAAATACACACACACTCCATTGGGTATAGAAATCTATTTTACCCAATAAGGAGATTTAAGGAAAAGGGGATTATGAAGAGGGATGATAAAGGGAAGGGTAGATTGGGGGAGTCAGTGGTAGGAAGCAAGACAGACTTTTGAGGAAGGACAGAGTAAAAAGAAAAAATGAAATGCAGCTAGGTGGTGCAGTGGACAGACCACTGCCCTGGAGTCAGGAGGACCTGAGTTCAAATCTGTTCTCAGACACTTTCTAGCTGTGTGACCCGGGCAAGTCACTTAACTCCAAATGCCTCCCAAAAAGAAAAAAAAAAGAGAGAAAGAAGGATAAACAGAGGAAAATGAGATTAAGGGAAATGCACAGATAGTAATCATAACTATGAATGTGAATGGGATGAGCTAATCCATAGAATAGAATTAAATAGCAGAATGGATTAGAAACCAGAATCCAACAATATGTTGTGTACAAGAGATACACATCTAATTAAAATGAAGGGCTAGGTGGCTCAGTGAATAGAGCACCAGCCCAGGAATCAGGAGGACCTGAGTTCAAATCTGACCTCAGACACTTAACACAAAACTAGCCCTGTGACCTTGGGCAAGTCACTTAACCCCAATTGCCCTACCTTCCCCCCTCCCAAAAGCAAAATATAAAACAGAAATTTAAAAAAAAAAAGAAATGAAGGGCCGGAGCAGAATCTATTATGCTTCAGTTGAAGCGAAGAGGGCATTTGTGGCAATCATGATCTCAGACAAAGTAAAAGGAAAAACAGACCTAATTGAGAGACAATCACTACATTTTGCTAAAAGGTACCATAAATATATATATATAATTTCTGTTATTTATATATATGAATAATATATTACATATATCATTTATGGTTATATATATAACACTTTATTATTTATGGTTATATATATATACATATACACACATATATGTACATATATATGAGTATATATATAAAAATTTACATCAAGTTTCTCAGATAAAAGCTCATTATGTCTCAAGTATGTAGGAAAGTGAATCAAATTTATAGAAATAAGAGCCATTCCTCAATTGAAAAATAGTCAAAAGATATCAACAGGCAGCTTTCAGAAGAAGAAATAAATGCTATCTATAGTCATATAAAAATGCTCTAAACCACTATTGCTTAGAGAAATGAAAATTAAAACAACTCTGAGATACCACCTCACACCTATCAGAAATGACAAATGCTGGGGGCGGAGCCAAGATGGCAGAGTAGAAACATGACCCTCCCGCAGCTCTGGCTTCCACCCTCCCCAATCCATGTAAAAAGGGGACTCTAAACAAACTTTGGAGCTGCAGAACCCACAAAATGACACAGAGAAGCTAACCTCCCGCTGAGAACAGCCTGGCCGGCAGGAATTGGCCAGCGCAGCGCTCTGGGAGCCGAGCCCAGCCCCACGCCGAGGCTTTAGCCCCAGGGCGGGCCTGACCAGCTGCCAGCCAGAGGGACTCCAGATCAGCAGCAGCTGTGGCCGTTTCCAGATTTATCAACACATAGATGTGAAGGACAAGGTGAGAGGCCAGTGCATTCTGGACTTTGGGACCCAGTAAGTGGGAGTGCGTGGCTTTTACCCCCGGGGCGAGAAACCGCTGAGACGCTGGCACAGCCTGCCAGTGCCACGCTGCGGCTTCAGCTCCTGGCCTGCAGAGTGTAGGGGGACCAAGCACCAGTCTGAGGGGTCATCGCTCTTGCTTTAACCTGCTTGGATCTGGATTGCAGTCTAGGGTGGAGGTCCTGGGGTGTGTGTCCAGCTTGCCAGAGCGTGTGGAGACCTCAGAGAGGGAACCCATCTAATACCTCCGGCAGCTGAGAAAACCCCAGCGTTTGGGACGAAAACTCCCCTGTCTGGTGGCAGAGTCCTACTGTGGCAAAAAGCCCAAAAGTCAAATCATTGAGTGGCAAAATGAGCAGGCAAAGGAAACAAAGCAGACAGAAGATTCCAACATTACACTCCTATTTTGGGGATAAGAAGGAGCAAGGCATGGAACAGGAGGAAATCAGTGAAGTCAGAACTCCTGCACCAAAAGCTTCAAAGGAAAATACAAGCTGGTTACAGGCCATAGAGGACCTTAAGAAGCAGATAAGAGAAGTGGAGGAAAAATTGGGAAGAGAAATGAGAACAATGCAAGAAAATTATGAAATGAGAGTCAACAGCCTGACTGAAGAAAATAATACCTTAAAAAACAGACTGACTCAAATGGCAAAGGAGGCTCAGAAAGGCAATGAGGAGAAGAATGCCTTAAAAAGTCGAATTTGCCAGATGGAAAAAGAATCTCAAAAGCTCACTGAGGAGAATCATGGCTTCAGAATTAGATTGGAGCAAATGGAAGCTAATGACTTTATGAGAAATCAAGATGCTGTTGAACAGATCCAAACAAATGAAAGAATAGAAGGCAATGTGAAATATCTCATGGGAAAAACCACTGACCTGGAAAATAGATCCAGGAGAGATAATTTAAAAATTATTGGACTGACTGAGAGCCATGACCAAAGTAAGAGCCTGGAAAGCATCCTCCAGGAAGTTCTCAAAGAAAACTGCCCTGATGTTTTAGAACGAGAGGGCAAAATAGAGGTTGAAAGAATCCACCAATCACCTCCTGAAAAAGATACCAAAAAGAAAACTCCTAGGAATATTATAGCCAGGTTCCAGAATTCCCAGATTAAGGAGAGAATATTACAAGCAGCCAGGAAGAAACAATTTGAATATTGTGGAAACACAATCAGGATAACCCAGGATCTGGCAGCTTCTACACTGAGGGATTGAAGGGCCTGGAATGTGATATTCTGGAGGTCAAGGGAGCTGGGATTAAAACCAAGAGTCACCTACCCAGCAAAACTGAGTATCCTGTTTCAGGGGAAAATATGGTCATTCAGTGGAATAGAGGACTTTCAAGCATTCTTGCTGAAAAAACCAGAGCTGAATAGAAAATTTGACATTCAGATACAAGAAGCAAGAGAAGCATGAGAAGGTAAACAGGGAAAAGAAATCATAAGGAACTTATCAAAGTTGAACTATTTTTTTTTTTAGGCAATTGGGGTTGAGTGGCTTGCTCGGGGTTGCACAGCCAGTTGTTGTTTCTGGGTGTGGTGCTGGGTATCTGGGCCCAGATTTGATCCGGGTCGTCCCGGCACTGAGGCCGGTGCTCTTGCTTGCTGAGCCACTTGGCCAAAGTTGAACTATTAACATTCCTACATGGAAAAACAATAATTGTAACTTATGAAACTTTTCTCAGTAGTTGAAGGGATTAGAAATATATATATATATATATTATATATATATATGTCTTTATATGAGGGTATGCAGGCATATGAATACATATGTGAATGTGTGTATATATGTTTACAGGTATACATAGATAGAGGGCATGGGACCAATTTAACAGGAAGGGATGATACTTAAAAGGTGAAATTAAGAGGTGAGAGGGATATAATGAGAGGAGATCGGGAGAGACAGAGTGGGGCAACTATCTCATACAGAAGAGGCAAGGGAAAATGGTTACAATGGAGTGGAAGAATAGGAAGGCAAAAGGGAATGGGTCAACCTTATTCCTATTGAATCTGGCTTGAGGAGGGAGGGAAATACACACTAAATAGGGGATCTCACCCTCCAGGAGAATGGGGGGGGGGGAGAGAATATGAGGGAGGATGATGGA
>NW_027185665.1:10711718-10724197 GCF_028583685.1 Petaurus breviceps papuanus | reverse complement strand
ATATGAGGGAGGATGATGGAAGGGAGGGCAGGCTGGGGGGGAGGGAAGTTGGAAGCACCCACTTTTGAAAAGGGACAGGATCAAAGTAGAGAATAGAACAAGTGGGATGTGGGATAGGAGGGAGGGAAATATAGTCAGTCTTTTACAATATATCTGCTATGTTATTGTTTTGCATTAGCCACACATGTACAACCTATACTGAACTGCTTATCCTCCCAGTAAGGGTGGGTGATAAGGGAGGAAGGGAATGAATCTGGAATTCAAAGTTTTAAAATCAAATGTTTAAATATATATATATATATACTATTATCAATATTGTTTTACATGTAATTGGGAAATATAGAGATCCACCATGCCCTACTGGAAAAGTTGAAACGTGTATGGGAGAAAATATGGGAGAGAGCAGATCAGAGGTGGGGATATCCTGTGGGACTGCTGTTTTGGGGGGATGGGTGGGGGGAAAATGGGGAGAAAATTTGTAACTCAAAATCTGGCAGAAACGAACGATGTAAATCAGAAGTTAATAAAGCATTAAAAAAAAAGAAATGACAAATATTGGAGAGAATGAGAGAAAACAGGTATATTAATGAACTATTAGTGGAGTCGTGAACTGATCTAACCATTCTGGAGAGCAATCTGAAACTATGCCCCAAAAGATTGTAAATCTGTGCACACCCTTTGATCCAGCAATACTGCTGCTGGGTTTGTACCACAAAGAGATCAGAGAAAAAGGAAAAGGACCTGTAAGTACAAAAATACTTACAACACCTTTTATGTGGTCACAAAGAATTAAAAATTGAGAGGATGTTCAACAATTGGGGAATGACTGAACAGTTGCAGTGGTATATGATTGTGATGGAGTACTATTGTGCTATGAGAAATGATATGGGTAGTGATTTCAGAAAGAAATATGAGAAGATCTATATGAATGGATGCAAAGTAAATTGAGAAGAACTAGAATATCATTTTGGACAATAACAGCAACATTGCAACCTGTGAAAGATTACTACTTTGATCAATACAGTGATCCAAGTCAGTTCCAAATGACTTATGATGAAAAACTGCTATCCATCTCCAGAGAGAGAACTGATGAACTCCGAGTGCAAATTGAAGTATAATTTTCTTGGTGTTTTTTTTGGAGACATGACTAATATGGAAATATTTTGTATGATTTCACATGTATAATTGATATCATATTGTTTGCCTTCTTATTGGGTGGGGGAGGGGTGGGAGGGAGAGAATTTGGAGGTCAAAATTTAAAAAGATTATATACTACTTGCTTAGGGTTGACCCTGCAAAGCAAACAAAAAACAAAAACTGTGTCCCTGACCCCTGGACCTGCATAAACACTCCATTTAACAGGGATAATTCATGAAAAGAGAAGTCTAGGTTTGCTCTTGCACATAATGATTCTGTTGCTCTTCAAATTCAGTTTCTTTCTTACTTAAACCTCCTCTGTTTGATCTAAGAACTTGGCACTGTTACTGACTTCCTCTCCCAGGTCTAAAAGGTTGGGTCTGGGAACTCCTCCATCACTCTACCACAACTGCCTCAGTGTTATAAACTAGTGATGCTGTAGCTCCCACTTGACCTAGGAGCTTCCTACCACTTAGTCACTGCTCCATCTGATGTCACATCTGAAGCCATATTGTTTCCCTCTCTCCTAGTGCCACATAGTTCCCTGATGTACATAGTTCCTTGGAGGGATCTAGGGCTATGTGACTACACTGACTTCCCTTCCTGGAACTGAACTTGATGTGCATCCAAAACAGTTTCTGTCTTTGCTCTGGTTTGCTCCATTTATCTCTCTTTAAAAAGTCAAGTCAAAGAGGTAGTTCAAATATTAACTTAATCAGTAATGAATTGCCAGTTATGTGACAAGTACCCATAAACCTCATCATCAAGGTGGGGTTAATTCAGGATCTAGAAAGGGTAAGCTCCCATTCTGTCAAAAAGACATCATCACTGCCAGAACAAAGATTCATATGCTTTACAATAGTTAACAAGGCATTAATCTTGACAAAAAAAATAACTTTGTCAAGGGAATTTTTTACCTCATTAAGGAAATGAAGGATTCAAGAGGGTTTTACCAGGCTCCCCATGAGTATATTTTCCACAAAGATGATTAGTGTTTTATGCTCTGAGTGGAGTCAAGACATGAAAGATAATAGTCTAGTTCTGTGCTCACCAAAAAGATAGATCAACAGACATAAATATATTGATATATATTTCTAGTATGGAAGATTCTGTAACTGAAAGGCATTTTCCAAATATGACTCTGTCATATATGTGTGTATGTGATATTAATGTATATATAAAGACATACATTATGCAGAAATGGAGAATCAATGAGAAAAAAAGAAAAATGGTATGACTAGCTTTACTGATGTCTAGTAAAACAACATCACTTGCCTAATGAAGCTAAAAGAGGAACATAATAGTTGCCAAACATTTCCTAAGTATGAACAAAGGGGAAGAAATACAAGCATGTAAGTACCATTGTAGGAGAAGGTTTAACTATAAGAGGGAATTTTAAAAGAGAAAAAAATGTGGTTAGATTTTTTTTTTTTGGGGGGGGGGAATTGTTGTTAATCTAGATTAGAATTACATTCCAAAGGAAGTGATATCTTCCTTCCTTCAGTATTTTAGACAATTCGTTTGGATAAAGTGCTAATATGCATTATTTATTATAAAGTCTAGATGAGTTAAGGGGTTATGGTGTTCATAGAAATAACATCCATCCCTGTATAGCAACAGGTACAGCATCCCCTCACTATGTCATACTACCTGGGGGGGGGGCAGTCCTAAATGAATTTATTTTGAGTGACCTCTTTTCTTCCTTTTCATTGTTTCTTCCTCAGCCCCACTGTGTTATCTAATGAACCCTCTGTACTGTTGTTTTGTTTAGTTAAAATCCTAATCCTTTTTACAAATCATACACATATATACATACATATATTCCAAATATGTTTATATTGTTTAAATCCTTCATGGTTTATTTTGTATCTAATATCTCTGGTAATGGATTAATAATAAAACTAACCAATAATAGAAATATGTGAAATCAAAAGTCATTCCCTAGGGGCATCTAGGTGGCTCAGTGAGTAAAGCGCCATCCCCAGAGTTGGGAGGACCTGAGTTCGATTCCAGACTCAGACACTTAACACACAGACACAAAACCAAACAAACAAAAGAAAACTAGCCGTGTAACCTTGGGCAAGTTACTTAATCCCAACTGCCCTCCAAAAGGCAAAAAAAAAAAAGTCATTCCCCAATCAATAAGTGGCATGAGCAAACAATTCTTAAAAGAATCGCATATAATAATAGCTAGGACTTATATAATATGTTAAGTTTTACAAAGTGTTTTTACATTTTGTCTTATTTGATTACAAACTATTAACAACTATAGCCCAACGAGGACTCTGCAGGCCCTTATCCCACCTCCCACTTGCACTAGCAAGTGAGGTCTTCAGGGAGCAATTATTGCTCCCATTCAAGGTCCTAAGAGGGTAAACCTGAGGGATTGTGGTAAATCTTCTAATTCAGCAGTCCTTAAATTACAAGAAATTCATAGATAGATTTTATAGAGTCCTTAAGGTTTATTTTTATATTTTGACAACTATTTCAATATAATTGGTTATCTTTGTAATCCTAGGTATTTAATTTTATACATTTATAACCACCCCCAAAGTTCATGACACATTTTAGCAGGGTCCTATAATACTAACAGTTTGAACCTAAATTCCCACATATTTTCCACAATATCATTTGGCAGTTAGTATCCACTTAGTATCACCAATATTGGTTATAGCTAGAACCTCCCCATATTATAGATTGACCCAGTAATTAAAACACTATCAGTTTAACCAGTTAACATCACTAGCTTTTACAAACAGATATTTGCTGAGAAGATACAGCAAGAACAGAAGCATAAAAATGTTATCCCTCATAAGTAGGGACACACTCCTCTCTCTACCACCTCTGTTCCAAAGGACAGTGGGGTCAAACTTAAAGTGATTGTTAAAAGAAAAAAAAAACACATTTGGTCTAACAAGTTCACTACCTAATGTGCCATAGCTGATGGATATAGTAATTCCCTTGCTTGTAGGACAAGGCATCTTGCCACTGAACCACTATTGGACTGGGTCAGATAGGTCAGGCTGATCCTCAGGACTACCTACATAGGCACATTGGACTTGGCTGCTAGAAAATAATGGTATGGACTCCAGTCTTTGTACAGTTCCAGCAGCTCATTTTTCCAAACTTCCTAAGTTCACAAAGTCATAGCTTTCTCCAATATTCCTTCACCAAAGATCAAGAAGGAATAAATACAACTGAGACACAAAAACAGCCAATTTGTACTCAGAAACGATCCATATTCCTACTATGTTTCAGTCCAGATGAGAACGGTGGGTGACTGGAACTTTGTTACCTACCCACTCAGAGGCTTAGGGCAGTCCTTGCCTCAACCACCACAACAAGAATGTGATTTGGTTGGTTAACGCCTTCTGATTGAAGACTCAGTTCTCATTAAATAGCCTACCAGAAGGCCTTTTTTTAAAATGATATAGTAAGTATGCAGGAAACAGTTCCAGAACACCTGTATATGCTCTAAAGTGGAGACCCACACACCTCCATTCCATGTCAGTATGAACCTCCAGAAGCATGTTCACCCCAAATCCTTGTGAGTTATTTGTGCATTCTCCTAGGGCTGGGCCATCATTGGCTAGTCCTCTGATATATTTTCCCCCTTCCCCTAATTCTGCTTTCTACTCATCCCCCATTTAAAAATTACTATCCTTAGCAAACTAGCTAGAATGCACTTCAAAAACATTGTCTATATCTCCATCTGGAATAGTCCTCTGTGGCCATGGGGAGACATATGCAATGTCCTTTTTTAATGGATGCCTAGTGACATAAAGAAAAGACTGAAAATAGGCAGCATGGAATAGATTATAAACAGCCCTATGAGTATAGGTGAAAGTGATAATTACTATGCAAAAGAGAGTTACAAAGATTCAATAAACAAAGACTTTTACAAAGTGGATCAAAGATTACTGCTTGGTTGGTACTTAATAAGGGTCTTTTTCTGATGTTTTCAAAATGGTCCTCCTTAATCAGAAAGCAAAAAAGGAAAGAAAAACAAACAAAAAAAGCATCTTCCTATCTCAGAAGCAAAACTGGGCCCTATAGAGTTTCCCAGACTATGTAGAGCTCTCCCTGAAGGAATTTAGGACCTCGAGTATACTGGCAGTGATCCTTCTACCCTTAGAGGAGATTGCAACCTGCTGTAAATCCAAGGAGGAGGGAGAGATTGGGCATTTTACTCTCTGCCTCTTCTGTTAAGCCATACCTTCTGCTCTGGCCCTGTGTCTATAGAGTGAGCTTAATGCTGTAAAAATTTCTGTGGTTCTCTGGCAGCCCAAATTTTCTCCTGGGATCCCTGAAACATGCTGGGAATACAACTAGAGACCTAGACAAAAATCTCCAGAGGTCCCTTCCTACACAAAGCATACCAAAATGCTCCAGGTCACTTAAATAACCTAGAGCAATCAAAATTTTTAAAAAGTGGATCCCTGCCACTGCAAGTGTAATCTAAATCAAATTTCAAGGGCAGATCAAAATGGTAGATTAGAGGCAAAAATCCAACTGAGCTTTCTCAACATTCCTCTCCAAAAAATTTTAAAATAACATCTCTAATCAAATTCTGTAGAGGCAAAGCCAACAAAATGTTAGGCCCAAGACAACTTAGGAGGTTGGAAAGAGAGATCTGTGATACCAGGATGGGCTAGGCTGGCCTGGCATGCACAGTCAGCAGTGCCAATACCAGGGGTGGGCTTTGGAGGTAGCTGTGGTGCAGTTTCAGGAGATCTTAGCCAGAAGATTGTAAAGGAGTTGGACAACTGGCCAGAAAGAGATTACAGGGGGCCCTATACCAACGCTGGGTGCAGGATCTGGTGTAGGTTTGGCAACTCTATTATCCATATGCATTTCTGGATCATATTTCCAGGGTGAAGATGAATGCTTGTGGTTAGTCACAAGGGAGCAAAGGACCTGGTCACAGTTCCAGAGCTGAGAGGAGGTCTAGCACTTATGTCTACAGGGGAGCATCTAGATAAAAACCTAGCATCTAGATAAAAACCAGAGCACAGACCATGAGAGAAGTGACCACACCTTTCCCTGGGTCACACCACATTCAAAGTACCAAAAACTTGCATATGACCAGAACTAATGCTGTAAATAGTAGTATGAAAAAGTCTGAAGCCTGGGATAGTGCCTCCCCACCCCTACCCTGGGAATAGACCCCAACTTTAACATAAAGTTCAAAGTCAAAAAATAGGCTAGAAAAATGAACAAACAATAAAAAAGAACTTGGCTATAGAAAGCTACTACAATAGCGGGTAAGAGAAAGACACAAACATAGAACACAGTAATGTGAAAACAGCTATAAGAAAGCCTCAAAAAAAATGCAAATTGGATATAAGCCAGAGGAGTTAAAGAAAGTGACATGAGATGTAAAGGAAAATGGGGAAAGAAATGAGAATGATGCAAAAAAAATTATGAAAAGAAAATTAACAGCTTGGTAAAAGAGGTTTAAAAAATTCTCAAGAAAATAAGATGTTAAAAAACCAAAATTGGCCAAATGGTGAAAGAAGCACAAAAATTCACTGAAGAAAAGAACTAGTAAAAAATTAGAATAGGTCAAATGGAAAAGGTGGTACAAAAATTCACTAAAAAAATGTTCTTTAAAAAGCAGAATTGGGCACATAGAAACTAATGACTCCACAAGACATCAAGAAACAATAATATAGCCAAAAGAATGAAAATATCTCACAAAAAACCCCAATTGACCTAGAAAACAGATTTTAAAAAGATAATTTAAGAATTATTGGACTACCTGAAAGCCATTATTTTTTAAAAGAGCCTTTACATCACATTTTAAGAAATTATAAAGGAAAACTGACCTCCTATCTTAGATCTAAAGGGTAAAATAGAAATCAAAAGAATCCACTAATCACCTAATGAAATACAACCCAGAATGAAAATGCCTAGGAATATATTATAGCCAAATTTCAGAGCTCCCAGATAAAAGAGAAAATACTGCAAGCAGCAATAATTACAAAATCACAAAACTGAGTATAATCTTTCAAGGAAAAAAATGGATATTTAATGACATAGAGGACTTTCAAAGCATTCCTGAAGAAAAGAACAAATCAGAATAGAAATTTTTACATTAAACAGAATACTCAAGAGAAAAATAAAAAGATAAAAATGAAAGAGAAATCATAAGAGACTCAATGAGGTTAAATTGTTTACACTCCTCTATGGGAAGATGATACATGTAACTCCTAAAAACTTTATTATTAATAAGGAAGTTAGAAGGAGTCTACATAGATGGCATAAGAGTGGCTCAACTATTTCAGGATGATCTCAAAAAATGAAGGGGTGAGAAAGATGGATACACTAGAAAGAGGGAGAATGGAGATGAAGAATTGTCTCACATAAAAGGGGAACTTAAAGAACAGCTTTTACAGTAGATGGGAAAATGAGGGGGGTGATTTCAGAAAAACTGGGGAAGACTTACATGAACTGTTGCAAAGTGAAGTGAGAAGAACCAGAAGAACATTGTACACGGTAACAGCAATATTACATGATGAACAACTGTGAATGACTCAGCTATTCTCAGCAATACAATGATCCAAGACAATTCCAAAGGACAGATGATAAAAAATGCTATCTTGTCTCTAGAGAAAGAACTGATTGTGTCTCAATACAGACTGTAGCACACTATTTTCACCCTTTCTTTCTCCTCTCTTTCTTCCTTCCTTTCTTGTTTTTTTGCTTGAGTTTTTTTTTAACAAAATTGTTAATATGGAAATGTTATACATGATTGCACATGTATAACCTATATTAGATTCCTTACTATCTCAGGGAAGGAAAAAGATAGAATCTGGAGCTCAAAACTTTTTGATAAATAAATTTGTTTAAATTTGTTAAAATTTGTTTTTACATATGATTGAGGGGAAAAGAAAATGTTATAATAAAAAAGCAAAGAAAGCAAAACCAGATTATTGTATGCAGTAATGGCAATATTGTCATGATGATTAACTGTGAAGGACTTAACTACTCTGATCAGGACAATGGTCCAAGATAATTCTCGAGGATTCATGATGAAAAATTCTATCTACCTCCAGAGTGAAAACTGATGAACTCTTGTGTGCAAATTGAAGTATAATTTTCTACTTAAAAAAAATCAGATTTGATGTTTAAAATGAATGAATGAAAGAATAAAATAAACAAATTCATTGTAAACTCATCCAGCAATAGAACAAGCAGGGCCTTATCACCCCACACCTTGACTATTACAATAGCCTGCTGGTTGGAGTACATGCCACAAGTCTCTCCCCACTCCCCTGCCTACCTTCTACTCAGCTGTCAAAATGATATTTCTAAAGCATAGGTCTAACCATGTTGCCTCACTGTTTGGTCAACTTCACTGGGTCCCCATCACCTCCAGGTTCAAATATAATATCCTCTGACATTCAAAGCCTTTCATAAGCTACGCCCCCTCCCCCCACACACACACACATACCTTGCCTGTCTTCTTACACTTTACAACCATATACTCTGTGATCCAGTGAAATTGTCCTCTTTGCTATCACACACACAAGTCACTCTATCTCCTCACTGTGGAAATTTTCTTTTTTTGTTTTTGTTTTTTGCTTTTTGGAGGGCAATCGGGGTTAAGTGACTTGCCCAAGGTCGCACAGCTAGTTTTTGTGTTTAGTGTCTGAGGCCAGATTTGAAATCAGGTCCTCCTGACTCCAGTGCTTGTAGCAGCAAGCACCCCAAGCGTCCTCAGGGTGGCTGCTCACACCGGTTCTTGGATCTGCTTTGATAAAGGAAAGCAACTCAAAATGGGTTAACAAGCTTACTTTAATCAGTCAAACATATATCGTTTACCTTGTTCAGGGGAAAAAGGTCAGCACCCTGAACTTCAAAGTATACAGGCAGAATTGCAGAATTATCAAGACAGAAACAGATCAAGTAGACAGATTTCCAAACTGTCCAACCATTACATCCATACCCAGTCAACATCTGGGTTTCCACATCTGGGTTTTTCAAACGGGGGGTCTCCAGACAACGGCTTCCCAGAATTCAGATCAAATCACAGAACACTTCTCAAAATGAGTCCCAAAACAAAGCCTCACATCAGGGCTTATATAGCCTTCTCCTGGCTCAGAGAATGTAACAACCTTATTGACCCACTGGCCAATCAAAAAGTATCTACTGAAAAACAAGCCTCCCACCCCAGGCTTCAGGTGCACTTTAGCCTAGGGGCAGGGAAGATCTTCCAAATTTGCATTCCCATTACAGTGCTCTATTCACTGTGCCACCTAGCTGCCCCAACTCTGAGCATTTTCACTGGCTGTCCTCCATGCCTTGAATACTTTTCTTCATCTCAGCATTCTGGCTTCTCCTGCTTTCTTCAGTTCCCAGCACAACTCCCACCTTCCATGAAAAGCCTTTCTGTAAACACTTTTAATTCTAGTAGCAAGGGAAAATGGATGGAATAAACATTTATTTAACACCTACTACGTGCCAGGCACTGGACTAAGCACATTTTTTTTTTTGCAAATATTGTATCATTTGGTCCTCACAATTATCTTTAAAGGTATGCGCTATTATTATCCCCATTTTATAGTTGAGGAAACTGAGGTTAAGGTTAAGTGACTTGCCCAGAGTCACACAGCTAGTATGCAATAGAGGTTGGATTTGAACATAGGTCTTCCTGACTCCAGGTCTGGTGTTCTATTCACTGTGCCAACAACTGCCTTTAGTTTCTTCTTTCTATTGATTATCTCCAATTGATTCTGTACATAGCTTGTTTCTACAAGTTTGCATCTTTATCTCCCCCACTAGATTCTGAGCTCCTTGAGAATAGGGACTGTCTTTTACCTTTTTCAATCCCCATAGCTTAGCATAGTTGCTGGAATGTGGTCAATGCTTAATTAATATTTTCTGACTGATGGACAAGCAGGTTCAATGTGAGACTGAAGAAAACAAGATAAAGTATGATCCTCACTAGTATCAGTCTCCAAAAAGGGATTGACTATTTAGGGCTTCTAGGGCAGCAGGCAAACTTTTTCTATGAACTTTCAGTCACAAAGGATCTCACAATAAGTCAAAACCAAGATTCTCCAAAAGTAGAAGAAAAAAACCACACGTTTGTCATCTACGCAGAAGCATTTTAGGGATGCAAAATGCCTACTTTTTATAATAGTCTCAGTATTGGTAATTGTTAAAAATTCTTAGTACTTAATTATTCAACGATACAAAAGTCATCTGAAAGGAAAGTGGTCCAACCTGTGAACAAAGCATAGAGGAAACAATTACTTTAATTATAGCCTAAACCAAAAAAGAGGAGGAAATGCCATTTTTCTCTAATGAATTTTGAAGCCCATTAACAAAAATCCCAGAGGGATAATTTCTTTAGGGATCCACACAATTGTGAAGGCCCAAAGGTGAGCTAGAGTTCATATAAATTCTGGGCCTCTTTATCTCAACCCCCACCTTTTACTGGCAAGTCATATCCCAAGAGAACAGCCACTGATCCCTATCAGAGTTCTGGGGGCAACCCCGAGATGATTTTTTTATCTAATGGGGAGATTTTCCATTACTTTTGGCTCAAACTCCTATTCTACTTTACTTCCCACCAATACCAATCGCCTGTTAATGTCTGCTCAATATCATCAATACCAGTTATAGTTATTATCTCCCCTTTATGATTGACTGTTGGAGAAATACACACATGAATAAGAGAGACTACAGATCAATCTAAGTGTTGAAGAAAGGAAACTGCCTTTCTCCATCTACACAGATGGTTAACCTTGTCTCCATATCACCCTTCAATCATCAGTGAGTCAATGTGTACATACCAGAGCAATTCTATCCAACTCTGTTAATACTACCCTTCTGCTGGACCTGTAAATCTGCCAGGTGATAAAAAGAAATGCTCCAATCAAACAATAAATCAATAAGAATTTAAGTCTTTAAGAGGAAGTGAATATAAAAGCTATGCCTGTCTCTCACTTGCTTTCTTTTGAGTATGTTGCTGACAGCTCTCCCTTAGACTTCCTACTATGGGGCTGAAAGGGGGATTTCTTTAAACCCACTCCCATCCCCTTGGACCAGGTCAGCCCTCTGCTTGAATAAATAGAAGTGGTAATCAATATATACTTCCCTGGATGAACATGAGACTGGACCTCAAGTCTTTGGCTGCTTCTGCTTTTTGTTTCTGTACCTGATCTTAGCTCACCAAATCATAATACTGGGAGATGAACACTTCCAGGTGAGATCGTTTGAGTTGTAGAGGTTGAGAGTTCAGAGTTGTTGCCCAGTAAAAGGAGCTTTCTTCAACTTCATCATTTCTCAGAGTTGAAGATGAATAGCCATCAGAAGAAAGAGGTTGTGCTTGTTCCATCTTCTCATCAGCAGCCTTCTCACTCTGGAGATGCCTACATCCTGCAGCCCTCTCCAGATTTTGTGATTTCCTGGAGCTGACCACCACTTCACGAGGTGTTTAGGTCATGCTTACTTCACTCCCAGCTTTGCTCTCTGGATTTTTTGCCTTTCTTCCCTGGTGGCCATGGTTCCTCATGAGTAGCTCTTGTCAGTTTTCCAGATCTCTTTATGTGTTGTCTTGCCCCAATACAAGTAATCTCCTTGAGGATAGGGACTGTCTCTTTTGCTTGCATTTGTATCAACATACACTGGAGTCTATGGGGTGTTCAGGACTAGCACTTCTCATGTAAGGGCTTGCTGGGGCCTTTTTAGGTCTGCTCATCCACTGTTGGTGTCCACCTTCACCAAACTCTTACCTTCAGCTCCAAGAAGCTGTAGCATGCTCAGCTGCCACATCCCAGGAAAACTGCCTTGGCAGATGGGCTAAACCAGGTTGAGCGTAACCAACAGGCTGTAAATAAGTTAGGGGAATATATATCCCAAGGATATGAAGACTTCCCTGGTGGTGGGATTGGTAGAGTGACAGTATTTTTTTCCAATGACCAAGAAGGCAGCTGAAGCTTGTGCAGTAGACTACTTAAAACCTGATCAGACATTGAAGATGCCAACATCATCCACTGCATCCTGTGGCACTGGCAGTCATCCTGAGTTTTGTCTTGCTATTCAACTTCAATAACTTTGGAAGAGAGAATGAGGCCAACAACTTTGCGAAACTGCCTCCTTTATATCTAATTCATACTCCAGCAAAGACATCACCCCATGATGTTATTGGTACTCTTCAAAACAAAGAACAAAAAACAACCCCCATCACTTACCACAGTGCCTGCTACATAGTAAGCACTTAAAGAATGTTGTCTATCTATCTATCTATCTATCTATCTATCTATCTATCTATCTATCTATCTATCTGTCTGTCTGTCTGTCTGTCTGTCTGTCTGTCTGTCTGTCTGTCT
>NW_027185665.1:10613130-10711318 GCF_028583685.1 Petaurus breviceps papuanus | reverse complement strand
CTGTTTCTGTCTCTGTTGTTTCATTCTTTCTTAATCTTGGTGAATAAATGTTGGAGATGGAATGAGCTAGGCTGCAACCTTGTGAGCTTTGAAGGGTTGAAAAGCCCCTTGACCTCAAGAAATCATGTGTGTTTGTGTATGTATGTGTGTACGCATATGTGTGCATACATATATACATACACCAAGAAAATAGAAGTTTTCCACCAGCCAGCATCACACCCTCCTTATGTGGTTACATATTGATTACAGCAATGGAGAAATTCTGAACGCTGTGGATAAATTCTTTTACCTTGGCAGCATACTTTCCAGGGATGTCCACATAGGTGATGAAGGTGACACATACATTGCCAGCATAAGCTCAGCATTTGGGAAGCTTTGAAAGAAAATTCAGGAGAGAAGTGTAATGGCAAGCAAAGTAGTACTTTGCAGTTCGTTTCAGCTATTCAAGTGCTGTTGAGCCTCACCTTTGATTGTGTCAAGTCTTTTTTGGAAATAGTATACATTGTGTTGCCCTTAATAGGTCTAGGGGAGTTTGGAGATCTTTCCTGCCCTTAATAGGCCTAACATGGAGCCCATGGTGGGAGGAACTTGCCCAAAGAGTGGAACAGGAAGGAGCAGAGAAGATAAAAGTGTGAGTGAGCTGGGACCAAGCAGAGCTAAGAGAAAGAATGTTTATGACGTCAGCACTCTGTCTGTTGTTCTGTGTTGGTGTTTACTTTGTGTGTTAGATCCTTAAAGTTATTCACAACAGCAGTTTTCAGGAGAGCTGCTGCTCATGATTAGCTTTACAAGAAGAGGTATTAGACTGCTTACCAAACTGAAGGTCTTCAGAGCCCTCTTCATTTTTGTATGCCTGTGAATACCAATGCTGTGCTAGAAAATTGAACTGCTTCCATTTGAATTGTCTTGGAAAGATTGTCTTGTCCTGGCAAGATAAGGTACCAGACACTGAGGTCCTCTCTTGAGCTGTACCGCCTAGCATTCAGACTCTATTGCAAAGAGAGAAACCCCAGAGGGCTGACCACATAGCCCAAATGTCAATTATTTATTTATCTAAAAGACCATTTTGTGGAAAACATGTACAAGGCAAGCACTCACACAGTAGGCAGAAGAACTGGTTCAAGAACACCCTTGAGATCTCTCTGAAGAACTTTAGTATTGACTGTGAGACATGAGAGATTCTGGCACAGGACTGCCCAGCATGGCATGGCCACATCAAAGAAGGTACTGTATTCTATGAGCAAGGCAGAATTGCAGTAGTACAAACGAAATGGATGCAAGAATCTAAAGACATCTTCATCTCAAATGTTCAAATGGACTATTTGTATCCAACCTGTGGTAGAACCTTATGAACTCATACAGAACTGATCGGCCACAGCTGAGCACACTATACCCTGACCCAATATCATGATGTCATCGGTCCTCTTCTAAAATGAAGGATGAATTATATATACATATATACACACACAGAGGGCATGTATACATGTGTATATACATGCATACATGCAAATGTGTATACATGTGCATATGTATGGGCATGAATACTTTTTCATTAGTTTGAGAATTCCCTCTAATAACGCAGACTGCAACAGCACCACCCCCACATGACTTTTAATTGTTTTATTTTTGCCTGTGTCTTTCCACATAATATCCACAGAAGACTCATCTAACATACTGGAGGCCTTTTTCTAATGGATAAGATCATAGATTTCAAGATGGAAGGGCCTTTTGGAGACAACCTGGTCCACCCCCCTCATTTTATAGATGAGGAAACTCCCTTCAGCCCAGAGGGTGAGGTGACTTGCCAAGAGTCATGTAGTGACAGCTCTTCTTAAACATTGGGAGCACTAATACGATACCCACTCTACTATCTGTTGTTCTCTTTCTCAATAAATGGCTAGCCAAACCTTTTCTTTATAATCACAAAGGTAGTTTAATCACTCTAAATCAGTTGCTACAATGATGATAACAAAATAGCCTAGAAACCCAATTATTCAGTAAAAGTGAGCTCCTCGTTTAAAATTTTAATTTAAAAATTTTTAAGTATTTTTTTGGCTTTTTTTTTGGAGGGGGAGGAGGGGCAATTGGGGTTAAGTGACTTGCCCAAGGTCACATGGCTAGTAAGTGTTAACTCTCTGAGGCTAGATTTGAACTCAGGTTCTCCTAACTCCAGGGCCAGTGCTCTGTTCACTGTGCCATGTAGCCACCCAATAATTTAATTTTTAATTAATATGAATCTATCCCCTCTCCCTCATACAACCCCCTCACACTGTAAAAGAAGAAAATCAAATACTTGTAACAAATGAGCAATTAAGCAACAAAAATTCCTGCATTTGGCCTAACATTTTTGCTATTCTTATATGTGTATATATATATGTGTATATGTATGTATGTGTACATGTATGTATATACACACGTATCCTCCACTAGATTTCTACACAAATCATCATTGGTTATATGTTGAATCCCTCTTATGTCTACCATCCACTTTCCCTTTAGAACTGAGATTACTTGCTAATTTGATTTTTCTGACATGCTAGAGTTCTGTGATTCACCACCATATATCATACCCAGTAGAATAATGGTATTTTTGTTTCAAATAAGCTTATGTAGCGGGTGCAAGCAGCTTAGATCATTGAATGCGCTGTATAACTTCCCAGATTTGATTTCACAAAATCTAGAGGCCTGTTAATCCAATTGGTTAATTTTATAGAAAAGGAAACTAAGATACAGCAAAGTAAATCAATGAATAGAATTAGTGGCAGGACAAGACTTAAAACCACGTCCTCTGACCTTCAATTTTCCTTTATATCACTTTTTTTTCTACTACTTAACTCTGGACACTCCTAGTCTACCCTAAGCCCATCTTCAGTATTGTTCAGTGCCTATAAACTCTAAGAACTGCCTCCCATTTGGTTACATTTTATATTCTAAACCACAAATATGAACCTTCCAAATCCTTTAATTAATTGATTAGTTTGTTTATGCATCGTGGATAGGCAGACTAACCTGTCTCGTTACTCTAGAACTCATTGGAGAGATTTTATAGTGTTCCAGTGCTAAGGGCAATCAGTACAATGTTATCTTTAAAGAAAGTCAAATAGAGGGGATCCTTGCACATTGCATATTGACTTAGAAACCCCCAAATTGACATCATCTATGTTGTATTGTTTATGTATTTATTTCATAAATATTTTAAAATTAATTTTCATCTAGTTCCATAGGCACACTTGGAAGTTTTGCCTGGTTAGGGAGAAGTGAGTTTAACATCTCTGCTGTATAGGAGGACATTTTCTACAACATCAACTTATACCTTAAGTAAGAATATGCCCCCTCCCTACCCTTTTTTTTTTTTGACAAAAAGTATTTTTATTTCACCTCTGAATTATTTGACATCTGAATAAGTGTTGACTCCTCAGGACATGGCCTTTGGCATCTTTTCCAACTTATTCATCAGCTGGTTGCACTGTTCCTTTCTCAGAAACATAGATGCCATCCCAAACTTTTCTGATCTCCTTGTTCTTGACCGTGGTGGCCTGTTGGATCAGGGCAGCTGAGTTTGAAACCAGTTCAATATCATTTCCTTCAAGAATTAACTCATCTTTTTGGCCTTGAGAAACAGCACAAGCCACACCTGGTCTCATGCGCACCCTTCGGATATATTTTTCACCCAAGAAATTTCTGATTTCAACAAGTGAGCCATTCTCTTGAATAACAACATTGATGGGGAAGTGAGCATACACGGACCTCATCTTGTAACGAAAACCCCAGGTAACCCCTTTGATCATGTTTTGTACTTGACTACAGGTGGTGGTATGCACGGTGGCAAGTTCTTTTTGATTTCCCCACCACTTGTCTACCCGAAGCCTTTTTTTCTTCTTTCCAAAGAGACTGAGCTCAACATTGATATGGTTGAAATCCCTGTGGAGGATTCCCCTGGGCCTTTTCACAATAAATGTCCCACCCTTAAGAGAGATGTCAACATTTTCTGGGATGTCGACGGTCTGGTTGCTTAGAATGGTCTTCATTCGCCTCCCTACCCTTTTTACACTTGGCTCAACAATACTCCAAGGACTGTTAAACAAAGCTAGCTCAATATTTGCATCTGTCACAGAGTTTGTATGATGTGGGATATGGCTTCAAATCTGGTCGGCATCTTTCCTATTGAGTGAAATCCTTAGTTCGTGTTTTTATTAAATTTTCTTTGATGCTCATGTAAACCATTATCATGGAGATCTGACAGATGAGAAAGCTGGCACAGAGATTTATAGTCACTGATATCTTCATGATCTTTTGTTATATAAAAGCACTGTCTTTGACCTTTTTCATTCTTTGAGAATTTTTCCTCCTTTGAAATATCTTGAAGGGGCAGCTAGGTGCCGCAGTGAATAGAGCACCGGCCCCGGAGGCAGGAAGACCTGAGTTCAAATTCAGCCTCAGACACTTAACACAAAACTACCTGTGTGACCTTGGGCAAGTCACTTAACCCCAATTGCCCTACCTTCCCCCTCCAAAAAGCAAAAACAAAAATATCTTGAAAATCAATCTCTGAGTACCTTCGAAATTGTATGACTGCCAGAGTGCATTTCATTTATATGTATTGTGACAGATCTAGGCACTTTTCCCAACTTTGTCATTTCAAGTACCATTGCTATTACTTCATATACACACAGTTATAGTTATGATGTTATATAATCATTTTATGATCATAAAGCGACATAATGTTCATAAGATTATGAACAATGATTATATTGTTTATAATCTTACTATCACCTAATAGCATTTTAGAAATGAGATGAAAGCAAGCTATTCTAAATCATTATAAAGGTATATGTAAATGAAACTAGATAGACAACAAGCAGACATTGAATGGAACACACATATATACATACATTCATATACATATATATGTAAATGTATATTTGACAGACTAGTGAAACAACCCCGTTTGGATATACACACAGAGTTAGGAATAATCTGTATCTATCTATATGAACAACAATGTCACTACTGCATATACATATATATACACATATATGAAATGTGTAGTAGTCATATTGGTACTTGAAATAACAAAGTTTGGAAGAGTCTCTAGATCTGGCATATATACACACCCATAGAGAGTCTATATGTCTATCTACATAGAATATATATACTATGTTTCTGTTAATGAATTTTTCTATATATGTGTTTATGTGTATATATACATACATACATATATACACACACATACACAGTATGATCCACCTTAGTACTATACCAATTAGTACTACCCACTTAGCATGATACCCCTCCAAACACACATATATTATACTAAAGTATTATAGTTTCACTACTATTTCAAGTAAATAGTAGAAAATCAGTAGAAAAACACTACATCTTTTCCACTTCACATCTGCTTGTTGTCCATCTGGTTTCATATATACATGCCTTTAAATGATTTAGATTACCTTGCTTTCACCCAACTTCTCAAAAGCTATCAGATTATATTGTCTATAATATTTTATTTATCTTCCACTGCAATATTTTAGAAATGAACTTGTGCTAAGCATAGTGGTACATCCCTGTTATCCCCCTAACAGAGAAGTTGAGTCTGGGGGATCTTTTGAACTCCAGAATTCTGAGTTGCAGACAATTCTAATAGGTGTCCATACTAAGTTTGACATTAAGGTAGCCTAACAAGTTGCCTAAGAAGGGGTGAACCAGCCCAAATCAAAACCTGAGCAGGTCAAAACTGTTGCTCAATCAGAGTGAAAGTTTCTCATGAGTAGCCCATGAACTTCCAGCCTGGCAAGATAAGGAAATTCGGTCTTTAAAAATGTAAAAAAAAAAAGAAAAAAAAACAACCAAACTGACTGGTAGTATCCTGGGTTACTGCATCTTTCTGCTCAATGCAAAGATTGAATGTTAGCAAGTGAAGGTCATTTGGGGGTTCTTAACTTCTTCATTGCAACAACTATTTTCACCAACTAAACTTCTTTATAATAAAGAGGCAATGTATTTTTTTATATTATTCATTCACCATTTTAAGAGTCAATTTTTTAAAAGCTAGTAAGTTTTTAAAAGCTAAAGTCTTTTATATTATTCTTTGAAATTTTAATTTGCTTTGACCTTTGCTGTAAGTCATTGCTCTGACCTCTCATATGTAGTTAATTTTAAGAAAGAAAAAAGACTATACATACAGCAATTTTTCCCCTGTATGTTGACATAGTTTCCTTTTCTTTTTTAAGTAATGGCTTGCCATTAAGTAAGTAATTTTAAAGTAATTTAAGTAAGTGCTTGCCGTCCCTACAGCCTTCTGACTTCCTAAAGAAAATAATCATTATTGCAGGCATGAGAATTCTAAGTAGTCTCTAAGCCTTGGTAGCATTCATTTCTTGATCATGCTCCATGTCCATTTTTTACATTGAAGTCCAAAAGTATCAAAGTATGTGTTCATTTGGTTTGTAGGAACCTATCAACTGATAAGATGACAAAGTAACCCATGAAATGATGGGGTTCTTGATGGTCGACTTTTTGTTGGCTATATGATTAAGTCTACTCCTTTATTTCCCTTTCCAACAAGAACCTGCCAGGTTACTTTTCACTTAGCTGAAACTTCTTTATGTCTCCTGGCTTCATTTATGTGAAGAATGTTCAAATGAATGTGATTCAGTTTTTACATTAGAATTTTTAATTTATGGGTCATTAGTCTTTGGTCATTGGTCAAGGGTCTGGCAATGTTTACCACCTTCTGTCCTCATGTATGTCCCTCTGTCATTGTGAAACAAAAGTGGAAGTAGGTCAAAAAGAATTAAATCATTTTTCTTTTTATCTACTTAGTGGATTGCTATTGCCCCAAAATTCATTAACTGATAGCTACTCTTCTAATGATGAATCTCTATGGGCTTAGCCAGGAGACTTGTGGGGGTGGGGGTGGGGGAGGATGTTTGCAGGAAGCTAGATATGGATTCAGAGGACCTATATTGAAATCCCATTTTGGGGGGATTTCCTACAACTTAAGTGACCTTGCATAAGTCAAAAAACTTTTTTTTTTTTTTGTGAGGCAATCAGGGCTAAGTGACTTGCCCAAGGTCAAATAATTAGTAAGTGTCTGAGGTCAGATTTCTGCTAAAGTCCTTCCTGACTCCAGGGCCAATGCTTTATCCACTATGCCACCTAGCTGCCCCTTACCCAACAAACATTTATTAAGCCACCTACTATGTGCTAGGCTCTGTGCTAAACCCTAGTGCTACAAAAGAAATGCAAAGATTATGCAGTGAAAGTAAGTAGTGCAGTGAACTCTCCTTCACAAGCTCCTCCAAAGAGATCTGGAAAATGCACAAGAACAATTCTTGATGGGGAAACAGTGAGTCATTGGTCCAGCCTAGTTCAATCTAGAAAGAAAGGCAGGGAGTTCTGTGAACATCAGAGACTGGGGAGGACAGGAACATGCTGTGGGTGGAGCACTCTAGTGACCAGGGCAAAAGGGCACCTCAGACCGCCACCCCCATACTGGGGCCACCAGGAGGCGGACAGTCTCCCTCTACCCAGTTTTGGGTCACAGATTCAGGACAGAATGAAAAGAGGAGCTGGGCACAGGGGAGTGTTCCCATATAGCGAGGCCCTAAGCAGCGTACTGAGAAAGGAGGAAGTTCAGAGGCCAACAGCCGCAGTTGTATGGCTCTGATCCCAAGCTCAGAGAAGGGTCTTATTCCCAATACCTAGCCCAGTCTGCAAAAGAATAACCAAGGCAGGAATCCCAGGACAAAGGGGAGCCTACAGTTCTGCTACTTTGAACCAACAGAGCTTTCCAGCTGGCTAATAGGGGTTGAATCCAGTAGCAGGCTACTCTTGCATAGCCTCAAACTCAGAACAAGAACTTGTAGAAATCAAACCAGGATGGGCAGCAAGCAGACTTTGCCCTGGGCTGGAACATTTTGAGAACCTGGCGTAACATAACAATCCAAGAAATCAGCAAGAGAATCGACGTAGACCTTTTTCTTCAGTCCAACTCTAATATAAAGTCTGAAGTCAGGAAATAAGCTAGGAGAATGGGCAAACAAAAAAAAAATCCTCTCATAATGAGCTATGTTATCATGGCAGTGACACTCAAGATCCACATGTAAGATAATTACTTTAACACATCTATAATCAATGCCTCAGAGAAAAACCTAGATTTGAAAAAGGGATTAACAATTTGACACAAGAGGTACAAAATTGTCCAAGTAACAGACTCCCTAAAAATCAGAATGGAACAAATAGAAGCCAATGACTTCATGAGGCAACAACAAATATTAAAACATAGTCAAAAGGATGGAAAAATAGGGAAAAACATGTAAGGTATCTCATAGCAAAACTATCCTGGAAAAGAGAACTAGAAGAATTTTAAGAATCTTTAGATTATTTGAATGCCACAACCAAAAAAAAAAGCTGGGACATCCTACTTCAAGAAATATTCCCAGATCTCTTACAACCAGAGGGCAAAATGGAAATAGAATCCAAAAGAAATAAGCTCTTGTAGGAAACTGCAAAAATCAAAACTCCCAGTAATATCATAACCAAAATCTAGAGCTTCTGTGACAAAGGAAAAACAGTGCAAGTAGCAATACTGAAAGAATTTGAGTCCCGGGGAATCACAGTCAGGATCACACACTATTCAGCAACCATCACTTTAAAGGAGCAGAGAACTTGGAACATGGTATTCCAGAAGGCAAAAGATATAGGCTTACAAACAAGAATAACTTACCCAGAAAAACTACAATGCTATAGGCAAGGTGGAGAGGAGAGAATGGACCTTGAATGAAATATAGGATCCCAAGCATTCCTCATGAAGAGACCAATGCTGATGAGAAACTTTGAAATTCAGACATAAGAAGGAAGAGAAGCATGAAAAGGAAAACATGAATATAAAATGATACACAAGGATAATCTGCTTATATTTGTTATTGGTAGATAATTCACTTGTCCCCTCTCAACTCTATGATCATTATCGTTAATAGAGGGAGTCCAATTAGAAAATGCTGGGGAGTGATTCTCTTGTGTCTTAATGATTTTACAAAAATAATAGAAGAAAAGGGAAAGAAGAATAAACTATGAGGAAAGAAGGGGAAAGGAGATTTAGGTATAATGACCTCACCTAATCAGGTCATATTTTATTAAAGCAAACATTTTTATAAAGAAGGGAAAGGGAGTAAGAGGGAGCAACTAATATTTGAACCTCACTCGTATCTGAATTGGTCAAAAGAAGGAGGACTATATGCATGCACACACATACAGAGTTACATTTCATTCAGTAGGAAAATAGGAAGGAAAGGGGAGAAGAGAGAATGGGGAATTAGAAGGAGGCTAGATTGAGGGAGAGATTAGAGTTAAGTTAAATAAACTCGAAGGTTATACAAAAATATTTATAGCTCTTTTTTAAGTGGCAAAGAATGGGAATCTCCAGGCGGGGGTACCAATAAATTGGGAAATGGAAAAACAAGTTGAGGTATATGAACATGATGGAATAGTATTGTACTGAATTCTTATCAGAATAATGACCAACCAGAGGACCATTCCAGAAGACTAATGATAAAATATGCTATCCACCTCTTGATAGAAAGATGAAGGTCTCAGAATGTAGGATGAAACAAATTGCTTTGAGACATGACTAATGTAGACATTTGTTTTGACTGACTCTATATGCATAAAATAGATTTTGGGTTTTTTTGTGTGTTCTCAACTGAGGAAGAGGTTTGGGGGAAGGTAAGAAGACAGCTCTTGATTGATTAAAATAATAAAATATTTCTTTTTTCCAAATGCTTTATTAACTTCTGATTTACATCATTCATTTCCACCACATTTTGAGTTACAAATTTTCTCCCCGATTTTCCCCTATCCACCACCCCAAAATAGCAGTCCCACAGGATATCCCCTCCTCCAATCTACTCTCTCCCATATTTTCTCCCATATGCCTTTTGACTCTTCCAGTGGATCTGTATGCCCCAGTGCCTGTATATCTTATTTCCCAATTACCTGTAAAATAGTATTAATAATAATATATATTTAAATATTTGATTTTAAAACTTTGAATTCCAGATTCATTCCCTTCCTCCATTGTCACCCACCCTTACTGGGAAGATAAGCAGTTCAGTATAGATTGTACATGTGTGGCTAATGCAAAACAATAACATGGTAGATATATTGTAAAAGACTAACTATATTTCCCTCCTTCCTATCCCACCTCCCACTTGTTCTATTCACTACTTTGATCCCATCCCTTTTCAAAAGTGAGTGCTTCCAACTTCCCTCCCCCCCAGCCTTCCCTCCCTTCCATCATCCCCCCTCCCATCCCCTTCCCCCCTACTCTCCTGGAGGGTGAGATACCCTATTTAGTGTGTATTTCATTCCCTCCTCAAGCCAAATTCAATGGGAATAAGGTTGACCCATTCCCCTTTGCCTTCCTGTTCTTCCCCTCCATTGTAACAATTTTCCCTTGCCTCTTCTATATGAAATCGTTTACCCCATTCTGTCTCTCCCCATCTCCTCTCATTATATTCTTCTCTAACCTCCTAATTTCACCTTTTAAGTATCATCCCTTCCTATTCAATTGGTCCTGTGCCCTCTATCTATGTATACCTGTAAGCATGTATACACACATTCACATATGTATTCATATGCCCATATACCCTCATATATAGACATATATATATATATATATATATATTTCTATTTCTATTCCCTTCAACTACTGAGAAAAGTTTCATAAGTTACAATTATTGTTTTTCCATGTAGGAATGTTAATAGTTCAACTTTGATAAGTTCCTTATGATTTCTTTTCCCTGTTTACCTTCTCATGCTTCTCTTGCTTCTTGTATCTGAATGTCAAATTTTCTATTCAACTCTGGTTTTTTCAGCAAGAATGCTTGAAAGTCCTCTATTCCACTGAATGACCATATTTTCCCCTAATACATGATACTCAATTTTGCTGGGTAGGTGACTCTTGGTTTTAATCCCAGTTCCTTTGACCTCTGGAATATCGTATTCCAAGCCCTTCGATCCCTCAGTGTAGAAGCTGCCAGATTCTGGGTTATCCTGATTGTGTTTCCACAACATTCAAATTGTTTCTTCCTGGCTGCTCATAATATTCTCTCCTTAATCTGGGAATTCCAGGACCTGGCTATAATATTCCTAGGAGTTTTCTTTTGGGGATCTTTTCCAGGATGTGATTGGTGGATTCTTTCAACCTCTATTTTGCCCTCTGGTTCTAAAACACCAGGGAAGTTTTCTTTGAGAACTTCCTGGATGATGATTTCTAGGTTCTTACTTTGATCATGGCTTTCAGGTAGTCCAATAATTTTTAAATTCTCTCTTCTGGATCTATTTTCCAGGTCAATGGTTTTTCCCATGAGATATTTCACATTGCCTTTTATACTTTTATTTGTTTGGATCTGTTTAACAGCATCTTGATTTCTCATAAAGTCATTAGCTTCCATTTGCTCCAATCTAATTCTGAAGCAATGATTCTCCTCATTGAGCTTTTGAGATTCTTTTTCCATCTGGCAAATTTGGCTTAAGGCATTCTTTTCCTCATTGCCTTCTTGAGCCTCTTTTGACATTTGAGTCAGTCTATTTTTTAAGGTATGATTTTCCTCAATCAGGCTATTGACTCTCATTTTGTAATTTTCTTGCATTGTTATAATTTCTCCTCCCAATTTTTCCTCCACTTCTCTTATCTGCTTCTTAAGGTCCTCTAGGACCTGTAACCAGCTTGTATTTTCCTTTGAAGCTTTTGGTGCAGGAGTTCTGACTTCCCTGTCTTCCTCCTGTTCCATGGTTTGCTCCTTTCTGTCCCAAAAATAGGAGTCTAATGTTGGAATCTTCTGTCTTCTTTGTTTCCTTTGCCTGGTTATGTTGCCCCTCAGTCACTTGACCCCTGGGCTTTTTGCCACAGTAGGACTCTGCCACCAGACAGGGGAGCTTTCGTCTCAAATGCTGGGGTTTTCTCAGCTGCTGGAGGTATTAGATGGGTGCCCTCTCTCAGGTCTCCACATGCTCTGTCAAGCTGGACACACACCCCAGGACCTCCACCCTAGGCTACAATCCAGATCCAAGAAGGTTAAAGCAAGAGCGATGACCCCCTTAGACTGGTCACTTCGTCCCCCTACACTCTGCAGGCCAGGAGCTGAAGCTGCCACATGGTGCTGGCTGGCTGTGCCAGTGTCTCAGTGGCTTCTCGCCCCAGGGGCAAAAGCCATGCACTCCCACTTACTGGGTCCCAAAGTCCAGACTGCACTGACCTCTCACTTTGTCCTTCACATCTATGTGTTGATAAATCTAGAAACTGCCACAGCTGCTGTTGATCTGTAGTTCCTCTGGCCAGCAGCTAGTCAGGCTCGCCCTGGGGCTAAAGCCTTGGTGTGGGGCTGGGCTGGGCTCCCAGAGCGCTGCTCTGGCCAATTCCTGCCAGCCTGCCGGGCTGTCCTCAGCAGGAGGTTAGCTTCTCTGTGTCATTTTGTGGGTTCTGCAGCCCCTAAGTTTGTTTAGAGTCCCCTTTTACATGGATTGGGGAAGGTGGAAGCTGGAGCAGCGGGGAGGTCCTGCTTCTACTCCGCCGTCCAAATATTTTTTTAAAAAAGATGATCAGAGGATCTTAAAACAAAGTTATTTCTGTGGTCATAACTATTAAGAAGTTCTTTATGATCTTAACATATGTGTTAAATGTAGCTTTGCTGGGTCATTGTCTTTAAGCCTGGACTAATAAGTCAATTTTTTTTTTGTAATCAACAATAACCATAGTAATATCTTATATTTTCTACCAAGACAAAAACCTAAATATAAAAGAGGCAATACCCCATCCCCGATTTCACAGTTTACTGGGAGGGCCAACATGCAAGCAATTATGTGAAAATGAGATATAAATAAGATAAATTGGATATATGGCATTAACAATAAAGAAGAGTGGGAAAGGCTACTTCCAGAAGGTAAGATTTTGACCATGACCTGAAGGAAGTCAGAGAATCCAGGAGACAGAGATGATGAGGCAGAAGTTTCCAGACATAGGGACAACCAGTGAAAATGTACAGTTAGTAGAGGGAGTATGTTGTGTAAGTAAAAAGGAGGCCAGTATCACTGGGACACAGAGTACAAGGAAGGAAATAAGAAGACTGGAAACATAAGAAGGGAAAAAGTTAATTAGGGCTTTAAAAACCAAGCAGAGGATTTTATGTGTGATGGTGAAGGTAATAGGGAATGATTAGAGCTCATTGAATGTGGGGAGACACGGTCAGACCTCTGCTTTAGGAAGATCAATGTAACAACTCAGTGATGGATTAGAGTAGGGAGAGACATGAGGCAGGGAGATAAACCAAAAGACTATTACAGTAGTCCAGGTATGATGCAATAAGCATGTTGGCAATATCAGACAAGGGAAGGGGAAGTATATAAGAGACATTATAAAAGTAGAATTGTCATAATTTGATAACAGATTAGATATGGGGGTGAGAGAGAAGATAAGAAGCCAAGGATGACACCTAAATTGCAAGTCTGGGCAACTGGGAAGATGGTAGAAACCTCAAAAGTTAGAAGGACATTCGGAAGAATCAGGTTTTGTATGGAAAGATAATGAGTTTAGTTTTGGACATTTTGGTTTAAGATATCTATGGAACATCCAGTTTAAGATGTCTAATAGTCAATTGAAGATGCAAGACTGGAGGTGAAAAGTGAAGTTAGGGGGTGGCTAGGTGGTGCAGTGAATAGAGCACTGACCTTGGAGTCAAGAGGACCTGAGTTCAAATCTGGTCTCAGATACTTAACACTTACTAGCTGTGTGACCTTGGGCAAGTCACTTAACCACCAATTGCCCTGCCTTCCCCCCTGATCCCCCCCCCAAAAAAAAGCAAAATAAAGAGTAAAATTAAGGTTGGATAAATTAATCTGAGTATAATCTATGTAGGGATGATAACTGAATCCATAGGACCTGATCCTCTGGGACTGTTCTCTCACAGGATGAAATGTTTGACTCAATGATACCTATGGTCACTTTTATCTTTAAAACCTGATGATAAAATTTAATCTGTTTCCAGGCTAATAATTGAAGTGTGTTTTTGTTTTTTTTTAACTTGGTAGCATCTTGTAGAGTTTGTGTTTCAGTGGCATACCGTGTTTCCCCGATAATAAGACCTATCCCGAAAATAAGCCCTCCCCTTACTGTGTAAGATTCCTCTAAAATAAGCCCTCCCCCGAATATAAGCCCGATTGAGATTGCTACTGTAGTGAAGGTGATCCCCTGCGCTACACGCTACATTATGGTACCCTCTGTATGCACCGTCCCCCCCCCCCATGAAACGCACGCCGCGCTCCAAGCTGCATCCAGTCAGAGCTGTAGCACTGAGCGCGTCATCCTGTTCTTCCCCAGTGATTTGCTTGCTGGCGCTATTGAGAGCAGTGCCGTGGAGGAGAGCTGAGGCAGGACAACATAAAAACCCAGTATGTAAGCGGGAGTGAGGGGGCGTCATGGAGGATAAAAAGGGAATGATGGAGGAAAAAAGAAGAACTCAGGGGACATGATGGAGTGAAAAGAAGGACTGATGGTCATAATTTTATTATTCTGTCTGTTTTGACCCCCAGACATGAGTACAAAAAGGAAGAGCTATACTGTTGAGTATAAGAAAGCAATTGTAGAGGAGTCACATGGCAAGAATCTTGCAGTTTTCTGTAAAGAAAAACTTTTGGATCTTCGAATGGTCAGAAAATGGAGAGCAGATTATAATAACCTCAATCAACAGGTGCATGAGGGAAAAGGGAAAAAGCGCAGGTCTGGATCAGGTTGGCAGCCCTTATATCCTGACTTGGAGATCCTCATTGGTGAATGGATTGCTGACAGGAGAGCAAAGGACTTGGTTGTGCGCAGGGCTGATATTCAAGCATTTGCCCTTTCAATGGCACCAGAGTTTGAAGTGGTCTCAGAAGGATTCAAAGCATCACAACACTGGTTGGACGGTTTCCTTCAATGGTATGAACTGTCCCTAAGAAGATCAACAACACTGTTTAAGCTGGAAGATGCTGAAGTTATTAAACGTGCACTTGCATTCAAGTCCTTTATTGATAGGATCGACATTTCCAAGTACCAAACCTGCAATATGATTGCTATGGATGAAACTGCAGTGTTTATGGGACAAGGATCTCAAACAATTCATCACAGGGGTGCAACGTCAATCTACATTCCCACCACTGGCTATGAAAGTGCAGGGGTCACCTGTGTTTTGGCAATCCATTTGGATGGAAAGAAAGCCACACCTCTAATCATCAGTAAGGGCAAGAAAGATAAGATTGAACGTGTATCTGGCATTTACGTTCTTGAAACCGAAAAAGCCTGGTGTACACAAGCCGTTATAAGAAAGTGGGTTGATTTAATGCTGCCACTTGTTATGCGAAGTAACCAAAGAGGTCTGATAGTCTGGGATTCAGCCAGCACTCACCGCGCTAAGAAATGAAGAACTTCCTTGAAGAGAGAAGAATAGATCAAGTAATGATTCCTGCAGGAATGACTGCCTATCTCCAGACCCTTGATATTGCAATAAACAAGCCATTCAAGGACCATTTGCGCATGGAAGTCAATGACTACATTGAAAATAGAATGGAAAGAAATCAGCGTGGAAACTTTGTGAAGCCCTGTCTGCAAGAAGTCGTGACTTGGGTGAAGAAGTCACGGGATAAAATTACTGACAGCTGTGTCGCCAAGGCACTACGAGCAGGTTACCTGACAAGACATATTCATTTAAAGAGAGCTATATTGCTGGACATGACAGATTGGGTCCACTTCTTCTGAAGGAAATGGAGGTGCAAGACATCCAGGACGGAATTCAGGGTATGGACACTTATGACGATGTTGTTGAAGAAGATGACTTGATCATTATTGAATAAAGGTACATTTTTTGGTTCACATTTACCTGTTTATTAAAATTGCTTTCAATGTTCATTAAAATAAGCCCTCCCCTGAAAATAAGCCCTCTGGTGATTTTCTGTCCCAAAAAATTAATAAGACAGTGTCTTATTATTGGGGAAACACGGGTAGGTGTCATCTTTTGAGTTAAAGTTATAAGACAGACTATTTTAAAATCATTAAAAGGTTTGATAACTTTAGGAGTTAATGCCCATTTAATGGTTATAAATGAAGGATGTGCCTAAATATGTCATTAAACATATGTCATTGTTCTCTTTTCTCTCAAGACATAGAATTAACAAGGCTCGTTCTAGCTTTAGACAAAACAGACAACCCTTGTGTCACAGAACAGAGGGGAATAATTCATATTACATAGAAACTTAAGTCATACCAGCTTATATCCAAGGGTTATTCTTTTATTCTACCTTATCATGGAGAATGATAAGGTGTCTTCAAATGCAATTTGATCACCAATACTTAAAATTTCATTTCTAAAATGACTTTGAAATGCTTTTATCAAATATCTACTGAAATCAAAGAAAAGCTATTATAAAAACTCTAATCTGAAACCATACCCTCTCCCAGTCCCAACCGCATTATGTACAGTATATCTTTTTGGTAACAAGTAAAAAGTGTTTAAACTACAACTATTGTGTTGCTCATACAACACAATGTAATGATAGCTAATGTTATAACATTAAAAGTCAAAGAAAGAAAAGTACTTCTTTAAAGAGGTGTATAATATACTGACAGACTTTCTTAGGAGACTGAGAATCCTTGGATATAAAGTATTAGATAAATACTGAGTATGCTTACATGCACCTTGCTGTTATAAGGTATTATAATTATAGTCTGATTTTAGCCACCTCATCCTTTCTGGGTTTTATACTTTTAACTTCCAACCCTGATAAATCATTTCTGACTCTTTAATCTGTTTCCTCAGAGGTAACTTGCAACCCCATAAAAGTGCTAATGTTCCTGTTAAAGGACAAGATATCTTTTTTTTTTAAATCAAATGTACTCAATTTATTTTTAGACCAAAGTGGTACATTAGCACAATGAATGGCTACAAAAGAAATCTATTCTTCCCTTCCCTTCTACATTCCTCTGCCCTAAATGGTTTATTTAAAATATTGTTTTAGTTAAATTTTATTTTTTTCTATCAAAAACTATTTTCTCTTCCTCTTACCTCCTCCAACCCACCAGGGAAGGCAGGAGGAAGAGAAAATAGGTTTCCTGTTTGGGGGGGGGGGTGTTAAGGAGGGGGAAGAAAAATAAAATTCTTGAAACAAATTATATATGTATGTGTGTGTATATATATATATGTATATATAGTCAAGCAAAATAAATTCCCTCATTGTCCATGTACAAAAAAAAATATGTCTCAATCTATAACCTGAGTTTGTTACCTCTGTCAGGAGGTATGTAGAATGCTATATCATCAGTTCTTTGGAATTGTGGTTGGCCCTAGCATGCATCAAAGTTCATAAGTCTTTCAAAATTCTTTGTCTTTACAATGTCTTTATTGTATAAATTATTCTTCTGCTTCTGCTCACTTTACTCTGTATCAATTAATATAGGTCTCTTCAGGTTTCTCTGCTATCATCCCTTTCATCTTTTCATATAGCACAATAATAATCCATTACATTCATTTACCATAATTTGTCTAGCCATTCTCCCAATTGATAAACACCCCTTTAGTTTTCCATTCTTTGTCACCACAAAAAGAGGTACTAGAAATATGGAACCTTTTCCTCTTACTTTGGATATAGACTCACTACTGGTATTACTAGGCCAAAGGGTATTTGCAGTTTAGTAACTTTTGGGGGCATAGTTCCAAATTTCTTTCTAGAGTGGCTGAACCAATTCATAGCTCTGCCAAGAGTGAGTTAATATTTTCCTGCAGTCCTCCCAACATTTGCCATTTTTCTTTTTTCTGATTTTGCAATCTGATGGGTATGAGGTGGAAGCTCAGAACTGCTTTAATTTGCATTTCTCTATTAGTGATTTTGAAGAATTTTTTTTTTCTATATGAGTATCAGTAGCTTAGGTTTTTTTCCTTAGAAAACTGCCTGTCCATGTCATTTGAGCATTTACCAATTGAAGAATGGATCTTCTGTTTATAAATTTGAATAAGTCATATGTGTGTGTGTAAGTATGTATGTGTGTGTATATGCATGAAATGAGATTCTTCTCAGAGAAGTTTGATGCTTCCTGATCCCCTTCTAATTTTAGTTGCATTGGTTTTTCTTGTGTAGAATCTTTTTAATTTTATGTGACAAAATTGTCCGTTTTATTTTCTGTGATCTTCTTTATCTTTTGTTTGGTCATGAACTGTTCTCTTGCTCATAGATTTGAAAGATAATTTCTTCCTTGCTCCTCAAATTTGCTTATATTGTCACCTTTAATGTCCAATAAATTGAGCTTATCTTGGTATTCAATGTGAGATGTTGTTCTATATCTAATTTTTGCCGGACTTCTTTCTAGTTTTTGTGACAGTTTTTCTTGAATAGTGAGTTCTTCCTCCAGTAGCCAAGGTAGTTTTTAATTTTTTTAAATCAGACACTAGGCTAATGTATTCATTTGCTGCTGTATGTCGTGTACTTAATCTGTTCCATTGATCAAGTTGTCTAGTTCTTAATGTACTAAATCATTGTGATGATTAATATTTTGTAGTATAGCTTCAAATCTGGTATAGCTAGGTACCCTTCCTTTCTATTATTTTTCATTATTTTACTTGACATTTTTAATTTTTTGTTACTTCAGGTGAATTTTGTTATTTTTTCTTGTTCTCTAAAGTGATCCTTTAATAATTTGATTGGTAAAGCACTGGATAAATAAATTTAAGTAGTATTGTAATTTTTATTATATTGATTCAGTCTATCCATTAGCAATTCATATTTCTCCAATTACTTAGTTTTGTTTTATTTATGTAAAGAATAATTTATAGTTGTATTCCTGTAGTTTCTGTGTGTGACTTGGCAAGATGGTTCCCATGTATTTTATATATTAGGCATTTTAAATGAAATTTCTCTATCTCTTTCTTCTGGATTTTGGTTTGTAACATACAGAAATTATTATCTCTGTGGATTTATTTTGTATTCTACAATTGTGCTGAAATTTTTAATTTTTTTTATTTTACTTGATTATCTAAGATTCTCTCAGGGAAACCATCATGTCATTTGCAAAAAAAAATAATAATTTTGTTTCTTCTTTGTCTAAATTATTCATACAATTTCTTTTTTTTTTTCAGTTTCTGTAACTGGCATTGCTAGCATTATATCAAATAGAAGTAGTGATAGTAGACATCCTTGTTTTATCTCTGGCCTTATTGGAAAGGTCTTTAGTTTATCTCCATTATATACAATCTTGGCTCTTGGTCTTAGATAAACACTACTTATCATACTAAAAGATAGTTCTTATATTCCTGTATTATCTATTGTTTTAGTAGGGTTGGGCATTATAACTTATCAAAAAAATTTTCTGCAACTATTGATATAATCATGTGATTTATGTTGTTCTTATTAATAATATGGTCTATTATATTACTAAGTTTCCTAACCCTGTATTCCTACTATCAATCCAACCTAATCATAGTGCTAAATATATACATATATATATATATATATTTTTTTTTTTACAAAGGAAACCAATTCTATTGAAGTACAGTTATCCAAGTATTTTTTTTTAAAGTTCACAGGCACCCAGGTTTCTTTAAAAACCCTTGTTCTAAGCTAACAACCCAGAATGGTAAGTCCAGACACTGACACAAGCTGAATTACTGTAATGGGAATGTAAATTTTTAAGATCTTCCCAGCCCCTAGGCTAAAGTGCATCTGGAGCCTGGGGTGGGAGGCTTGTTTTTCAGTATATACTTTTTGATTGGGCAGTGAGTCAATAAGGTTGTTACATTCTCTGAGCCAGGAGAAGGCTATATGAGCCCTGATGTGTAGCTTTGTTTTGGGGGCTCACTTTGAGAAGTCTTCTGTGATTTGATCTGGACTCTGGGAAGCCTTTGTTGAGAGCCCCCCGGCTTTGAAAAACCCAGATGTTGATGAAACCCAGATGTTAATTTGGTATCGATGTAATGGTTGGACAGTTTGGAAACTGTCTACTTGATTTGTTTCTCTGTCTTGATAATTCTGTCTGTGTATTCTGAAGTTTGGGGTGCTGACCTTTTCCCCCTGAACTAGGTAAACGATGCATATTTGACTGATTTAAAGTAAGCTTGTTAACCCATTTTGAGTTGCTTTCCTTTATCAAAGCAGATCTAAGAACCTGTGTTAGCAGCCACCCTAGGGTGCTTGCTGCTACAATTACCCTTAAGTTTCCCCACTCATAAAACTAAGAGTTTTGCTCCATAATCTGTGGTCCAGTCCAGGTTGTGGGTTCTGGGTCCTGAGAGAGTGGGAACACATTGTTCTACTGGAACAGCTGGGGGTAGGGCTATACTGGAGGGGGCTCATGGGGATGTTTTGTGACACTGACAACAAAGCCCAGAGATGGGGGTGTAGGGGATGGAATAGGATGAGCTGTCTTCCTTCCCTGGCCTATAGTATCAAAGTGGAAGGGAGGAGGGTAATAAAAATCCAACTTTATTAGGAATAGGCAGGTCTGGAAATGGCTGTCCCAAATGAGGAGGTAGAAGCCCAAGTGAGTCCCCTTCCTTTAGGCTGCCTGGACTAAAGTGGGTAGGTGGATTCCCTGAGGAGACCTTGGTGTTGAATTGGTCAACAGCCCCCATGGTCACAGGTCAGTGGCAGGGCCCCAGTCATAGCCATCATCCTCATCTGATTCATAGTTCCAGGCTTGGGTAATTTTTTTCTCAAGGCTTCCCTCTCATAGGTTCTCATGCTATCTTGTCTCCACTGGTCCTGAGCAGGTGGATCCTTGGCCTGGGCTCTTGGGTATGTCCAGGCTGGCAATGCCTCTTCCCTCAGATTCTCTACCTCATCTGCTTCTACTGGTTCTGATGAACGAGCCAAGGCTGGCTCTGCGGGCTCCTCATCCATGTCATTGTCTGTGTAAAAGCCACCCTCTCCATCTGTCTCCTCGTAGTCACTGTTGACAAGGCTGTCACAGCTGAGATAGGCACTCCTTCCCCCAAAGTCCTGGTAGGGCAGGTCCAGGCTCTCCTTGGCTGCATTGTCCAGCTGGTCTTTAGCTGTCCAGATGGGTCGGGATTGCTGGGTCTTGATAATCTTTGAGCACCTGGTACCAGGCATTGTTGTGCCCCTGAAGTTGAATGGTAGCTGTGAATAGATGGCTGTGGTACTTCTTCAACTTGGTGGCTTGGCCATAGAGGCGGCAAGAACTCTTCCTGGAGGTGGGTGCCAGCCCCTGGTGCAGGTCCTTGACCCCTGCCTGGCTTTCAGGGGCACAGAACACCACCACTATGGGGTAGTACTGCACATAGTTCAGGCAATCCACAGCAGAGAGCATCACATCCAGCAGAGTGTGCTTGTTCTTCTCAGCATTCACCTGCACTGTGTCCAGCTTGACGACCTTTGAGGGGCCCTCAGTTCTTGTTACACTCTCTGAAACTTCACACTGGTCAGGAAGCTCAGAACATAGCTTTTGCATGGCAACGTCAGCCACAGGGCCCATGATAACCATGGGGCATTTGAAGCTGGCTTCCCTCAGCACTACCCGTTCATAGGGTGGATAGTTGCCCTGCTTTGTCAGGGCTGACAAGTCCTCACGGCTTTGGCACATATACTTCTTGATACCTCTCCGAAGGCCCGGAAGCTTCCAGAACTCAGCTCGGGCCTCTGTGGTAGCTGAGGAAGAGAAAGGCCCTGAGCCCACAGCCCACTGGGCAGCCTCTAGTGATGCCAACTGCTCAGCCCTGCTTTGGTTGGGAATAATGCACCGATCTTGCTCCTTCAGGTCCTGGCCCATACAAACCGCCAGCCAGCTGCCACTCCTTCCCTGCTCCGGGTACAGTGTGTCCAAAACATGGAAGACATCCCCTCAGGTAAAGCCCAGGCCCATAGGTGGATTTGGCTCCAGCTCAAAATGGGTACAGAAGAGTCACCCACTCTTGACTTGACCATCTTCCTAAAGATATCTTGCTTGCGCTGA
Organism: Petaurus breviceps papuanus; assembly: GCF_028583685.1. NCBI lineage: Eukaryota > Metazoa > Chordata > Mammalia > Diprotodontia > Petauridae > Petaurus > Petaurus breviceps. The sequence goes on along the minus strand of NW_027185665.1, from coordinate 10,689,330 downwards.
GTAAGCAGCTCCAGTTCCTCTCCTGGGGGCAGCTCCAGCAAGTACTGAACAGCCTCCTCCCTGGTCAGGCCCTGGAATGACTGGTCATTCACCTGTAGGATCTGGTCTCCTTCCTGAATTCCTTGTCCATCTGCTGGGCTCCCTCCCTGTACATCTGATATGAAGATGCCGATGTCATTGCCCCCAGCTAGACGGAGACCAATGCTGGTATCCTCGGTGAAGCAGACCACACGAGTGTCTGGGCTATACCCATCATCTTCTCTTTGGTCAGTGGGGATCCAATAGATGTCGTAGCTGATTTTTCTCAGGGTGTCCTGAGTACCTGATTCCTGAGTGGGTCCTAGTTCCACTGACTCCTCCGGAGGAGACTCTGTCCAGCTGGCATCAGAAACCCACTGCTTGCCACAAGATGGTGGGGGCACGTAGGATGGGGGTGCTTGGGAGGGTTCAGAGCCAACATCAGAGATGTCATCCAGGCCCGAACTCTCACTGTCACTGTTGACTGCTGGGGGTATGTTCACCAGGAATTGCCAATGATCCCTGAGCAGCAGTAGGGTCAGAGTTCCCTCTGACCTCTCAATCATCTCTCGGGTGTCATCCAAGGACAGGTTCTGGCTTGACACTCCATTTATCTTAAGGACAAGATCACCCTCCTTCAGTCCCCTGTTCTTGGCTGCCAGGGCCGAGTCTGTGATGTGCTTGATCAAGATCTGACTGCCAAGCTTCAGGCCGAACTCCTCGCTCCCTTTCTTCTTCACCAACACTGACTCCACTGGCTTCATTAACACATCATGCCTAGGAAGTCTCTTGAAGCCAGAAGGGTCAGCCCATTGGCTCCATCTGGCCGGATCCAACTTGCTCTCCCAACTGTGACCTCTGCGGCTGCCAGCTCGACTCGGCCTCCGGGAACGTTCAGTCCAGCTGTGGCCCGAGCTGCACTCACTGGATGAATCGCCCTCACACCCCCTAATATGGTCCAATTCTTCCTGGTCCTGGTGGCTCCACAGTGGCCCCTGGTTCTGTGGGTTGGAGCGGCTCAGGCTTGAAGTGGGATAGCTAGTCTTGGTGGTAGGCAGTTGAATTTTTCGAGGTCTTTTTATGGTAATATTGGCAAATTTGGTGTATGTATGGCAAAGGTCGAAGATACATTCTCCATGGAAACCCCATTCACCACTACAATATGGTCTCCAGCCTGCAGCCTGCCCACGGCTGCTCCTCCTCATACCGCATCTGGTATCACCAGTGATCTGTTACTGTGGCACCACTGGGTCGGCACCGCCTCCTGAAATGGCAATCCCAAAGCCCCTTCGAGGATCGCTACTCAGTGTGGCGGTGTGCTGCTCCCAGATGGCCATCTCCCCCATGTCTATTACCTGTTTGGAGAGATGACGTCTGGGCAGGTAGGAGGGGGACTGGCATGAGCCCAGCGAGTGGGAAAGCAGGCAGCTCCCAGCTGCCGCGTTTCTCTGCTGCATCTTCTTCCCCAAGATGGATCAGGTCATCATCATAGTGCTATATGAACCTTGATAATATTTTATTTAAAATTTTTGCATCAATGTTCATTAAAATTTCATAGTTGTATTTCTCTATATCGATTCTCCCTGGTTTAGGTATCAAGACATTATTTCTATCATGGAAGGAATTTGTTAGGATACCTTATTTTCCTATTTTTCCGTTTATGTAATATCAGAATTGTTTTTTTTCTTTAGTTTGATAAAATTCAGTTTTAATTCCTTATGGTCCTGAGGTTTTTTTCTATATGAATCATTTATGAATTTTTTTTATTTTTTTCTGTTATTGAGTTATTTAAATTCTTTACTTCTCATTTTGTTAATTTGGGATTTTTATATTAATAAAAATATTCATCCATTTAAGTTGCAGTTTTATTGGCATATACAGTTAGGCAAGATAGTTTCTAGTAATGTCCTTTTTTTCTTCATTTGTTGTGAATTCTTATTTTTCACTTTTATACTAGTAATTTTATTTGACTACTTAAAATAAACAAGTGCTATACAAATATCTGGAAACCTGTGTTTCATTAGAACTAAAGAATGCTCTTAAGAACTGAAAGGTACTTTTAAGAGCACTGGTCTTTTTTAGGATGATACCAGCACCAGTCTCTCTGGGCCTTCAGGAGTTTTTCCCAGTGCATTATTAATGACACTTTCATATACTGTTTTACCTCTGTGGTGGTAGAGAGGTAAGTTTAAATTTTATTTAATTAATTTAATTTTTAAAATTTAAAACAATGTTTATTTAGCTTGATTGTATTTTTCTCAGCTGTTCTTTGTGCTGAATTATTCTTATGGCTCAAGATATTTATTTCATGAGATTATTCAGTTAAAACCACTTCAGATATTCAGAATAAAAGACATGTCAACCAAATTTATTATATTTTTATTCATATTTGGGGGGGGGTCATTAGTTCTTCTCCACTCCATGTTTTCTGAAATCAGAGCAGTGATGACAAATAATAAAAGCAGCTTGTTTCCTCTATATTAAGATTATTCCATGTGAGTTTTCCTTTCTAGAAAACACAGATATTAGTATTTTATATTCTCCCATTCTCAATCAATCTAATCCAATCCAAAAAGCATTTATTTAGTACCTGTGTGTAAGAAAGGCACTGTTTCAGATATACAAAGAAAAACGAAATAATCCCTGTACCCAAGAAGGTTACATTTTACTGGAGTATCCAACATATACTTAATATACGATACGTAGCACAATTAATCAACATACATTTTGTCTCAGGCACTGTGATAAGTACTATCCCTAGTGCCAAAGAGGTAAAAGACAGTTTTACCCTGGTATCCCATAGTTGGCATTTAATGTATCTACATATATTTATGTAATCATGTATTACATTTATCTATATCTATCTAGATAAACATATCAGCTAATATAAAGATAAAAAAAAGCATTAATAACTGAGGGGATCAGGAAAGGTTTTCTGTAGGATTTTCAGAAAGGTTTTCTGAACTGAGCCTTAAAAGAAGGTAGGAATTCTAAGAAGCTGAGATGAGAAGGGATTGTATTTGCAGGGAAAGCCTGTGCAAAAGCACAGAGAAGGAATGTGGGATGTTGAGCTCCAGAAACTAAGAACTACCAGTAAGCCATTTTGTCTAGAATGTAGAGCATTTGAATGAGAGTATTGTAAAATAAATCTGGAAACGTAGGTAGGAAACAAACTGTGGCAAGTTTTAAGTGTCAGATTTTTTTGTTTGTTTTAGAAACTTGTCTTTTACCTAGAGGTGATAGGAAGCCACTGACAATTTTTGAGCAGGGGATTGACATAGTTAGACCTGTCTCTTAGGAACACTAATTCTCCAATTTTATGGAGGATGGAAAAGTCTGGAAGCAAGGATATCAAATAAGAGGCCACAGGAATAATCAAGTTAACAGATGAATAGATGAGATGCCTATCCAATTTGAACATGATGGAAAGAAAAGTAACTAACATGCTGACTGAAATAGTAAGAATCTAAAAACATTTCAATAGGTTAAAATAATGAATGATACATAACAAAATGAAATTTAATAAGGACAAATATAGAGACAGACTTGGATTGAAAAAAAATCAGTATCTTAAGTCAGATGGGAAAAGCATGGCTAGACAGCAGATTGTCTAAAAAAGATCAGGGGGTTTTGTTGGACTTCAAGTTTAATATGAATCAACAGTGTGATGTGGCAAAAATGAATCATTAAAGAGATAAAGAATATCTCAAAAAGGAAGTAGTAATTACAAAATGCCTTCATGGTTCATGAAGAACAGGTCATGACAGACTAATCTTATTTCCTTTTTTTGACAGACTTATTAAGCTAGTAGTTTAGGGAAATGCTGGAGTTAGAGTTCAGCTAGATTTCAGCAAAGCATTTCATGAAGAACTTCATATTATTATTGTTTTGGAAAATATGGAGTTATAGCAGATGAAATAGCAATACCATTAGACTTGGAATGAGATGGGTAGTCTCAAAGAGTAGTCTTAATGTTTTCAAGTCACTTTGACCAAAGATCTCCACTGGGTGGCAAAGGAACCTGTGGTTGGCCTTGTATATTTGTATTCATTTTATTCATTTAAATAAAGGCATGGATGGCATGTTTATCAGAATTGCAAGTGACACAAAGCTAGGCAAAAATAGCTAGCACAGTAGTTGACGACATCCAAAAGGATCATGCTAATCTAAAGATTTGGGATGGATTTAATAGGACAAAACCCAACAGGGACAAAAGTGAAATTTTTACATCTAGGTTCAAAAAATCAACTTTAAAGGATAGAATGGGTAAGTGACAGTTAGACAGTAGTCTGTCTGAAAATTATCTGGGGCTTACAGTGGACTGTTGGTTCAAAATGAATCAGCAGAGAGGTGTAGCAGCAGAAAAAAAAAAGAAAATATGATCTTGAGTCATATAACAACTATCAGTTCTATCTATAAGTCATATTACATGCCAGGCACTGCGTCATGTGCTTTATAAATATCTTATTTGATCCTCACAACAATTGTAGGTGCTAAGTGCCATCATTCTTTCCATTTTATGAGAAAACTGAGGTAAAACAAAGGTTAAGTGACTTGTGCAAGATCACATACCTAATGAATGACTGAGACTGAATTTGAGCTCAAACTTTCTTGACTCCAGGTGCATTTTTCTATCCACCTAATTGCTCATTATCAGATACATAAATTCCAGGAATAAAAACTTCATCCCCTTTCTATATACTGACATGGTCATATTGCACCTGGAAGTATTGCGATCATTTCTGAGGACTATAGTTTAAAAGCCTCAATAAAAAGGAGAAACAACAGGAAGATGAAGAGCCTCAAGTGTGTGTCATCTGAGAATCCCTTGAAGGAAGTGGCGTTGTTTAGCCTGTTAAGAGAAGACTGGAGGGACACATGGTAACTGTCTTCAAGTATTTGAAGGAATATTTGGTTTGGAAAAGATTTGCTGATGAAATATTAAACCTGGTTTCAAATATGTGAAGGCTTGTCGTATGGGAGGCATTAGACTTCTTTTTGGTTCTAGAGTCCTGCACTAGCAGTCTAGTTAAAGAGGCACATATGAACAATGTAAAGTAAAGCTTCTTAACAATTAGAGTAGCTTGAAAGTGAAATGATTTGCCTTAGGAATTATATGCTTTAGGGAATCCATTGAAAGGTTGGACCCCCAAAGTAATGATTATTGGTCTGATGAAGTAGCTAATGTGCAGAGTGCTCAATTTGGTCTCAGTAAGACCTCAGTTCAAATCCTGACTCAGACCCCTACTAGCTACATCACACTGGACAAATTACTGAACCTCTTTGTGCCTCAATTTCTTCATCTGTAAAATAAGGAAGTTTGACTTCATGACCTCTAAGGTTTCTTCTGGCTCTTAATCTATGACCCTATGTCAATTTGGAAGAAACTCTCCAGTGAAGTGGCACCAGGGTCTTGCTTGTCCCTGGGTAGTTTAACATTTTCTATCAGCGTCTTGGATAAAGAGATGATAGATAGATAGATAGATAGATAGATAGATAGATAGATAGATAGATAGATAGATAGATAGACAGACAGACAGACAGACAGACAGACAGACAGACAGACAGACAGATAGATAGATAGATAGATAGATAGATAGATAGATAGATAGATAGTTATGAAGATAGAATGAATGCATCTCAAATGTGTAGACTGTTGTAACGAAAATGACAGTGAGTGGGGATCATTTAAATGGAATTTATTGTGGAGCATAATTAACCCAGCGACTGCCAGGGGTCATCCACCCAAATCAGGCAGCCCCGAGCATATGCATCTCAGGGTTTATATAGATAAAACCCACAACATAAATGTCACCAAGGGGAGCAAACAGGGATAATACAGAAGCCAAAGGATAGCATTGCCTGACAATTGTTAATTGTTAAGCAATCAGTTTGTTACACAACTGGAAAGTTCCCAAATCTATTTTGACAACTGGACAGAAGTGGGGGTGACTATAGGCTTCAGGTAGCAGGCTTGGTCAGGTTTACTTGGCATGTTTGCTTCCTGGACAGGCTTTGTTGGGTTTTGGGCAGGTTTCCTTGGCAGCTCTCCTATGATGGGGAGAGATGGGGGATGTTCACAAAATGGGGGGTTACTACAGACTACACAAAACCAGGAGGGGTGGCTAACACATTGGATGATAGTCAGGATCCAATATTTGAAGTATTATCATGTGGAAGAGTAACGATTAATTACTTGTTCTGTTTGAACTTAGATGGTACAATAATCAGTAATGGGTAGGAATAGCCAAGAGGTAAATTTAGGCTTTGATGTAAGGGAAAACTTCCTAATAGAAATATCCAAAAGTGGAATAGGCTGCTTTGGGAGGCAGGCAACTGGATTACCTTCATTGGAGGTCTTCAAACAAAGGTTGGAATGATCGCTAGTCTAATATATATATGTAATAAGGAGTCCTTTAAGATCTGATTGCCTCTGACTTTCCCTCCAATTATTTAATTCAGTTATTCTATAGTAGCTCCCCTCTAACTGGAATTCAAGAAAAGTCTGAATGACTACTTTTCTATAAAATTATTCTATCCTAAGGGGCGGCCAGGTGGCTCAGAGAGTAAGAATACCAGCTCCAGTGTCCGAGTGACCTGGAGATGGATTTCCAGGCTCAGACACTCAGCACCACACCCAGAAATAACTGGCGTTGTAACCTTGAGCAAGTTACTTAACCCCGACTGCTTAAAAAAAATTTATTCTATCCTAGTGGTACCTAAAATGCTTAGTACCAAACTCTTCAAGTAGCCTCTCTTTTCATATTCCTCTAATCACAACAGCATCATTAACTCCATTGCATAAGTCTCTCAAGGTTCTCCAGTTGTGACCTTGTCTAGTGACTGTAGTTTTTGAGATTCACTCTTCTTTTTAAAATTTTCATCACCATTTATACAACAGTTTTGCTATTTAGTAGCAATCAAGGCATTCGAGTTTTTTTTTTTGTTTTTTTTTTTTTAGCAATCGGGGTTAAGTAACTTGCTCAAGGTTACACGCCCAGTTATTTTTGTGTGTGGGTGCTGAGTAGCTGAGCCCGGAACTGTTCCCAGGTGTCCCGAGGCTGGGGCAGCCCCTCATTCACGCTTTTTTCAACAGTAATCTCATGTAGTGGAGAGGAAGCCCAAGACCTTGGACAAACCACGGATGGGCCTCAATTTCCCTACATATAAAACGTAGCTCTTACATTTTGATTGTTAACATTTTGGGAGGGTCTTATTTGTTGATTAACATTTTGGGGGGTCTTATTTGTAGTTGACAGAGTTAAAGCCATTACCCAAGAGAGTTCTTGGGGGGAGGGGTGGAAGGGAAATTCCCACTCACAACCAAAAAAAAAAAATAATCTCTAACATTTCCCGATACTTGAGTTACTCTTAGTACTTTGCACCCATCTTCCTGCCGTTGCCCTGGGCTAGAGCCCCAACCTGCCCCCCAGTCCTCAGTTAGTCAGCTGGGGAGCTGCTGGGCCTTTCTACTAATGGATGGGGTGAGGCCTTGGAAGGGATGTGTGCCTATTTCCATCGATGTCAAGTAGAAGTGGCTGGTCTGGGGTGTCGTTTTCTCCCTTGGGGCCCTTAACGGCCAGCTCGGCCCCAGAGGGACTTCCCGGCCAGAAGAAAGTGGCAGCTACTTTGTTTCAATGTTACTACCCGTTTCCCCTTAAGGCGGGTGGGCGGGCTGGAGCGGGCGAATGCGCGCACGTGGGCCCCGGGGTAACAGGCGGGTCCGCCTCGTCCTTCCGCGCAGACGCCGCGCACTCAGGCCGTGAAGGGGCGGGGGCTGGGAGCCCGCGGTTTCCCGGGGCGACGGGGGCGGAGGCCGCAGGAAGGCCGAGCTGCGGTTGGCCGCCGCGGAATGGACACGTTGGGGGTGGAGCCAGAGGAAGAGGAGGACGAGGAAGAGGAGGAGGAGGAGGAGGAGGAGGAGGAGGAGGACGCTATGGACCCTCCGCCCTTGGGGGCGGCCGGAGGCCGCGGGAGCGCCTCGGGGCCCGTGGGGGCCGCCCGCCCCGCCCCGTGTAAATGAAATGGGGGGAGGGGGAGGAGCGGTAGGGCCCGCCCGGGGCGGGGTCCCCGGGGTCCCCGGGCCCGCGCCGGCCTCCACGCCCCGCTTCTGCTCCTAGAGAAGGGCTGCCGGGACGTCCAGGGTGGCCGGCGTGCTGAAGGCTTAGGGCTCATTCGCCCCCCACGTGTCGGGCCAGCGGGGGCGCGAGTCCAAAAAGAGCCGTGAAAAGGCCCGTCGCCAAGTTCAGGGCTTGAGAAGCCGCGAAGCCCCGCCCGTGAGCGGGGCCCTGCGGCTGAAGGCAGGGAGGGGCCGGCGCGGCCGGGCCTCGGCCTGGCCTCGGCCTTTACCGCTTTCCGATGTAGCGACGCCGACGTCAAGCGCCCCGGGGGGTCCTGACGCTCTCCAGGCGGGCCGCGGCTAGTGAAGTTTGTAGGGATCGGGTCCGCGTAGCTCCTGGGCGATTATTGTTGGGCTCACTTTCCGTTCCTTCCAAGAGGATGTTTGCTTTTTACTGTTGATGTCCAGGTGCTAGTGAGCCTGGCTTTTTCATTCTTGGGTAACGTCCAGTTGAATTTTTCATTCAGACCTAAGCAGTTGTGCTGAAAAATAGAAAATGTATAAGTGTCAAGTATAAGGTTTTGTTGTTTTTTTAAATCCATTGGCGTATTCTGAATTCTACAATTGAACTGCCTTGGCTCATAGGATAAATCAGGGAAAGACACACGACTCTCATCCCTGACAGACCCCACTTTTGTCCTTGGCCATCTTTTTTACCACTACCCACCGTACCATGTTAGCATAGGGTAAGGAGTCTGAAAATATTTTGCATTCCTTTGCATGTGGTGCAGCAGCAGTTCATGGCCAAGTTGTGCCGGCAGGAAGTGCTTCCTACAGAGTCATAGTACACGTGGACCTGGATTGCTTTTATGCACAAGTAGAAATGATCTCTCATCCAGAATTAAAAGGCAAACCTTTAGGTATTTCTGGACTTATATATTTTCTTTCCCTTTTTTTCTATTTAAGGATTAAATCTGTTGGAATTGTTGTGTTATTTTGTTACAGTGTTCCATTCCATTTTACCCAGCTTAGTACTGTAAAACTTTAAAAGTGGGTCCTGTACTGTAGTAAATAGTAATGGGGAATATAGATTTTATAATAATTTTATAAATGGGTCATCTGAAGCAAAGACAGCAAGAAATTTAGATATGGGTACATACACTTGTCAGTGCAAAACAGATAGTTTAGCTTTATTTCTGGGTTGACCTTTAGACCTAGCTAGTCTAAGTGAATTACTTGAATTTGAGTTTCCCATCCTAAAAAAGTTAGGATAACTACTAGCAATGTTACTTTGAGGTTGATGTGATCTGTAGTCATTCAAAAAATTCTATTGAATGCCTTATGTTTATGATGCACGATTGGGTACTAAGAGAGATAAAAAATGAAAAAGCATGCTCCTCAAAGTTATTGTGGGGAAGAATTAATTCCTTAAAAATACCAGATATTATTGCCACTTTTCTCATCACCAGAAGGTTGGCCACCAGACGGTGATATTTTGGGCCATGGCAACTCCTGCAATGGCCAAAAATACAAAATGACCCTCCGCTCTGAATGTAACTTTTTCTTCTGTAGTGGTTAAAAGGGGGAGATGGAAGATGCTCAAAATTAATCAGTTCTTAGGCCATCTACAAATGTTTATTGAAATTCTGCTTAAACAACTTTTTAAAACAAATTTGGAGGTAAGGAATGGAATTTCTTACAATATCAAAATCATTTTAGTCAACGGTCATTTATTGAACCCATCCTATGGGCTGGGTCTTTCGCTAGTCATTGAGGGTATAAAATAGAATAAAACACAATCCTTGTACTGGAACTTAAGGATATTTGCACTTTTAAAAATTAACAATTCAGAAAGCATTGTTGAATTAATGGAATAGATAAACACAAGACTACATAGTTGAAACCAGAAGAATTTGCTTCAGATTTTGACTGCCCTTCATTAGCTGTGTGACCTTCCTTAGTCATTTTCTCATAACCTTCATTTCTTCACGAAAAAAGGTTGGATTTGAGCAAGCAGTTCTGACTTTTTGCTCTTAGGACCCCTTTATATTCTAAAAATTATTGAGGACCTCAGGGAGTTTTTATGTGGGTTATATCTTTCGATACTGTGTTAGAAATTAAAATGTCTAAGTATTATAATGGGAATAGTTTTGACCTTGTGGATCCCCTGAAGACTACCTCCCAAGTTCACAGGACCATACTTAGAGGAACAAGTTTTGGTTCTGATATGGTATGAGTCTAAGTATGTAGGCAAAAAACTCTGCAGGAGTAGGTCCAAGTTGTGTGAAAGATAAAGGCAATGCTTAGCCATTTGTTGCCCTTGGGGAATTGAGTTTCTTGAAGGGAAGGGAATAAGCATTTATATAGTACGTACTATGTGCCAGACTCTGTGCTAAGTGCTTTGTAAAGCTTCCAGTTGATCCTCACAACAACACTGGAAAGTAAGTGCTGTTATTATCCCCATTGTACAGGTAGGCAGATGTAAATGACTTATCCAGGGTCACACAGCTATTAAATTCCTGAGGCTAGATTTGAATTCAGTCTTCTTGAAATCAGGCCCAGAATTCCACTGTGCCACCAGCTGCCTCTTGTATATCAACCCAGTTGTTACTCAATATTTGAATAGAACTTGCTGCATTTTAAAAAGTACTTTACACATAGGTAGTGTTTAATAAACATTTGTTAAATTCATGAATGAGAATGAGTTCTTCAAAGTAGAACTTGTGGAATTCCATAAGCATACTCTAGGGAAACATACTTTAAGGCAATATATATAAAATTCCACTTTAAACCATATAAACAAAAGAACCATGTTAAATTATGAAGCAACTGTCTTATATTTTTCTCGTGGTCCTAAGAAAATTGTTTTAAACAAGAGTTCATAAGAACTTTGTAGTGAACTTTTGAAGCTGAAGAATGACTAGTCATTACTATTGGGGAAAATAAAGGAATTAAATCATATATTTTGCTTTAAATTGCTTTGGTTCATAATACTTTAATCTTTTGTAAATTGCTACTTAGACAAAGTAGCTTGTTTTTATCCTTAAAAGTTTAGGAATAATTTAGCTCTGATTGTCTTCTACAGCATAATTTATTTCTGAAGGAATTCTGGCTGAAATATTTTATGTAAAACTTATGTAGTTTTCAGAAAATTGGTAAAATTTATTATGTTAAACTGCTAATAATAATTTCTTCTTACCTTTTGTTTCCCCTTGGCCTGTAACTTCTTGAATACCTTACCTATACTGTATAGTCCAACAAAGAAGCAAGTTCAGTAATCAGGATTGGGGGGGTATCTCTAATAATTATGACAAGCTAGTACTTGAAATAGAACACTCCCTTATTGAGTGTTAAAATGTACAGAAGATGAAAGTGAGTTTTTGCTAGCAGCAACTAGCAATTAATTTTGTTTGACAGTTCTTCCAGTTATGCACATTTTTAATAGAGCATAGCCTTTGATTATTAGTTAAGAGTAAAGCTAATTCCATCTCTGTACCATCTGAGAGAATATTAGAGATCTTTTATTCAAATTTCACCAGAGAAAACACATCCAGAAAAAGCTGGCTTTTGGTCACAGGTAGTTAAGAAACCCTCCAAATATAGAACAGATTACTCCTCTTCTCTGTGAAACTGGTTCACCTATTACCGTTTCATGCTTTATGTTATAATGCATGTGAGTGTGGTGCACTTTCACTATTATACTCAATATCTCATAATATCTAAAGGGAAGTATAGTGAAATGGGTGGCAAGCGGTCTTTGAAGCCAGGAAAACTTATCTCTGAAAGATATTGACTGTGTGATCCTAAACCAATCACTAAACTTCTCAGTGCTAAGACAACTTTAATTATGGGAGAAACGGTGCTGACCTACATAGTAGAAGTTGTTTTTTCACCTTTTCACCCTGTTTTTTCACCAATACCCATGAAATGACATACGGTTCCTGTCCCTCTCTAATTCTTGATAACAGCCACAGAGTTTTAACTGACTCAAGCTCCAATTTTCTCAGAAACATAACACCCAAAGATTGTGATTAGCTAAAGGAGGATTTAGTTTGGAAATTTAATCTAGAGGGTTGTTGGAATATTTTGGTACCTTAAAAACCTTTATGAGTAGTTAATAGCTTGAGATATCAGTGTTTCTGTTTCTTACAACTTTACCAATAAAAAGAAGTAATAGTTCTAAATAGAGCACTTGGAGATTTTTGTTACCAAAATGTTTTGCATTATAATGTATTATAAAAATGTAATTAAAAAAATTTAACAGGTGATTCCCTTCCATCTTACTGAGTTTTCCTCTAACACTGTTTTCCCCATAGGTGTTCAGCAAAAATATTTGGTTGTGACCTGTAACTATGAAGCCAGGAAGCTTGGAGTTAAAAAACTGATGTCTGTGAGAGATGCAAAAGAAAAGTGTCCACAGCTGGTGTTAGTTAATGGAGAAGATTTGACATGCTATAGAGAAATGTCATACAAGGTTACAGGTACAATTTATAGACAAGGCTGGTTCTCCAAATCACACCCCCCCCCCAATATATATACATATAAGATTACTTAAAGTTAAATCTACATGTTGGAGATACTGCTGACTGGGATTAGTATGATAGGAATTTTGTCAGTGATTTTAAATGAGATTTTCCTTACTGGTGCTTTACAAATATTAGTAGAGCAATGCCAAATAAAACAACTTAAAATAGGAATAATAACTTAAAGCTATATCTTTTGTGTTCTAAATAAAATAAATATGACCTTGTAAACATATATATTTTTTAAATTAACCATAAAGAAATATTATGGGGGTGGCCAGGTAGCACAGCAAGTAAGAGCACTGGCTCCAGTGTTGAGAAGACCTGGAGATCTAATCCCGGGCTCAGACACTTAGCACCCACCCAGAAACACCTGGCCATGTAACCTTGAGCAAGTTACTTAACCCCAATTGCTTAGGGGCGGCCAGGTGGCTCAGCGAGTAAGAGCACCGGCTCCAGTGTCAGGATGACCTGGATCAAATTTGGGCTCAGATACTCAGCACCACACCCAGAAATAACTGGCCGTGTAACCTTGAGCAAGTTACTTAACCCCGATTGCTTAAAACATTCTGCAAATGGTGATTAACTTCACTGATTTTTGAAAACCATTGAAATAAAATAAGTACCTACTTCTGAGTATTTTAAATTTATATTAAATCTAATTTAATGAAGCCAGAACTACTACATAATTAAAATTGAGCTAGCGGTGTTTTAGTGATTGAAGAGAGAAAATGAGAAGCTGAAGGACAAACCAGTTGGTGCAAAAAGCTACCATATTCATGTTTTCATAACATATTTTGAAAAGAAAATATTTTCCTTATATAATGTCTCTACTTCTCATTCTGCTTTTTAAAATTTCTACTTTGAATTAGTAAGTCCAGATCAAAATAAAGCACTTTGTAATTGACAGGATAGACTGAGATAACATTCCTTTCTTGGAGAAAGCAAATCAGTGCTCACTCCTTCTGGGAGTCAGCTTTTTTCCTCCATTTTCCATCTCTTTCTTCTCCCTTCCCCTGAGCTGTTGGCATACCAGGGTAGCTTCATCCATTTAGAGAAGACCTGCACAACCTGCAACTCACCGACCATAAGACATGCCAGGAGGCATGCCAGTAGATCTCTGGCAACCAACGAAAAATGTAGAGTATGTTTTCCTCTACATTTTTCACAGGCTGAAGGTTGTGCAGGCCTACTTTAGAGAGATGGTTTGAAACTAAGTCTCCCATTCCCTGAAAACAGATAAAAGGCAAGATAGTTACTATGTTCAGCTTCTGATACATTCCAAGGTGTTGGGAGCTGTCACTTTGGTGCTGTTTGAGAATGTAAAAGATTTACCATTTCATTCATTCACAAATATTTACTGGAGTCCTACTGCATATGGTAAAGAAACTATTAGGGGAAGTGGGAATTTAGGTGAGTCTGTTCTCTTAAACACAAAATTAAAAAAAAGATATATTCTCTGCTGTTTAGACTTCATTCTTCATGTATAAAATCTTGTTCCTTACTTTGTCATTTATAGATTAACTTTTTTTGTGGTAAAAAGCAAGTGTGTTCAGGCAAAAGGAAAAACTGCCCCCAGAGGTCCTGGGACAGGGACAACTGTATTCAGATGCTACTTTTTGGTAACCACAAATGTCAGGAAACAGCAGACAATGTGGAATTAAGTGAAAGTGAAAAAATAGCTGTCTCTAAACCCATGCATTTTAATTCCACATTCATTCTCAGACCTTTACCCAGACAGCTTTGTATAAAAAAAAAAAATACAGGTTAGAAGATTGAAGGATACATTCAGTGGTGTGGTCTTGTTGGAAGAGGTGAGCCTTTTCTTTAAGAAACCCTTTTTCTTATGCCATTGATCTCATCTTTTTTTCTCTCCTTTTGGATTTGGACCCTTACATTATTCTCTGTCTGTCTCACAGCCTTCCTCTCTCTATATCTACTGACTCATTCCTTGCTTCCTGCAAACAAAAAAACAAAAATACTTTGCAAAGTTTAAAGTGACATAGAAACCTTAGTTATCATTCTTATCCTTAAAAAACAAAACAAAAACAGTAACAAAAAAAACCTTTCACTTGATTCTATTATTGCCCTGTATCTCTCCTAACTTTCCTGATTTCTTCAAGGTACTACTCAAGTCCCATCTTCTACTTGCTAGTATCTAACCTCTGAAATTACCTTCCATTTATACTGTATATTTCTTATATGTACATAGTTATTTGCATGTCTCCTCCATTAGAATGGAACTCCTTGGGGGCAGAAACTTTATTTTTGCTTTTCTTTGAAGGTTGAACACGGTACCTGACACATATTAGACACTTGATGCTTGTTGACCAATTGATTCCTTAATCACCAAACTCTTATCAATATATAATCACTCAAGCAAAAGTTATCATAAAGAAACTTGAATGATGTAAAGCAGATTGCCCAGTTAGATTCTAAAAAAATAAAAGTGAAAAAGATGCTTATTTTTTACAATGGATTCCTGAAAATTAATGTATCCAATGATAAGAACCCTAGATAGAGAATTGTCTCTCCTGTGGATGCTTACAAATGTGAAGGCCTGGGCTGGCTAGGTGGCACAGTGAATAGAGCACCGGCCCTGGAATCAGGAGGACCTGAGTTCAAATCCAGCCTCAGACACTTAATGTTTACTAGCTGTGTGACCTTGGGCAAATCACTTAACCCCAACTGCCCTACCTTCCCCCTCCAAAAAGCAAAAAAAATGTGTACTAAAAAAATGATGCCAGACAAAGCCAATATGTAACATTTTTTCTAGGCCTATAGGGTCACAGAATCACAAAATTTGTGAGTTGGAAGGGACCTCAGTGGCCATCTAGTGCAATCCACACAATGAAAGGAATGTCTACTATAACATACCTAACAAGTGGCCATCCAGCTTTTGCTTGAAGACCTTTGAGGAGAGGAAATCCAGTATCCAAAAGGGTTACTCACACATGAGATACCATAAGACTTTTCCTCCCTTTATAAAGGGTGGGTCATTTTCCTTTAAGGAACTTGTGTGTAGGTCAAGTTGTCTGCTTGTCAGTCCCTTTCTGGAGTCTATAGCTGACACTCTGCACTTTGAGGGGTCACACTCCCTGGACCTACCTCTGTCCTGAGGTGACTGTCTTTCTGCATCCATTGATAGCCATTTCCACTGCTATTAACCATTAGCATCTCTGTAGTCTCTTCTGCCACCAGTCAATTCTGATGCAACCTTTGGATCTCCCAAATTCACAACATCATTGCCTATACATATATATCTTGAAATACTTAACTAAGGTTGAAGAAGAATAAACACAAAGATGTCCATGAGCTCATAGCTGCATGTGTGTAAGGGGAGCATGGCCATCACCCCTTTCCTATCCCTCTCTCAGGACCAATTCAAAGTGGCCCTTAAAGCCATCATGGGAAAAGAATGAGAAAAGTGCTAGTTAGTCCTTTTGTATGCTCGTCCAGCTCAGTAATTTCTGAGTCAAAAGTTCTTTTAGCTCTGCAGCTAATTAGAAGACTCTCATCATGTAGCACCAACCACTGAGTCATCCACATGGCAACTGGGACTGAAACCAGGCAGGAAATAGCTCCATACTTATAGGAATACTGGTCCTCACAGACCAGCCCACCCATGTTATGAGTACATTATAGTGCACAAAATTCTTTTCCTTTCAACAACCCTGTGAGGTACATCATACAAATATTAATTTTAGGAGATTAAAATTTCATACATACATATACATGCACATATATTTAATCACTTTCATTTCTGAATATATCTTCCCATCTACCCAGCAAGCCATCCCTACTAAGAAAGATTTTAAAAGAGTTTAAAAAAAAACATTTTAGTAAAACCAACCAACACATGAACTGTCTTAGAATAGATGTAATATATGTGTGTATATAATGTACATGTATGTGTATGTATGTGTGTATCTATGTCTATATGCACCTATAGTTCCTCACCTCTGCAAATTTTTATTTTGGAGGAGTGCAATTTTTATCATCACAATTAAACAGAAAGGAAACAGGACCCAAAATCAACTGATTTCCCCATGGTAGTACAACTAGTAGTGAACTGAGGTTTTAGCAATTTACAGATTCCTGATTCCCTAAACCAAAAGTCTTGAAACTTGAAAGAAAAAAATCTTAAATGAATATACACCACTTTTTGATTACTTGCAAATGAGCTTCTTTTCTTTGTCTTTCTGTTTCTTCCTCATAATTATGTATATTTATTTAAAATATTTTATTGTTCTTAGTAATGATTGCTAAGAGCATGAAAGGTTAATAATTTAATTTGCAATTATTTATTCTGGGTGGTCACTTCTTTACTGAGTGTTGGATTCTCAAGGATTAATGAAGGTTGCCAAGTATAATGTTGGAGTAGGATATAGATGTTATCTTTTCCCCATATCCTTCCTTCCCCTCCCCATTTCAAAGTGAAATCAGCGGGGGAGATTGTAGAAATCAGTATGGTATTTTTCACTGAAGCAATAATTTACAAAAAGAAATCTTAGTGACTTGAAAGAATTAGAAATACATGAGCACGATTTCCCAATTTTGAGAATGACATACTTAGTAGTGGACTTTAGATTTTTTAAAAATTATCCTTATACCATCTTCATGATGTAGTATCAGGGTGTAGATTATTACCAATGAACTTAGCTTATTAGCTTTGTGATGTGATATAGTCTTGATCTTGGATACAGGAAAATCTGGGTTTAAACCTGCTCTTTGACACTTATTACATCTATTACCCAAAGGAAATCACTTAACCTCTGTGTTTCTCAGGCAATTACCAGGACTTACCTACTAAGTTATAGATAGGTTGTGATCAGTGTTTGGTGGAGAAAGTCTCTGTTGCATTAAGGAAATCATAGATCCTTCAAATATCAGGTATACTTATTGACCTATTTATAACAAAAGTCCTTCTCTGATTAATGTTCTTTATCCTAACTTTATATGTTTTTTATTAGGTTGTGCACCTTGATGTTGTATCTGATTGTAAACTTCTAATGGACTGATTCTCTTTCAGTGATATATCTTCAGTTAAATATATGACAACCATTTTTTAAGTGCATTGTAAGTTTTATTTATAAAGACTGGAAGCATCATGAATATTAAGACCTTTTAAAAGTTTAAATTAACTAATACAATGTAAGGGAAAGCTGCACAGGAGATCGTATTTACAAAAGATAAATAAAACAATAGAAAGTAAAGTTTCATTCCAAGATAGGAACAATGAAATATATGAGGTTACCATTTACTAATAAAAATTTAGTAAACATAAACCCACATCTGCCATACCCACAAGTTTCAAAGCAAACAACCATTTTTTTGTTCCTAGTGGTGACTGCAGTGATATTGGAACCCAGTTTTTTGTTCTTATAATATTACTTTTATATCGGATTCTCTGTTTTACAATATAAGTTTGACTCTTAGTAGTCAGAGGTAAACTTTGTAGAGACATGAACCAGCAAAAGAGGGTCATTTTTTGGCAAGAAGTACCTTTAATCTCACCTGACAAACAGAAAAGGTCTCTAGGTGGACTGAAACTGATCCTCATAATCATTAAGTCACAGGGCGGCCAGGTGGCTCAGTGAGTAAGAGCACCGGCCCCAGTGTCGGGATGACCTGGGGATCGAATCCAGGCTCAGATACTTAGCACCACACCCAGAAATAACTGACCATGTAACCTTGAGCAGGTTACTTAACCCCAATTGCTTTAAAAAAAATCAAGTCACTCTTGTTAGCTTTATGAAAGAGGTTTTCCTAGTGTCATCATAGTTGGAATCCATAAAATATAAGAAGTATTTTTAGTATTTTCCTGATGAAGTAGTAATATGAGTAGAAGGAAATAACATTTTAAATTTTTAGATGATTGAACACAAAGAACCTAGGAATTATCCCACTGGTACAGACTAACAGTTTATCTTTCTAATGTCTAGCCGTTTCTAATGTAGAATGACTCAGAGAAAAGTGAAATTCTTGTTTAATGCATTCGATTGTGAAGTCTTATATTAGTATTTATACATTGAGTCCCAAGGGTCAACGAGTTTTCATCTTAATGTATCAGATTTGACAGTTCTTTTGAATTTATCATTTTGATATGCAGTAAAACTTGACTAACTGGAATGCTTGAGTAATGATCTACTTTGTTTACTCGGTTTTGCAGCTTAGCTCAGGGCTAACTAGAAAATCCTTTTCAACTCCTATTGAAAATCTTCTCTAAAATGTATTTATTTACTTGCCTTATTTGGTAAGTAGAACTTAATTTTCCTTTGTTAATGTGGCACCTTCCAGTACCTCAGTCTTATCATTTTAACATAGAAGAGTAGTAGATTGGGTTAAATATGTTCTGACCTCAAAATCTACTCTTGAAATTACATTTATTACTAAATCCTTGAAGTAAACTTTCTTTTATTGGCAGTTTTTAAAATTTCTCAAAGTTAGTTGGTCTTTGCATAACTGAAGTTTTATTACATTTTGAAACTTAACCCCTCTTTTTTTTTTAACAAAATATACATCATGCTGTTCAAATTATTTTAAAATTGTGCAATTAAAACTTAACATGTTATTTTAGACTATTTTAGTTATAACTTCAGTTTATATATGTACTCTAATATTATTTCCCTTTAGAGTTATTGGAAGAATTCAGTCCAGTTGTTGAAAGACTGGGATTTGATGAAAATTTTGTGGATATAACCCAGACAGTTGAGAAGAGACTGAATCAACTGCAGAGTGATGACTATTCGGTAGTGGCTGTCTCTGGTCATGTTTACAATAATCAGTGTGAGTTTTTATTTTCCGGTTTAGTAACCATTGAGAATATTTTGTAGCTTGTTACTTTGTTATACTGAAACTATGCTTTGGGGGCAATATTGCTGTTTGTAGTTGAGGTAATCCACACAGTTAAGAAGCTTTCTGGGTTATTTAATCTCTACATTGCAAGTTGAAAAGCTTTAGCAAATATTACTGATACATGGAATAGTCATTATGACAGCCCTACCACTATTGAGTCTTTTCGATACTGTTTTCAAAAGTTACCTACCCAATTTCAAAAGAATTAACTTTCTAACATCCTTTCCTTCAGGAGAGTTCTTTTTCATTTTCCCTCACTGTATCGTTCCCATACCAGGCCTGACTAAAGGCAGAATTTCAAAGTAGATTAAATTTGTCTTTGGTTTCCTTCTACTTTCCTTTCTGGGACTTTCTCCAGTCTCCTAATCCCCCTCTTCTCTAGATACCTATTCTTTCATGTTTCTTTACGATTGCTCAAAGCCTCACATTTTAACAGTAGTTCATTTCAGCCTGCCTTCCCTGCAGAAAAATGATAGGGATCTTTAAGTATTTGAAGGGCTATCATGTCATTAGACTTTTTTGAGAGTGACCTCAGAAGACAGAATTAAGAGTAAAGGGTAGAAGATGCAAAGTGAATTTGACTCCATATAAGAAAACCAGAGCTATCCAATATGGAGAGGGCCTCAGAAGATGGGTTTGCCATTAGTAAGGGTCTTCACCAAGAACCTGGATCCTTGACATACTTTCCAACTCTGATATTATGTGAAATTTCCCTATGTTCTTGTTAATATATTTATATTACAGTTCCAAATTGTATGTGATTTTTCTGGAAGTAATTTATACCGTTTGTTCATATTGGCTTTGTAGCCAACTAAAAGCCCCACACATTTTACATGTAGACTGGTGCTAAACGTCATATTCCCCATCCTGCTTTTAAACCCATGAGCAGGATTTTGCATCTTGTTATTTTAATCATTTTACATCTTAGTTAACTTTTCATCTTAGTTTACCACACCTGAATTGTTGTGATGTTTCTGAATCTTGATACTTGTTTTGTTCTTAGCTTTCTGTCATCTGTAGCTGGTGAATATTAACATATTTTTGAAAGATCAGGGTCAATATTGGATATTGGATAATACTGAATTGATCTTAAAGTGGTAGAATTCACTTGTAAATCCATCTGTTCCCGATGCTTTTTTTCTTAAGTGCATTTATAGTCTGTTCAATTTCTTTTTTTCTTAAATAGGTTTATTTAGATATTGTTTCCTCTTTTATTAACCTAGGCAATTTATATTTTTGTAAGTATTTTTCCATTTTACTAAAATTGTTAAATTTATTGGCATATAGTTGGGCAAAATAACTCCTAATGATTGTTTTATTTTTATCTTCATTAATGGCATATTCAGCCTTTTCATTTTTGATATTAGTGATTTTGTTTTCTTCTCTCTTTTTTAATCATATTAACCAGTGGTTTATCTCAACAATTATTTATTGAATATCCACAGAATATATTAACAATGTTATAGGTGCTTGAAATGAGGTGATAGTATCATTCTTTGGCTTATAACAACACTGTGAGCAACAGAGAAAATAAGACAAAATGTGTGGCAGTATAAGGGGAAAAATATAGACTAAATAAGATAGATGACTTCCCATCTGCCTTCTAGCTCTTTATTTAACATTTAACCATGTATGTTGTTTTTATAGCTGTAAATCTAAATGACGTTTTGCATGTGAGATTACTCATTGGATCTCAGATTGCAGCAGAGATGAGAGAAGCCATATTTAATCAGTTGGGTCTCACAGGCTGTGCTGGAATAGCTTCGAATAAACTATTGTCCAAACTAGTCTCTGGTACCTTTAAACCAAATCAACAAACAGTTTTAATGCCTGAAAGTTGTCAAGATCTCATTGGTAGTTTGGACCACATAAAGCAAATGCCTGGTAAGAAAGATGATTTACTTTGTTTGTATTTTGTTACTTTTTTTTTTTCTTTTTGGAGGGCAATTGGGGTTAAGTAACTTGCCCAAGGTTGCACAGCTAGTTTTTTTGTGTGGGTGTTAAGTGTCTGAGGCCGGAACTGAACTCAGTTCTTCCTGACTCCTGGCCGGGGCTTTACTCACTGCGGCACCCAGCTGCCCCCCTCCCCCCATATTTTGTTACTTTTGAATCTTTTTGGAAATTACGTTGTATTCCATGGCTTATATTAGGATTCTTATTCACTTGATCTACTTATTTGAAAAAAAAAAAATAAGTAAACCCATAGTCAGCTCATATTAAATACATAGGAAATATGATATGGTACAATTTCTAAACTCATTGCTGTGTATACTTTTATATGGTCAGTAAAAGTATTAGTATAAAACTCATTATAAACAAGAAGCATAATGCAATTTGGTTAAATTTAGTCACTTCTAGGCCCCTCTCCATTCCTCCATTCCCTCAGAGAATACAGTATAATGAAGTAGGAGACTATCTTCTCCTAATTCTGTTTTGCTCTGATTTTCTCAGAAGGTTAAATGGTTGAATTGTTCAGAATCAGTTAGTGATAGTGACACCACATTATGACTGTAATTGCACCACATTTATGTAGCATTGTTGAGAGTGAGGTTAAAAGATTTTTTTCATGAAAATCTATCATTCTAATAAACACTTCTCTACCCTCGTAATTTAAACTTTTCTTAGTTTTTTCCACAGGATAAGTATCAAATGAGATAATATTTGTAAAGTATTTATAGCACAGTGACTGGCACATAGTAGGTATTGTGTAAACACTTATTCCTTTCCTCTGTTCCCCTTCCCCATTTTCATTATGAGAATTATCAGAATATAGTGATATCCTTAGGGCTTATTAAAATGGTGTAGAGGACTCTTTGCTCCCAAACTAAATGGCCACGTCCTGCTACAGTTTTTTCAATTCTTGGACCTGCTTTTTACATTTTTTGTGTCTTTTGTTATTGTTGACTGCTCACTTGCTACCCCTGATTACTTTCAGCTTGTGTATCCTCAGCAACTTTCCTTTCTAATTCAATAGTTCTGACTGCCATGGGTTGATAAAACAAATAAAACTTTACTAAAATTTTACTTAAAATAAGGTTAAAATTCTAAATAAAGGCAGAAAGTGTTTTTCTTGAAGTAAAATGAATAAGCTTCAGAGTTTCAACTCAGTGGTATTTATTTTGTTTACTCTAAGGACTTTTGTATTTATATCCTGGAACTTATTTGTTTTCTAGCTATTTTGTTGTTGTTCAGTCATTTTCAGTCATGTCTAGCTCTTCATAACCCCATTTGGGATTTCCTTGGCAAAGATACTGGAGTGGTTTGCTGTTTCCTTCTCTAGCTCATTTTACAGATGAGGAACTGAGCAAATAGGATTAAGTGACTTGTCTGAGGCCAGATTTGAACTCAGGAAGAAGAATCTTCCTGAGTCCAAGCCCAGAACTCAATCAACTGCACCTTCTAGCTTCCCTCTAGATATTTAAGACTACCAAATACATGACCATAGCATCATAGAGTTAGAATGGGAAGGGACCTCAGGGATCATCTCCTGTAGTGGTTGTCAAAATGTGGTCCCAAGACCCTGGGGTCCATGAGGGCAAAACTATTTTCATAATCAGAATACTAATGTTATTTTTCTATTAAAACATCCCTCCCTTTTCCATCTACATATCTTTGTGAGGCTGGAGTTTTTGTTTTGTTTTGTTTTTTTTGCTTTTTTTTGGAGGGCAGTTGGGGTTAAGTGAGTTGCCCAAAGTCACACAGCTGGTAAGTGTGTCAAGTGTCTGAGGCTGGTTTTGAACTCAGGTCCTCCTGACTCCAGGGCTGGTGCTCTATTCACTGCATCACCTAGCTGTCCCAAGGCTGTAGATTTTTAAATATACTTCAACCAGAGCATCATTTTTTTACAGATTATAGGTGCAGATAAGAAAATCCGAATTTCTTCTAAGTCATAGAAAAATATGCAAAACAATTCCATTTTAAGTAAATTCATTTTAAGTAAATTAATAAGTATTTTTTAAATGATCTGTTTTAATATCTAATATGGTAAATATTGCTGCATACAAAACACATAAACAAAAGCTCTTTGAGGTCCTGAGTAATTTTTAAGAGTGTAAAGGGCTCCTGAGATTAAAAAAAAAATTGAGAATCCCTGATACAATGCAACCTCCTCATTTAAAATAAGGAAATTAAGACCCATAGAAGGGAAGGACAACTAGCTAACTAAGTGACAGGGCTGGAATTCAATACCAGGTGTTTTCATTACAAATCCAGTGTTCTTTTCCATTGCACCATGTTGGTTTCCAAGGCTTCTAGATAAGTGAGGTATTATGGACTTAATAATTATAATGGATAAATACATATCATTCTTTTCCATTTGAAAGCCAGCATGGTGTAGCAGAATGAGTGATTGATTTGGAAATATGGGATTGTACCCTGCTTCTAGCACTCACACTATGATTCCAGGTATGTCACCTAAACTGAGAGCCTTTTATTGCATCCATAAAATGGTTAATAAATATATTTGGTGCCTCCCAGGGTTATTTTGAAAATCATATGAGATACTGAATAAATTCCCTTTTTTTAAACTTGAGTTTTTATCTGTATTATTTTAGCATCAGATATCCTAATTAAATTTTCCATTGAAAAATAGAGGGAAAAAAAAGAGGCAACTGATGGTCCAGTGGATAGAGCACTGGACCTGTAGTTAAGAAGACTTGAGTTCAAATCTAGCCTCAGAATACTTTCTAGATGTGTGACTCTGGGCAACTTACATGACCTCTGATTGCCTGACAAAAGGATCCACTGGATCCATTGGAGAAGGAAATGGCAAATCCCTGTAGTATCTTTGTCAAGAAAGCCCCATGGACCACAGGGTCATGATTGAACAACAACAAATTTGAAAAATACCTGTGAATTGCTGACATCTTCAGTGTTATTTAAAATAAGATGAAAGTTTCATTTCATTTAACAAACATTAAAAAACAACAATTATGATAGCACTGTGCTGGGCTGTGGTGAGGAATATATAGTCCCTCTTTTCCTATATGTGAAATATTACATTACTTTTATCTTTTTCTTATTACCTAGGTATTGGCTATAAAACTACGAAACGCCTTGAATCATTGGGTATCAGTAGTGTCCATGATCTCCAAACCTTTTCACCTGAAGTACTAGAGAAAGAACTAGGAATTTCAGTTGCTCAGCGTATACAGAAGCTCAGCTTTGGAGAAGACAACTCACCTGTGACTCCCTCAGGGCCACCTCAGGTGAATGTTTCATGTGAAGTTCTGTGTAACTTTTCAGAATGGAAAACAGTTTTGAATATTATGTTTATAGTAAATTAAAATTTTAAGATTTTTGGTGTGTCACAACTAAACTTTTCTAATTTGATTGGTTAACCCTGGGGTGGGAAACCTGCAGCCTTAAGGACACATGAATCCAAATTTAGTTAAAAGGCTGCACTTAAGAATTTAGGTCACAGTTTCCCCACCCATGGGTCAACCAAACAATACTTTCTTCATAAAAATACAATTTGTTGCATTTGATGAGTAGTTTGAATAAAATGCAGCTAGTTTTCATGTGTACAAAAGACAAAATTTAAATTTAAATTTCTGTTCTTGTAATGTAGCTTTGCTTAATTATACTGTACATTGTAGTATTAAACACAGTATTTTTAAAGTATATAGAATCAATTTTATGAAGACTTAGTGTTTTATAGTAGATATGCTTAGAATATAAGATATTTCTTGGGAAGATGGGAATGATGGCAAAGGGTTATAAGTATTGCTAAAGTGACACATTCATCAAATGAAATAATAATTGTAAAGCATTTAGCATATTGCCTGATACATAGTAAGCACTGTATAAATGTTAGCCATTATTATTATTAGTATACTATAAATATATGTGTAGTTAAATATACCCATTTATTTTAACTTATTCTATTTGATATCATAAAAGGAGATATAAGAGAAATAATTTTTCCTTCAGTCAAATGAATTTCATTGATAGACAAATTAAACAATAATGTTAATATCCTAAAGGAAACTTAAAGAATAAAAAAAGGATGAAAAAGTCTACGTTGACTGAATTGAAAAGGCAAAAATAGCTGGGGGAAAACATGTTGCATGGTATGAAGATTAAATTATTAGCAATGTAATGTGAATGTCAAGAGCATGAACATTTGGGGAAGCTATTACAATTCTTAATCTTTTCAACCACTTGCATGATAAAATCCTTAGGTAAATTCCTTTTTTGAGTGTTGCTTACCTGGTTTTAATTCATGCTTTGTTTTTTAATATTTAAACATTCTTCAATTATTTATCTTCTGTTGTGTGGAAAGCTTTATTCAGTGTTAATTAACTACACATCACATTCTCTAAAGTGCTGTTCCAAACCAATTTTACTCTCTTCAAGTCTATAACCCACTCCTGACTTCTGTCTACACTCTGCATATAACCTACTTTACTGAAATGAAGGTCATCTATCTACTTTGAAATTCCTTGACTTTCCTCATATTCTCTTCCTTCCCTCCTGTTTCAGAGTAACCTTCTTTCCCACAGTCTACTTCTTTCCCTTTTCCCCAGTTCATTTCCTTCATCATCCATTTCATTTTGAGTTTCTTTTATCCACTGACTCTATATTTTTTTTACCTATAAACATACTTAGGTTTGCCCCTCCTTTTTTCTTCGTGCTGATGACACTTACTGTATTATATTTCCTTGTCCTTTGGCTTGCAGACTTCTTGAAGAACACTCTATGCATCCCTCCAGTGCCTTTCACACATGATGATCAGTTACTAGCTCCTCCACTCATTGGAACTGCTTCATTTCCCACTACTCTACAGAAACTTTTTATGTTACTGTTAACCTCCAAATTGCCCAACCCAGTGACAATTCTCATTTGTTATCCTTTGCCTCACTCTTGCATTTACCAATATTCACAACCCTTTTTGTCCTCTCCTTCTACAGCTGCTTCTGGAGTAACTCCAAGAAGTCTTTGTTGACTCTTTTTCTCCTCATGCCTTATCTTTTCCCAGGATTTTTTGCTTAGTCTATTTCTTTTCTCTTTCTCTTGGTGATCTCATTGACTCTTGGGGCTGTAGTAACATTAAAGCCAATGAATGACTCCCAGATCTCTATCTTCAGCTCAACCTCTGGACCTCAGTTTCCACCTTTGTGTTTAAATTCAACATATCCAGCATGACACTCATAGCATTGGAAAGGACCCTTGAAGGTTATCTCGCTCATTGCCTACTCATTGTATAAGTTCTGGTTAAAACTGATTATCTTCATCTCAAAATCTGTTCTTCTTCTTGACTTCTGTATTTCTGTTAATGGAATTGCCATTCTTCTAGGCACTCTCAGTGCCAGTTTTTATTTGTGTATCTTTCTCTCCTTTACCTTCCATGTCCTTTTGATTAAACTTAGTTAAACATCTTCTAAGTACCTGGTATTTGCAAGGCATTGGGCATACAAAGATAAAACAAGACAATTGCTGATTTCAAGGAGCTTATGTTCTACTAGTTGTGACTGAAGGGCTTCTAGCTCTTGAGGCCATCTTTGTTTGCCATCGCTACATTCCTAGCCCTTGCCACTGCTACATCACTACATTCCAGATCACCTTGCCTGGTCTATTACAAAAGCTGCGAAACTGATCTTCCCATTTATGATTTCTTCCCCATTTAATTCTTCCTATACACTATTTCAGATCAATCTTACTATATAGATGTGATTACATGACTCTGCACAGAGAAGCAACATGGCATAGTGAAAAAAAAAACAAAAAACGACAACATAGCAGTGTTCTTGGATCTGAGTCCTGTATGCCATTTACTAGCCATTGACTGTATTCATATCATTAACCTTTGAAGAGAGCCCAAGCTTTTAGAGATATAAAGTGGATTTGTGTAGTGCCGACGTGATATTTACAGCACCCACAATCACGATAAAGACCGTGACTATAAAAATTCCCACATGGATCTTGATGATTGCAGAATATAACAAACTCTCTAAATAGAGGAAAACATTTATTTAGACACCAGAAAACCGAATCCCAAAACCAGTAAGCCTATTCCATCATAGTCATGAAGTTAACAAGACATAACAACACAGAGAGCCACAGCATCCTTTTTAGCTTTCCCACAAATCAATACAAAATCAGTATTTACTCACAGACCTCTCAGTCTCCTTGCCTAAGCGTCCTCTCTCTCCCTCCGTCTCTCTAGCTCTGACTCCCAGCTTCCTCTGGCTCTGCTCTGTCCTTCAGCAAACTCCCTCCCACCACAGACTCCATGTGACTACATTCAGCCCATTAGGGGGCAGAGTTTACTTTCAAAGCAGGGAAGGCCTTCAGATTCCCCCCTAGGCATATTAAAGGGCAGAGAAGATCTTCAAGTTCCCATTCCCATTAGAATTTGTACCACTTCTATCACAGGATTATTTTGAGGAAATTGTTTTATGAATTGTAAAGTCTGTTATTACTGCTCAGAGACTTTCAGTGGCCCTCCTTTCCCCATGGGTTACATTCCCGACCTTATTACCTGGCACTCAAGTCCCTCCACAGAATGGCTTGAACCTATCTTTCTGGTCTTATCCTACTCATTTTCTGGTAATCTATTTTTTTCTATTTCATTTAGTCTCAGCTACTCAGCTGTTTATGTTTATACCTTGTCCCCCCTGCTAGATTTTAAACTCCTTGGGTCATGGGACACATATTTTATTGCTTTCAATCTCTGTTGTACTCTGCTTTCTGTTTAATAAGTATTTATTAAGTATTTTTTGAATCAGGTTTTCTTAATTCACAGCAGCCCTGGTATAAGGTGAGACAGGAAGGCTGTCATCACCTTTATTTTATTGAAATTGAAACAGAGCTTTCCTGAAGTCACAGTAGGGTTGGAGCTGGTAAGGACACTAACTGGGTTAAAAAGACAGTGTTAAAAATATAACTAAACCTAAGGAATTAATAAAACATAGTAAATAGTAATATATACATACATACATATACACACACATATGTTAGTGCCCTTATTTAGAAACATAGAAGCCTAGATTTAGAGCTGGAAGATAACTTATAGACAATATAGATAGCTCCCTTATTTTACAGATGAAGAAATTACTATTTGGAAATTTGACATACATTCTAAGAGTAGAAATTGTTTATTAGGGTCTGAAATAATCCATTAACATTTGTGTATATTTTGGTAGTCCTTTAGTGAAGAAGATTCCTTTAAAAAGTGCTCATCAGAAGTGGAAGCTAAAAAAAAAATTGAAGAACTACTTGCTAGTCTTTTAAACAGGTGATTTGCCTTCTTGCTGAGTTATCTTATTTGTATTCTATATAATATACATTGAAAGGATAATTGATGTTCTTTTTTATAAGCTGTAGATTAAACTAGAGGCTAACACTTGAGAGATAAATTAAATTTATATTTAAATATATTATATATAAATGTAAAATTTCCATGATGTGCTAACAAGAGTAATGATATGTCCATTTTTATAATTTTTTTTTCTTTTTTTTACTTCTGTTGCTTAGAATTTAGTAACTTGGTATCTGACTCTCCTGAAGACTCCCTTATCTGCTATTTGACAATAATTTTTCTGAAACAATTGCTTTGCCTTTCCCTCCCTGAAACTAAAATATCACCATTTGCATTTCCTCCAGCAAAAGGAAAGGGTTACAGTGGGGACCAGGATTTAGGGAAGTTAGGTCATTGAGCCTGCTGTAATCTAGAAGGGTCTTGTTCTAAATCTCTCTTGGAAGAGGTGTATTTATTCTTAGGTTAAAGAGCAATTAAGGAGATGAATATACAGTGCTTTGAAGCTTATTCTTTCAGTTTATAACCCCCTTCCTACCTTTTCTTAGACTGTTAATGTTGTAAGAGTATGATAAAAGAACAAAATGGCTAACTCTGAGTGAATGAGGTTATATGAAAGTTTGACTGGGACTCTATGTAAGTATAAAAATATGAATTTATGAATTGCTTCTGAGACCATAGGCTTGGCAAGTAAATTCAGCCTTCTGACCCATTTACCACCAGATCTACTTCTATACATTCTCTAGAAAATTGTTTCTTTCCCAGCCCAAACCCCCAAATCCCTGATTGGATTTCCTCTATTAGAGGTTTGTAGGGTATAAACCACAGTGGTACTTTCCACCTTTGGATTGAAGGGAGAATCCTAGCAACAAAAAATCCTGTAGGTAAAGGCAGAGAGGCTGTGATTATAATTCAGTTGAAAGTTGAATGAGCTCCAAAAGTTGAATTTCTTTAATTTTCCCCACCACTTGAAGCAAGGTTCTCATCCGCTCAGTATAACCATGCAGCTTAGAGTGCTGTAGTCAGCTGAGGACAGATTAGTATGACCCAGCTCCAGTATTATGACTCGGCCTGTTCCTGGGAAGACTTCTGTGGAATTGGGTCATACAAATCATCATATCCAAATCCAAGGTTATTCTGAACTCCCTGACTTTTATGAACAATTGTGTATGGCAGGGAAACCACAGAAATACAGCTTTCCTATTATCTCCCACTCACAGAACTGGCTGTGACCATTTCCACAGAACTGAGATTGCACATCTTGACCATGTGAAGACTCTTACTCTCCACCCATCCAGTGAAGAATTTTATTTTTCATTCTGAACTTTGAACAAAAACTGAATATAACAAGAATTTCCACATTCGTTGTGGAACAGAAGGAGAGGATGGTACATGAAAATGCAAATCTCTTTTATGTAAAAAGATCAGCAGATAGTTTCAATTAAAGAAGTATGTTGAAAATTCATAGGTTTCTTTTGCTTTCCCTTAAAAGGGGAAAATCTTAGGATAAATTCCTTAAAATAATGGTAGTTTTTTTTTCTTTTTCAATCCTTCTAAAATCTAATACTTTTTAAAATGCTGAAGTATTTGGTAATGAATATTATATAAATGGCAATTTAAAATCATCTAATATTTCATCTATCTTTTAGGAGCCAGAATAAGTGTTTAGAACAACATGATTTTTTCAGTTCTTTGTGACCTGGATAGTTTAAAATTACTTTTATCCTCCAATATGTAGAAGATTATTTCCTTAATTAGTTTAATCATTATTAGAATATATTTAACTGTAAGATGTTAATTATTGATATGTTCACAGAAAAGAATAAAAATATTGCTATTCTATTATGAGTAGACAAAGTTATACTTATTAGAAAGTTCAATGGAAAAGCAATTAAAGATAAATAGGTGTTTCTTGCATACTTCTGAGTGTTCTGTTTAAGTGTCCAGCTAAAAAGCTCAGTTTGAACAATTTTTAAAAGTGGATACTATTCTTATCCATTGTTATTTGTTCATCATCTCTAGAAAACATGTCAAAGAGATTAAAATCTGTATTTTGTAAAGTAGAAAGAAAAAAGTCATGATCAGGATTTTTTCCCCCCTCAGGAAGGAGGTGTTCTAATGAAATAATTTTCCAAATAATTGAAATATATCCCTCTGAGTGCCAACACTTTTTTTTTGTTGTTTTGACTATTTTTATTGAAACTCTTTCTAAAAATACATTATACACTTACTTGTCTTCTTAAATAGAGTATAATGAACATAGTTTCATCCTTTATTTATGAATCAGGGTCATTACTAGTATATTCTGTTTCTGCAGCAATGCCCCTAAATGTATATAGGGCTATTTACATAGTGATTAACTGGCCCTAAAATAATACACTTTTTTGTGTATCTGCTTTTAAAACTTTATTTGCTTCCTTCCTTATTAGGTGCTTCCTTCTCTGTCACTTGCCTTAGAGCGCATGCCAGTAGCAGTGCTGCTTGACTGTCTTGCTTCTCGATTGCTGGAGGCTGGGAAAGCAGATAACCAAGCTTGTTAGGATTATTGTGTTTAAATTAAGACTAAAGAGTTTCTGAGTGAGAGCTTGAGGGGCTGTCCTATGAATATGTGAACTTTGTGATAATTATTTTTGTTGCTCTATAGTCTTTTTAATTTCCTGGTTCTTGATTATGTTGTAGACAGTTGCAGTTCCATAGATATGAGACTTCCAAATTTAAGTGAGGTGCTACTATGCCTTATTTGGAATTTCCTAAGTACAGTGGTTCCTTATTTTCAGAGTATGCAAAGATGGAAGGAAGCCACATACAATAAGATTAATCATCCGTCGATTTTCATCTGACCGACATTTTAACCGTGAGAGTCGCCAGTGTCCTATCCCATCTCATGTAATTCAGAAGTTAGGGACAGGTATGGATTCATTTTATTGACTTCTTCATTTCTTTCTTGATTATGAATAGACTTTTACATCCATTTAATTTTGCTGTATTGAGAAATTCAGTACAAATTGCCGCTTGAATTTTTTTTTTTAAAGCATTTGGGGTTAAGTAACTTGCCCAAGGTTACACAACCAGTGTTTTTTGTGTGGGTGTTAAGTATCTGAGGCTGGAACTGATCCCGGGTCCTCCAGGCTCCAGGGCCAGCGCCCTTACTCATTGTGCCACCCAACTACTTGAATTTTTAGCAATTAAATATTGAAGAGGAACTGTGTTGCAAGTATGGCCTGTTGCTGTGCCCTTGCAGTGTCACAATTGAACCAGAAACCCACCTTTTCTTTAAATTATACTTAAGAAATATCTTTAAAGATCTATTTGTTAATTTGTTAAGCAAAAGAGTAATTTCCTATATTAAAAGACGAAAAACTAAGGACTTTTTTCCATCCTTTTCTTTCAAGGGCTCCTTTAGTAGTAATTATTTGTTTAACTGATCTTGGTTGTTTCAAGGCTCCAAAAACTGAACCCAAAGCATCAAGTTTTTATAGTAGTATATTTTAGAAGAGAGTTTTGGGCAGAGATCGAGGGGAACCCTGTCATATATGGTCTCCAGATCTAACCTGTGC
Organism: Petaurus breviceps papuanus; assembly: GCF_028583685.1. Lineage (NCBI taxonomy): Eukaryota > Metazoa > Chordata > Mammalia > Diprotodontia > Petauridae > Petaurus > Petaurus breviceps. The sequence goes on along the minus strand of NW_027185665.1, from coordinate 10,657,056 downwards.
CAGGGGATAGGAAGACTGTTTTCAAATGTGGAGAACTTTAAACTAACTAAGCAACTTTAAACACTTACTTAAACATTTTTTGGATTCTCTAGAATAAGCCAAATGTTAGAGAAAATACTCTGATGCAAAAAGCACTGGACTTGCAGTCAGGAGATCTGGGTTCAGATCTTACTAGTGAGTAGGCTTCATGACCTTAGACCAGTAACTTCACTGTTCAAAGTCTTATTTTCCTTACTTGAAAAACAGGAATAATAATAAGTGTAATACCTCCCTCTCAGAGATTGTGAAGTTGTGACATGGTTGCAAGGAAAGCAGTTTGTAAGCCTTAAGTCCTATACAAACAGAAATTGTGGTTTTTGTAATAATCAATAATATTATGTATAAAATTATCTAGCAGCTCTTTAGGCCTTTCATATATATGCTCCCTTGAGGCCTTTTTACCTTCCAAGTATCTTAGAAAGACTTAATGATAAGCTTTATTCATTAGGTTCCCTACTGTCATCTTTAGATATAGGCTAGTTTGCTCCCAAGAAGATCAATATAAAGATAGCAATGGTACCAGTAGGGAATGAAGGCAAGGTAAACAGTTGTTACAGGAATGAGGGGATTGTCACTCTTCCCCATCAATAATGATGATAATAGCAGATATTAAAATAACATTTTTGCCATCTTGCAGAATTCTTTGTTTTATGTTGTTAGACTCTCATAACCACCCTGTGAGTCAGACACCACAGGCGTTATTATCATTGTCTTACAGGGAAGGAACCTGAGGTTCTTAAATTGAATAGTGGGGGTTGTATCAGCAGCCCACTTTTCCCTAGAAAATGTCAAGTTAATTATTTTCTCTTTTTTAGATGATGAAACTTAAACACAAGGCATTTAAAAAGGCTTTCCTAATTCAGAGGAGTCAGAATTGCTTATTTTTTGGCATTGCATTGCTTCTAATTTCTGTTATAGTCAATAGCTTTAGCTTGTTCTAAAAGCAGTTAAAAAAAATCCTTTTTTTTCCTTTTATTAAACTTGCTGAAGCTCTTGGCAATTTTAGGATTAAATGCTACTTGTAATCCATTTGGCTTTCCATGTTGTGAAATATGCTCAATTATATATATCTTAGGCTTTATTTCCTTGATTTTATCAATGCTTTAATTCTGTCTTATTCATAATTAAGCTCTTGATTCTAACAATTAATGTAAATGCATTTATTTTTGTTACCTTTTTTAAATAATTCATTTAGGAAATTATGATGTTATGACCCCAATGGTTGATATACTTATGAAACTATTTCGAAATATGGTAAACGTGAAGATGCCATTTCACCTTACCCTTCTAAGTGTGTGCTTCTCCAATCTTAAATCACTACCTACCTCTAAGAAAGGATCCATTGAGTTTTATTTAACACCATCATCATCAACTTCACACTCTGGCAAGCGCACTTATGTAAGTGCAGGGTTTGGGGAAATAAACTGAGTTGTTTAGATTGTGTGTCTAATTGGGTCGTGAGAGTCTCCAGCTCTGGTGCTGTGTGCTACTTTCTGTGGGTTAGGTTTGTTTTTTTTTTCATTTATATTCCCAGATGTTACTGTTTTTTTAGAGTATTCCTATGATTTTTACATTAAATATTCATGTAATGTAGAAATGGAATGCTTGTGCCATTCATTAAAACAGCTCAGTGGTTTCTTTTGTTGAGCATATACATTGTATAATATAAACAATAGAGAAACAGGTAATTTTGGAAGTAGGAATAAGTTTACAGATAGTATTGGATATTATGAAATAGGCTTAAAAAGCAAGGCCTTTTTATTTTCATTTCCTTAGAAGCCCATTTAGTATTAGCTAATGACACTCATGTAAAAAGTAAACAATAGTAAAAGCTGGCAAAAGTCATTTAATAAAGTCAAAATTTTTTATATTTGTAGATGACTAAAAAAGTCTGGTTTATCAAACAATATTTATTAATGTGATGAAATTGTGCCAGTTATAAATTTAAGTAGGCACTTAATTTAAAAAATATTAGTGATATAAATAATATCTAGTTGCTTATGTTCTATTATGGTGCTGGAGACAATAAAAAATTCAGTGAGATTATATAGATAATTTTTAAGACAAAATTTTAAAAAAATTTCTTAGCTTTAAGTTATATAGAATATAAATTTTTGAAATTATCTTTATGTATTGACAATAGTGTTTTATAAACACCATAGTAATGGTTTTTCTTCTCTGGTGTTTCTGTTATTCTTTAGTAATTTTTTCAAATAACTGTCCTTATTGCACTCTGCAGGGACTTATCTTTAATGTGACCTTGGACAAATCACTTAATTTCGCTGGGTCTCAGTTTCCTTATCTATAAAATGAAGGGGTTAGACTTAGTGATCTCTAAGGCCCCTTCTAGCTCTAAAATTCTGGTTTCAGCTAGGCATGTTCAGTTTGTAACTCATTAGCCATTTACCTACCTGGGATGATAGATAGATCATGAAGCATAGGGTTAGTGAGTTAATGAACCACATGATGTTAGAACTTGATTGCTGTGGTTTAATCACACTTACTTGAAACTAACTGTAGGTGGTTTTGAAGCCTATTGGGGGAGAAGTGAATGCTCCCAGATTTATATCTAGAATAATGTATTAATTCATGTTTTAACTTGGACAGACGTATCCCAGCATGAACATGGAAGTGTCATGGGCAGTTTATCTATGAGATCATATATTAATATTTTAAAATTTTTTGTGTTCTAGAAAATGAAAGATACTCATATGGAAGAATTTTCGCAAGACAAGGAAATAAACTGGGATTTTCTACCAAGTGGAAGAATTGAAAGCATAAGAACTGGAGAGTCTCCATTAGATACTACAAATTTTACTAAAGAAAAAGAAATTCATGATTTTCCATTTCACTCACTTCCTGAGGGTATAGACCATGAAGTCTTTAAGCAGCTTCCAGTAGATATTCAGGAAGAAATCCTTTCCGGCAAAACTAGAGAAAAAATTCAAGGAAAGGGAAGTTTGAGTTGTCCATTACATGCCTCTAAAGGAGTGTTATCTTTTTTTTCTTCAAAACAAATGCATGACATTGTTTCAAATCCCAGAGATCATTTATCCAGTAGCAAACAGTTAGCCTCTATCTCTACCAGTGAACCAGGTACATCAGGTTTAAGTAGTACTGGTTCCACTTACCTGTTTAGCCGAAGGGATTCTCCTCACTATTTAGACAGTGAGCTGAGAGATGAAAGAATGAGTCAAGGACCTAAAGAATCCCAAGGATTCCATTTCTCAAATACAAACCCAGCTGTGTCTATATTCCATTCTTTCCCAAACTTACAAAGTCAGCAACTCTTTTCCAAAAATCACACTACAGATAGCCATAAGCAGCTTACAGGCTCAGTTTCTCAGCATCTCAGTCTTACAGAAAACAAAGAGCAAGAATCTGCAGAGGAGGAAATTAATTTTCCTTCTGGCATTGACCCTGCAGTTTTTTTTGAATTACCAGAAGATGTTCAAAAAGAACTTTTGGCTGAGTGGAAAAGAACAGGATCCTCTTTCCAAACTGTACATGATTAAGCATGATGGAAAAAAAAATCTAAAAATATGCCAAGCAAATAGCAACAACATTATGTTCCCCTGAGTATAACAACAGCTTATTAAGGTGTTTGATATTAAACTGTTTATTAGGTATCCAATAATGTAGAAATCTGACTAATATGAAACATTCCAGATAAAGCAAAAACAGCAGAAGGGAGGTAAACTCTTACATAAAGCATAAAGTGTTCATATCAGAAGTAATAATGTAAAATATTATCTTCCTCTCATTTTTAAAGCTATTTTATATTGAAGATTTTCAATAAAAAGAATATCATGGTCAGCATTAGTACATATTCCATAAATTTGGGAAATGTATGCATGCACATGTAAATTTCAAATATCCATATAATGCTGAGCTATAGGAAGTTAAGGAACAGCAATAAATGTTTCCTTTTTGAAATTTGAAGCAGGGAACCTCAGCTCACTGAGAGGTAGGAAAATATGAAAAGCCTTAGTTTCAGCCAACTTATTAAAAACACAGACTTTGCCTCAAGCAATTAAAATATATTCCATAATGAAAGTTGACAACAAAATATTCAGGTTTTGTGGATGGTAGCAGTCACTGTGTGTTCAAATAGTTCAACTAACTTTTATTGACTGGGGTGGGAGGGGCAGGTGGGTCCCAAAAGGTGAAAACTCCATAGGAAAAGATTAAAGGTATGCTGGCATTAAGACTTCAGTATTACAAGGTGGAGTTGTCATGAGAACCCTTGTTTTGACCAAGATGGTAAGTCAAGGAGATTTTAGCTTGCCATTTTTTACAGAGGATTATGGGGAATAGATGATATTTCTACAACTTTTGCTGCATATTTGAAGCTGGAACCTCCTTGTCATCAAATATGAGAAAATTATTCTTTTCATCTTAGTTATTATCATCTCCAACGTCCCTTTCCAGGCCAAAAATTGGCAGAAAAAGTACACCCCATGCTTTTGACATAAATGTACCTTTGTAGCCTGTCCAAGTATGCTGGAACACTAGTTAGGAAACTGGTATTTAAGGAAAGGGAGAAGATACCAGAAGAATTGACAAGCATGGCCCATCTTAAGGAATTTACAGTCTATATGGAAATAATCTATAGACATGAAAAAACTTGAGATTGTTTATAAGACAATATGTATACAAGTGAGTACAACAAAGACTAATATCCTTCTTCCATTTAAGAACCCATAACTGTGTTTGGACTCCTTAAAATTTAAGGGGTCAATGATTACCGAGGGCCTTTTCCCTTTATAGACCAAAGGAAAGTTGTGGCACAAATATTTTGACGGCAGCTAAAATGAAATTTATAGCAGGAATGATAAAGGCTTCTCAACATCATGTAATGGTTTGGAGCTCTACTAAGATGTCCTTTATTTAAAACATTTTTTAATTTTCCTAATGCTAAAAGTTCTCTAAGGTTAAACTCATCAGAGGGGCTTGTAGAGCATATAACTTCTCACGTAATTTTCTTTCTGACATTCAAGTAATCTATCACCATGGATGATTTCAGGGTTTAACAACATAGGTCATTTATCTAAAATATATTGACCTAAGCTCTTAGTTGTGGCACAAGTGATAAGTGTAGTATATGAGATTTACTTGACCAGTCAATCATATGTCATGGTGAGTAGAATTAGCTTAAAGATGGCTTTGAAATAGGTATGAAAGAGCACGAGACATGAATAGACCATGACTAGACTTAAGAAACAAGTAATTTCAGTGATGAATATGACTCTCCACTATGATTTTTTTAAAAAAAAAAGGAAGTTAGAAGAACTATGATATCTTGCATTTATACCTTTTTAGACCCTTTTTCTCAGAATTATGATTTTTCAGACTGAGAAGTTTGTCGTGTTCCTGACCAGTTACACTATTCAGCTGTCCTTTTTCAAGGATACTACTCAAAATGAACTTGTTTCAATTGGGTGCAATAAATTTTAAGCCCTTCTATATAAAAGGCTCTCTGCCAAGCCCTTAAGATACAAAGAGTTTAAAATAATGCTATTGTTGCCCTCAGGGAGCTTGTGTTCTCTGTGGTTAATACCCTTTTTTTCCCAAAATATTCTTGAAGAGACACATCTGGTCAAAGAGGCGACGTGGTAGTTTGGAAAGAGCATTAAATTTTGTGTCCAAATATATATATATATGTCTACTGCATACTTGTCACTGAGTAATTTCATACCAATCACAACCTCTCTGGGCTATGATTTTCTCATCTCTGAAATGGGAAATTTGGAGTAGGTGATTTTTAAGGTTCCTTCCAGATCTAAATCTCATGAGTGCTTTGAGTCCAGGAAAGACAATAATAGCAAAAAAACAAAACAAAAACAACTTTGTAAGGTCCTTTCTTTTTTACAACCTGTAACAAAGTTATTACAAATTTTTTGCAAATTTTAAAAACTGGTATAGCGAAGTAAAGTCACTCACCTAGAGTCCCACAGCTAGTGAGTGCCAAAGCTAAGATTCAAACACAAGTATTCTGTTAAGATCAGTATTTTTTTCACAGTACCACATTAAGTCAATGACCTCAATGGTTTTGTAATTCACCAATGTTGTAGATGTTAAGGTGTAAGTAGTGGCAAAGTCAGGAGGTATAGGTATAGTGATCTTACATTTTAGCTTATAAAGCGAATTCAATAATGCAAACTGTTTTTTTACATGGTTTACAATTACTTTATTTTTTTTTAATTAATTTGTTTCCTTTTAGTTTACAGGATTCAATTCCACAATTCCTTGAGTTTCACATTTTGTCTCCCTCACTCCCCTTCCCCCTATGGCGGCTTATAGTCAAGTATAGGATCTGTTAGTCAGGTTATAAGGACAGATTATACCAGCTGGAATGTAAGATGGTAAAGAGGGCATAAAACCAAATAAGAGAAAGAAAAAGATCAGGTATTTTGCTTCCACCTGGATATAAACTTAGTTCTTTCTCTGGATGCACATATTTCTCTCCATCATGAGTCTTTTGGGATTGACTTATATCACTGCATTGCTGAGAAGAGGCCAGTCTATCAAAGTTGATCATCACACATACGTTGTGTCCGTAATTATGTACAGATTTCTCCTGGTTCTACCTCACTCAGCATCAGTTCGTATAAGCCTCTCCAGGTAAATATGAAGTCCGTCTGCTCCTCGTTTCTTATAGCGCAATAGTATTCCATAACACGAATATACCACAACTTGTTCAGCCATTCCCCAATTGATGGGAATGCAAACTCTTTTAACTTTTTTTTTTTTTTAACAGATCATGGAGGGGAAAGCATTGGTTCAGATGGCCCTCTTGTATATACACAGGCATCAAATTTCAGTTTTAGAGCATGGCAGTAGCCATATTTAGGAAACACATCATTGGGTACACCTTCGTTTTGAAAGGCTTCTCTTAATTTTAGTGGAGAGCATGGAGGACCCAAGGAGATGCATCAGTTACATAGAACAAAAAGTAGAAGTCTAGGGAGAGCAGTAGTCCATGTCATGTTTATCTGACCAGGTTGGGTCCTATGGCATTTGCAGTGAGCTTAACATCTCTTTCCAATTGCTGAGGAAGTTTAAAATTGAACAGAATTAGCTAGCCAGATCCTTAAACAAGAATGGTGTTTCATGGTCTTCATCTTGAAATAATTTTACCATATTTATCGTGATAATGGGAATAGTAATAGAAATCAAATTCCATTTTTTCTATTCCAAAATAACAAAACATCAGGGTCATTTTGTATTAGAAACATATAGGTAATATTACTGAATTATTAAGATAAACTGAGCAAGCTAAAAAAAATTCTTCATAAAAATATATCAGTCTACCACCATCACTATCATTCTCTATCCCATCCTGAAGTAACATATATAATAACATATTAGATTAGCTTTCTTTTCTCTTGGTATTCAATCATTATTGGTATAGAATATGTATTTGAAGAAAAATTTACCATGTGGATGGATGCCATTTGCCTGAAAAATGAAAAAAATCAGGTTGCCTTTTTTTCTTTTTTAACAAATATGCACCAAATGCAGGAACTCATTTTTCTTGGTAAATATCAAAATGTTATTTTACTTAATACCTATCAATTTATTTATCTACATTTTCTTATTACCTAGTTTCTCCTTATAGTAGACACATGGTATTATCTCTGATTTTTTTCATTACTACCTTACTTCCTTAGCTGTGCCTATTAATAATGAAAAATTGGAATCATATCTTTTGATCTATAAATTAAGCTCATTTTAGGTAGCCACATCCCATTAATTTAGCAAGATCATGATACCTTTGCTACATATTAAATTGTCGGAATTAATAGAAATGTAGATATTAAATTTTTACTGATAGAATATATCATGTAATCCTGATGATTGATAATCCCTGCATTATTTTCATGATTATCTGAATAGCACTTGTAAATTTTTATATAATGGGCTAAAAATATCTAGAAAACTACAAAGTTATTTTATATTCCAATTAACATGATAATTGACATTCTTTTTAAAAGACTAAACATTTAATTAGTTTGCAAACTGTTTATCAAACTGAAAGCCTTAATTTTTTTTAATCAATGAAAAGTAAGGGGTTTAAATTCATATGACTAGAATCCTACAAACAAACTTCCATTTGGAGCTGACCTAATCAAAATAAACAATACTCCTTTTCTTTATTAAAGAAATTGTTGGGAGCTGCTAGGTGGCACCAGCCCTGGAGTCAGAAGGACCTGAGTTCAAATGTGGCCTTAGACACTCAACACTTACTAGCCGTTTGACCTTGGGCAAGTCATTTAATCCCAATTGCCCTCCAAAAAAAAGTTGAAAAAATGTTCTTAAAAAAAAATGTTGAGGCAGCTAGGTGGCACAGTGAGTACAGGCCCTGGAGTCAGGAGGACCTGAGTTCAAATCTGGCCTCAGACCCTTGACACACTAGCTGTGTGACCTTGGGCAAGTCAGTTAACCCCAGTTGCCTTGCCTTCTCCCCTGAAAAAAAGTTACAAAAATCATTTCGTGACCATATTAATGAAAGAGAAGGAAAAGTGAGAAAAGTAAGTTGAAATATAAATAGATGGACCAATTTATTGGGAGCAGCTATATGCCTCTGTGGATAGAGAGCTGAGTCTGGAATCAGGAAGATGGGAGTTCAAATGTGGCCTCAGGCAAACCATTTAACCTCTGTTTGCTTTAATCCGCTGGAGAGGGAAATGGCAAACTCCTCCAGTATCTGTGCCAAGAAAAGCCCATGGGCAGTATGGTCCACAGAGTTACAAAGAGTCAGACTGAATAACCAAATCAGCAGTCTTTAAGATTCCAGTCACAGGCTTCATGATTAGCAGAATCTTCTGCTCTGCAGCAGACTAGTATTCTAATGTTCTCTAATTATCAATGGCACAGTGAGAGCCAGCCTATCGTGGGCAATAGGGAGTGAGAATGTAAGAAAATTTTTTTGATATGGGAACTGTAAGAGTATTAAGGGAGAATGGCATACAGTTCTTTTTCCAAATATCAGATAAAAACATAGTGTAACCAACCAAAATAATAAAGACCATAATAAATTTGGAACTGTTTGTAGGAGATCATAGTAAATACAAAATCATTCCTGTGTTTATTTGGATACCAGTACTACCCATCTTTTCAAAATTATGATATATAGCTTTCTTATAGTTATCAATATAAATCCCAAGCTGTTCAGGCAAATTTTAATCTTCCCTTAGAAATTTTAAATACTATCTAATAGAGCATGGGAAGTTGGGGAGTAAGAATCAAAAGATAATCTAGTCTTTCTACCTTTATGTATATTCCATGGAAGACAAGTCAATTTACCATCCATCTTCACTTATACTACTGGCAAAATGAAAATATTTCTGCTTCCATATTATAGGAATTGGATGATCTGTAAAATGATTCTGTGCTTCTTAGAACAGGTGCCATTAAAAGTTGGCACAATAACAAAACATGCATTCAAAATTACAGATTTGACTACTGGAGTAATTAGTAAGTATTTTAGTAGTATTAGTATCTTCTTAGTATTCTAACTAGAGAAAACAGAATCCAACAGTTATCAGGAAGAGCAGCCAGCACTAAGGGAGTTGGAGTCATGGCTGGCCTGTTTTCTTAGATTTCAAAAGCGCTATTTCTCTTTAGGAATACTTCCTTCTCTGTAAAGACCTGTATCTTATGGAAAGTCAAGAGACCACCAGAGTGGCTGAAAATGACTTTCCTTAATGGAGCTGTGTTTCCCTCCTGACATTTTGGCCTTTCCACACCTATATTCTGATCATCTTTTCTGAAAAACTCAAAAGCTGTAAAAGCCAAGGTATGAAAAGTAGTATGCAATTTTTCAAAGGGTAGGTAGAATATTGATATAAGATTTTTCAACAGAAATAGATAGTGGTCTTGGAGATTTTATCTCCTTACAAATCATAAGTGATTTACAAGGATTGGGAATTCTGACTAGCTAAATTGCCAGTGCATAAAAACATCTTTGAACTGTTTGTAACATACAAGCTAATGAAATCAAAATTGCTTAAATAGAAATGGTATGCAATGTGTGATAGCCTTGCATTTTTGTGACTTACATACAGTTTTAAATTTTACATTTTATTTGGTATGTTTAAGTGGAATTTTTATTATTTATGCTCTTATTACACAAGTTTATCAAGTTTGAACAGTCTGTGAAGTAAATGAAAAGGGTATTCTTTTAGCTTTAGTTTATGCTGAGTACTCACTGCTGCACTTATTTGCTTGATTCTAATCTTATTCAGTGGCATTTCTCAGAAGAAAGCAAGGTACAAGTGATACTCTTAATAACATGATAGTTAACATCATTGTGTATGAGATAAAAGTAATACTTCATGTTCCTTATGTAAATGGGTTCTTAGTTTCCTTAAGAACCCCTGGTGATGTGCATGAGAATGCTGACTAACATAGCATAATGTCATATATACATTCCACATTGCTAAAAGAGGACTGAAGAGAGTGCATGATTCAGGAGCCGTAGAACCACCTCATTTCTTATGAAGTAGTGATGATGAATGGCCTTTTGGGGATGAATGGGCTGAATGAGCTTTTTGTGCCTTTATTCCATCTTTTGCATCATGGATGAAATTCAGTAAGTTGGTAGGCATTGTTGCCTCAACCACAGCCCGGGATAAATTTCCTCTCAGTTCTGGTTGTACATACATCACCAGTTTGGAGTAGCCAGGGTTCCTGTAAACAAGGGAAGAAAAATAATAAAATTCTTGGATTTACCTAATCTATTTTTTCTAAACATGCTTAAATATATAGTCAAAGCTAATTGCCACTATAATTTCAAATTATTACTTGTAATTTTATAATACTTGTGAAGTGTAGTAGCATTTAGGCATTTTAAAAGTTTGGTGATATTTTAATATGTACAAGTTAAGAAATGGGGAGAAGGTATCTAATGTTTGTAGTTCTAAGGGATTTGCTGACATTTATGGAGCTCCAGAATGACTATATTAGGCATGCTAGAAATAGACAAGGCATCTTAATTGCTAGAGCTAAGAATGTTACTTAGAATTCTAGAGCTTCAGCTTCTTAACTAAGAATCTTCACATTCCTTGTTTAAAAGTACAATTAACTATTGATTATTTGGATTGTGTATATTTAACTTGGAAACTGACCCATCTGTGGCGCTAGGTGTTTAGTCTGTAGCCCCCACTTCTTATGTGGAAATGGTTTGGGGGACACAGAATTTAAAGAACTATCTTTTTTAAAAAGCATCTGTTCCCTTCCTATGGGAATTTTTGCTATTAACACCTAAGACCTAGGAAGGTTCTAATTTATAGTAAAATAATAATATAAATTAAAAAATAATAAAAATTATATTCCATCCTGTCTGTTTAAGCCAGGGAGGCTTCCTTCCTCTTTGCAGTAGCAATGAGGACTTGCCTAGGGGAAAAGGATGCTTAGGGTACATAAAATGATAGTGTATAACTTGCATAGCAGATTCTAGGCCAGTTTATAATGCACAAATGTTTGTTCATATAATCAGGAAGACAGATCCATTGGTCAAGAAGTTAATAGCTACTATAAATAGCCATGGTGAGCCCCAACCTGAGATTGCCTACAACACAACCTAAATGTAGCAAGATCATATGAAATAGCCTTGCCCCATGCACAAGCCAATGCTGCAAACTGTGTACAACAACTGTTGACAATGCCTTCATTCTTATTCTTTCTGGGTATACCAGAGCCAGAGGTCCAGGATACCTGACAGTATTGCTTATCTAAACCAGTGATGCTTTCAATTGGTGTAGATAATCAACAGAACCAAATTACAGCAGAAAATGCATAAAGTGTGGTTTTCTAATTCAACTTCATTTTGCCTTCCTTAAAATAAGCTAACATTGTAAGGTTATTACCATAAATTTTTCATTGTCAATCAAATCTATTGGAATTCCTTTTTAAAATTTTACAGTATTTTAAGACTTTTTTGTTTGCAGAAAAACAACTTAAGATTCTGAACACTATAAAGTTGGTTAATAAATACAAAAGATTAATATCTGATGAGTAACTGAGCAGACTTTTTTTCATATATAGGTATCTTTCACTTGATAGAAATTAACTTTCTAGCATCCTCAGTTTAATAATGCATTCTATCAAATCTAATTTAAGAAAGTCTTTTTATATTGCCAAAGTTTCTAGTGCTATACATAACTTTTATTTTTACTGTGACTAATTTGAAATTTAGTACTAGTAGAGTTTCCAAGTACTGTAACTCTTTTTAATTTAAGAGTAGCCGTATTTCTATGATGTTATTATATTGAGGCAAGTTTGTATAAGCTTGGATAAAGTTGTAAAAGAGGCAAAAATGTTGCCCTTTTCTTGGCACTCAGTTTCTTCATTCTGTCCTCCTGCTTCCTGGGTCCTATCATACCCTACTCAGGCCTACTTTACCTGAGGATTGCTTTGATCCAGGATTTGGCCCTCTCCCATTTCTCCTATCAAGCTCATCCATTATATGCTTGCTTCTGCAGGGAGTTGCCCCCATTAGCTGTTAGATGGAAGTGATTTGATAAATTCATTAATGGTAAGGTGTTAATTCTTCTTAATATTTAATGCATTAGCTATCCATGGCTATTTGAATTCTTTCTAAAACGTGGAACAATTATTTAATGGTACAAAGGAATGAATCTCTAATAGAGAAATATAAAATATCAGTTACAGGCTAGTAGGTTAATATTTTTGTGAATAAAAAAACTTTTAAAGTAATTTCCTGGTCTACTTATGCTCAAAATGACTTTAAACCTAGGAACAATTTTTTTCCCAACAAAATGCATCTCTAATTTTATTTTATTTATTTATTCATTCATTCATTCATTTAATTAATTAATTTATTTATTTATTGATTTATTTTAAGCAATCGGGGTTAAGTAACTTGCTCAAGGTTACACGGCCAGTTATTTCTGGGTGTGGTGCTGAGTATCTAAGCCCGGATTTGATCCAGGTCATCCCGACACTGGAGCCGGTGCTCTTCCTCGCTCAGCCACCTGGCCGCCCCGTATCTCTAATTTTATAACAGAAGTCAATGGGTAAGATAGGATTTACTTGGCAGAATTTCACTAGCATTACTAGAATGTATTTTTCTATTTAGCAAGGAGTGTATGTACTTTGTGTTTTATAAACTGAACAACGGTTTTGTTTTTTTAAAATGTGCGTGTCAGTTACTTACTCTGGAAGTGGTGAACATACGTAGCCACAAGGATTATTATAGCCACGGATATAACTGGAAGTTGGAGGACATTGTGCATATTCCACACTAACAGCTAAGTAGTTTAAAAAAGAAAGGCATTTTAATGAAACCTTATTCACAAACATGGCAAATACATAATACAGCAATATATTCTGTATATAATACATTAAGTTTTACTTAATCTTTTAGGGATATACATAGGTATATATACTTTGGTCTCTCAAACTGTCTTTAATTTTATATTTCTAATAACTGTGTTTCGTATCTTTAGGGGTAAAATGAAAAATTATACATGTCATTAAGAATTTGAGTTTGTTTTACATAAGATTCTTGAGGGCCAGTGGTTTTTCATTTTGTATCCCTAGGAACAAAGATCAGCTGGCTGACTTAATATCTAAAGTATTTTTAGGTGATTCTTAGACAAACTAAGTGAAGTTATATGAGAAAGAACCAAAGAGTTTGGTTGGTGATGAATTCTTGATAATTCTGTCTAAAAACTATTTTTACATCATAAACTAAACTCCATGGGGCGGGGAGGGGGCCCGCAGGAATGGTCTTACTTAAACTTTGTAAATCTTCTGGTGACTAATATTAGCACACTTAGCAAATGTTTGCAGAATGAATGATTACAGGTGTGTATTCTGTGTTGCTTTGGGTCTATTATCATTGTCAAAGTAAGGCTGTGTCCTTTGTCCTAGATGGCCCAACAGTAACTCAGAATTTCAGTCATAATGTGTCTCTTCATTTGAAAAAAAAATCCGGCAACAGAAGATAGAACAAAGGTCAATAGGAGACACAGACAAGCAGAACAACTTTGAAAATAAAATGTTAAATTATTTATTTAAAAAGAAAAAATACTTGTACTATAGATCTGCAGCCCTATGTACAAGTCAATTTTTCCTATTCTACTTTGTGTACAGAAAATGCTCGTCTAATTTGGTGTTGGTCAGGTTAAGAATTAAAAAAAAAAACAGTCTAGATTAGCTGTGTGATCCTGGGCAAGTCACTTAACCCTGATTGCCTTGCCAAAAAAAAAAGTAACTTCGTAGGTGTTATATAGGATTGAGGATGTACTTTTTCATTAATATCAAAAGGGATCTAAAATTATTTTTTTCTGTTCAAAATTATACTAGCTATGTGATCCTGGGCAAGTCATTTAATTTCTGGGCCTCTGTCCTTATTTGTAAATGGGATGGGATAGGTTCCTCTAAAGTCCCTGCCAGCTCTCAATCTCTGATTTTATTGTCTTATCTTGAATGAAGAGGTTTTATGTGACATATTCCATAAAGGAAAGTTTTCCTATGATTACTCAATAAAAATAACAGAGAAGGAAAAAAAAAGTTCGGTATTATCTTAAGCTCCAGGCTCATTGACTACTCCTAGATGTTGAAGTGATTATAATAGGAATGGAAAAGCCTTTATTATACCCTTACTCTGTGCTAAACACTTTGCTAAGCACTAGATGCTGAGGGTGAAAAACAAAAGAGCCCCTGCTGTTAAGCATCAGTCTCCTACCCCATTCTACTTCATATCACAGTGACAGCAAAAAATACACTGACACCTTTCTGGATATAGGCTGGAACATAAAGGGACATCTCTCTTCCAACAGACATGCTGAAAAGCTAAAAAGAGAGCATTTGGATAAATTACTATTTTCTGAGCTCCAGTTTTTCCATATGTAACATTGAAAAGTAATACCATTGACTCCCACTTCACAGGGTAGTTGTGAAAATCAAATGAGATCAAAACATAAAATGTTATACAAATGTAAAGTATTATACAATAAATTTTCTAGATGTTAGGGTTTGCTTAAATATTTTTTTTGAGGTTGAAGGTTGAATTTTAATAGAAATTGTTACCAAAGCTTAACATCAGAGAGGAAAGCCTGTTTACATATCTTTAGAATAACAGGCAGTTAATTTAAGAACAGACCACTATAGTAGGCGTGTTTTAAAACAAACCAGCACATAAAAATGAGGAAATAAAACACTAAAGGGCAACCATTCTGATTACAGAAGAGTGGGCTTTTCCAAAGGATTAATTGCAGGCTTACTTAAAATACAGATTTAAAACAGGATATGAATGGCAAAAATGTGATTTACACTCAAAATTTCAAGATGCATCTAGTGTCAAGCATCAAGTGAGGTTCCTCTATGTTTAAGTTCAGCACATAGGCTGTATGGTGTTTTAGCAGATGTAGCAAGTTGTACTAGGAATCAATCTCTGGCTAAGTCTTATATATAGTGCCCCTCTTCCTTAACCTGCTTAGGGCCCCTCCATTCCCATTCTCTCCTTACAATGGAAAGCAACTAACCTCTACTTGTCTGTTGGTATCATTTGTACTAGAAAGACAAATGTGTGGCCATACAATGTGATGGGCCAAACTGGCCACATGACCTGGGTCTCACCTCTGTCACTTAAGAGCACGGACAAGGTACTTCATCTCTTAGCTTCAGAGTCCTTATCTGTAAAGTGGAGATGATATACTACCCAATTCACAAGGTTGTTGTGAGGAAAGAATTTTGAAAACCTTAAAGTACCATATAAATATGAGGTAGTATTAGTATTGAATGGTGATAGGACTTTGAACAATTATTGGGGGGGCGTGTTAAGAAATTTAATATCATACATAACACATACATAAAACATGGTGAGGAACCTGTGGCCTCAAGGCCACATGTAGCCCTTTAGGTCCTCAAGTGTGGCCCTTTATATCTAAAAAGGATTTGTTCTGTGAAGTTTGGATTCAGTCAAAAAGCCACACTTGAGGACCTAGAGGGCCACATGTGGCCTTGAGGCTAGAGGTTCCCCACCCCTGTATTAAAATACTTCCTAATTACCGTGGAACCAGGATCTTATAAAATAACCATCCTATAGAGGTGATCTGAGCTGTAATGTTGGGAGACATGAGCATAAAACAGTTCAGCTTAGTGAATGGGAGGGGGAGATGTAGGAGCTGCCAAATCCCTTCCTGGGGTTGAGTCAGGGTCAGAACCAAGGAAAAGTCATTCAAAGGGAGATCATGAAAGCCAAATCTAAGGGTCTTTAGCCACAGGGCCTAATTTGAATCTAGGGATAAGTAGAAGAAATTTCTCCAACAGCACAGCTAGCTGTGAAAAAATGTTACTAAGGATATTTGCAGTGAGCTTTCCAAAAATGGTAACCCAAAGGGGAGATAAACTTGAGGGAGGCTCTCTCTTCTGGAATACTGAGTCTGGAAAGCAGCTAGTATGTATAGTTTGACAAAATGTCAAGTGTTCAAAGAGGTGTGTAAGCGAAGACTGGAAAGGTAGGTTGGAGCCATGTAGTGAGGGTCCTTAAATGCTTGGCCAATGAGTTTGTGGTTCATCCTAGAGACACCTGGGGGATTGCTGCAGTTTTATGAGCAAGGGAGTGATACAGTCATATCCATACCTTAGGAAGATTTTGACAGCTGTATAAAGGATGCATTGGAGAGGGGAGTAACTGGGGGAAGGGAGACCAGAGGGAGGCTATTTCAATAGTTTTTTTATTGATGCCATTAGGAAAATAAAAGCCAAAAGCAAATGTTCGAGAACATAATTATTCTTGATAGGACCAAATAAAAATAAAAACCAAAAAATGACAGTCTATAATAAAATATGATCAAAACGTTTCAACTTACAACTGACAATCACTTTATCCCCTTCATAGTACTTGATGTGTACTAAGTCAACAAAGTCTCTGGGGGCAATTGAGCCCATGGCAAAACTATTTGTAATAGTGTGCAATATAAATGTGTCCTGTAACAAAAATAGATTAAAATTGTAGCTGTTATTGTAAAATTTAGATTTTTTTGTGTTTCCAAAATAACTTTATTCTCCAAAGTTAGTTTTTCTTTGAAAGAAAAATATAGCTTCTAAATTATGTAGGAAATCACCAAATCATATAGAGCACTTGTCAAAGGGACCCTCTGAGAACTATAGTTTATAACTATACAGAACCTTATTCTCTTCCTGCACACAGGAAGGCTTCTTGAGACTGGACCCCCTTAGTCCCCCAATAAAAAAATCTCCTTTCCTGATCCTGTATTCTCTGTTTCAGTCATGTGGGCCACTTGTTTCCCTGTTATCTGGTAATCTAAAAACAGGAGGTTTTGTCATATGCTCCTAAGAGACATAAGTCTCCAGGGAGAGAGATGAATGATTTGCAATGGGTCCAGAAGCAACTGTTGGCTTCAGCTCTGACATATCCTGTTTTGGTAGAAAAAACAGACACTAGGAGAGAAGTAGAATCATTCTATTTCCTTCCCCCCACACCCCCCCATGTAAAATTCACTCAAATTCAATCACCAAGAGGTTTTTATTTCTTTAGGAAAGCTAAGAGTTGGACCAACAAAGTCATCCTTCTTATTCCATAGACTGAAAGGAAAATCCTGCTTCAGATCCTCCTACCTTGTAACTACAAAGGAGTAAACAGTAGAAAATTCAGTAGCAAAAAGGTAACATATGTTATTCCAAACTGAAGGACAGTTACAACTTGTTTCAACCTCTTTTCCTCCTTTCCCCTTTTATGTCCCAAGTATATAGTTAAAAATAATTTTAAGAAAGTAAACATAAGTACAGTACTTTAAAGACTAAAGTCCATTAATGTAGATATTAAATTGATAGTAGGACTCCTTAAAAGTGCTTATGAGTATTGTGAACAAGAGAATCATAAATAAAATTTTATACTGTTTTTCAAATGGAGGAAAGGGGAGATCTTCCTTAAATTTAGTATTGGCATCCCCAAGGACTGGAAAGTCCTAAGGGGTCTAGGGAAATTAGAATATTTTGTTAGTGGTGGTAGGGATGTACAGGGTATATAAGCAGGTTGACCTCTATCATCATTTCTCTCTTTTATAGAGCTCTAAGTATTTGCATGATGGTGGCAACCATGCCAAAAGAAAAATTTTTGAGGCAGGAGAAATGTGGGGTATAGAGGGTTAAGAGAGTGAAAAAAAAATTGTTCTGGAAACAGTTTGCAAATACTGTGAACAATTTGCTGGGCTTCCAAAAGTTCTATTGGACACCACCCACATTTACCATTGTTTTTCCTGTTTCCTATGGCTATATCACTGGATTAAAAGACCACAGGCATTTGCCTATAGGAATTGCCATCAAGATTCTCCCACAAACACAATTTTTACCAAAATACTACCATCCATAACATACAATACAAGCAAAAACCTAGGTGAGTGAGGCAAACCAATTTTAGAGAAGTAAGCCTAGCTTGCTTTCTCTTAACGCCATAGGCACCAGGACTTCCTTTTACAGCTCCCTTAATGAGCAGTTAAAGGTGCACAGAATCTTCCTCCAAGGTTCAGTGTCCCCTTTCCCATCTCTGGTCATACACCACCTTGCCTGATTCTGTTATCCTTCTATCCCAATACATACGTGAGAGATTATTGTTATTTTCTCTGGCTCATTTCTTACTACTTGCTATTTTTCTCCTTATATTTGTCCTGCTTTCTGCTCTTTTCCTTCTCTGTTTTTCTTCCTGTCTCTCCCTCTTCTAATTCCTTTTTCAGATTTCACTTGCCTTTTTTCACTACTCATAATAAGTGTGCTTGAGTACCCACTGCTATCTGGCAATGCCATCTGTCCTTTACGATCATGATTCCATTGACCCACCATCAGGAGGAAACACGCTATGAGTTGCTTTGAAGAAGCTGGGGTGGATTTGCACTGGATTCACTCTTCATGCCCCTTGTGATGAAAGGCACACATGTGCAAAATGGCTGGGCAAGGTTAAGGGATATGACAGTAGCTAGGGAATGAAACAAAGCTAAATGACCCACTTAGAGACAGAATCCCTGACCTTGGTCTTGTTAGCAACATATTCAGTTGTTATTTAATGATAGGGATCAAGAGCTATTATGTTACAACAATGGAACATTTTTTAATATGAAGAGATACATCAGTTTGAATTCTTTAAATAGTATATACGCACATAATGAAATCAACTACATAATAAAACCAAATCTCAAGGTTTATCAGGCAACTGAAACACCAAACATTTAAATTCATTAAACAGTGAATTACCGAATCAATCCTGTGTAAAATTCTGTATGTGTGTAAAGATCTATCCCACTTGCTTCTGTGCTCAGGAAGGTACATGAACTGAATGAGTTTAGCTGGAGTCTCTGGTATGATTCCTTCTGCTCGATATCTATAGTTGGTAAAGAAAAAACACCTACAAGTTAACAAGCTGTGGTTTAACGCTATGGAATCAACTTTACTAAATTTCAAAAGGAGCAGTTTGTTCATCATAGTAGCTTTCCATAAAACAATGAAAAGTGAAGCTGTGGCAAATACATTTAACAAACACATACAATTAAAAGTCAATTTTTAGTTTCCTTTACAAAAATGTTAATTATTGGGGCAGTTAGGTGATGCAGTGACTAGAGCACTGGCCCTGGAGTCAGGAGGACCTGAATTCAAATCTGGCCTCAGATATTTAACACTAGCCATATGACCTTGGACAAGTCACTTAACCCTAATTGCCCTCCTTCCAGCCTCCAAAAAGCAAAAAAAAAATGCTAATTATTTTAAAGTACATTCTCTATGTAACTATTATACTGACTAGTAATGAGTGTCTAGCTTTTTAAAAGGAATGTTTTCAATGTGTATGGTTTATCTGCATCAATGGAAAGAACTCCCAAATCAATGAGATCACACAGATCCATTTGAACAGATCTAGTTTCAGTTTACCTAAAATGTACCAAAAATTATTCAAGTCCACTTTTAATTATTTTATTCTTCTCAAGACATAAAAGTAGCAGTGGAAGACTTATGTGGATAAACAGTATAGTGTATGGCCCCAATTCTTAAAGGATGCAATGTGTTTTTAGTGGACAAAGCATTTGTACTGATTGGAAACCTGATTTTTTAGTCTAAAAGTTCTAGGACTGGGTTACTATATGTCCTTTTGCATATTACTTAATATGGAGGCTCCAGTTACCCATCTACAAAATAAAGATGTTGTAAGGAAAACGTGATCATGCTTATCACAAGCTAGAGATCCCTAAAAGAAAGTCTGACAAGTACTGACAAAATTGTATTAACCCATTTCTTGAAAAATTAAAGTGCATATGGATAGGAGAATGTAAAAAAAAAAGATTTTCATGTTGCTTTGTTGTTGTTTTTTTTAAACTTTGGGGGAGGGTAAATGACTTGCCCAAGGTCACATGACTAGTAAATGTCTGAGGTCAGATTTGAACTCAGGTCCTCCTGACTCCAGGGCTAGTGCTCTCTTAACTGCACCACCTAGCCTGAACTTATCAGTTCAAATCGGGGCACTAACTAGTACCTTGTGCAAATCATTTAATCTCTCAGGCTCAGTTTATTCAGCTGAAAAGTAGGGATAGTGATATTCCGATTCATTACCTTGCAGGGTTGTCATAATGACCAAATTAGGTACATTTAGCCAAAACTAATATAGCTGATTTTGCCTCTTCTGGTCCATTCTCTGTCCATACTCTTAATGTTGGTGTCTGAGTGGGGTAAATGGCTGTACTTTCTCAAACTGCAAGCCATCCACCATGTCCTGTGATCAATGTACATTGTGTAAGCCAAAGATTTTATCAAGGTTCATCTCTAGACCTATCAGCCTCCACAAGTAACAGTAGTTGTTGAGGCTTTTGTGGAGCATCAGGATGACACATGCTACAAAACAGTCACACTCAGAAGGCAAAGGGAAGTGTTTTCATTCATCCTGATTTCTGAGTTATCAAGTCAAGATGATGGAACAGCATTTTCAAGCTAGCAGCAGATAGTTATAGAGCCATTGCATCTCATTGCCAAATTCCTTTGTGAATGTTGACTTTCCATGTGTCTGCAAACAATTTGGATTCTATTGACAATTCACTATTAATCTTCTCAAAAGATTTCAACATAAACTGTGTTTGTTTTGAGTATTATGTATTGGATTCAGAACTACTATTATGTCCTTTTATAATCCTTGCTTGCACATAGCATGCTGGAAGCCAGTATTTTGCATTTTCCTTTAAGTTTCATCTGCAAAGGTTAAAAACTGCTATGAATTTGCAGGTAAAAAATCTTTCCAGAACAGGAAACCTGCTGCACATGAGGAGTTTATAACTTTGCCAAAAAAAAGATAGGATGGCACTCGTCAAAATAGCATGGTTAGTAAATGGATCACTGGATATGGAGTCTAAGAATTCATGCTGAAATCCTCTCTCTGTTGTTGTGGTCTTGTGCAAACTGTTTAAAATCTCTAGGCCTCAGTTTCTTGATCTGTAAGATGACAGAGGTTTGACTAAATTATTTCAGTGTTCCCCTCTAGCTCTAAATATATTATCCTGTGATTTTTTTTAGATGGCCTTTGTTCAAAAGTGAAAAAATTCCTCACATTTTCCATGCCTGAAGAACCTGACCACTTAACAACCTCACATCTGAACTTCTCTAAGAGTGTCTTCTACAATGTACCTTTACCAATTTAAAGGTCCTTGGGACAAGGTTTGTCATTTCAGGAACATTCACAACTTATATCTATTAAAGTGTTGCTACTACTTTATTCTACCCAGCAAACAGAATGTCTTCTTAATCAACACATGGTGTTGGATGTGTTACAGAAATGAGAGAAGTGTAAAGACAGTTGTAAAATTATTTACAGGCAATGTTCATTTCTTGGCAATATGGGACATGCTTACTATTTTGGTTCTGAATAACTATCTGTTTCAGCTAATGATTCCTTTTTACTTTCTTCAGACTCTGCGTCTTTTTTGAGAGAAAGTTTTCTGAATTTTTCATAATATTTAAAACAGACTTACCTGATTTCTTGGCACAACCTTTTGTAATCTCTCCTAACTTTTATTTGCCTCAAAGTATTTTTTTCTTCCCATCTTCTGTTTTCTTTCAATTCTGAAAATGGTTTTTATGCTTTCCTTTTTTATATACAATTACTTCACAATAAACTTGCATGCCAACAGGCAACAATCATGCTTTTATAGCAAATATAACCTATGTTCCTATGGACCACCACCCGGCTTACTAAGAAGGGAGTATGCTTCATCATCAGCCCTTTAACTGGTAATTAATTGGTTACCTAATTTATTTTCTTTTTTTTTTTTTTGGAAACCTGCTGTCAATATTTCTCCCAGGCTAGAAGTCCAGTAGACATACACTACTGATCAGCAAGTGAGCTTTCCAACACGGGCCAGTTCTCCCCTCCTTAGTCAGTTAGGAGGTGTAACATATTGGTGTTAGACTTAATGCGATCAATGGATCAGTTTAGACTTCTGCAGCTCAGAACTTCCAAACTCAAGAGATCCACTAGCCAGCTCCAGTATCAGGGATTAAAGGAGTAAGCGACTACACCTGGCTGTATCTAATTTCGGTTGCTTTTTAGTGCACTGTTCATTTATGTTATTGTAGTCATAGTAAAGAAACGCTGTCCACCTTGCTTTGTTCACTTGTTCCTATCAGAGTTCAAACAAATCTTCTAATGTTTTCTTTGAAATAATTCACATTTGTTGCTTCTTATGGTGTAATAGCATCTGCTCTTGTTCGTATACCACAATTTGTTCAGCTATTTTATAATCTACAGGCATTTCATTTTCAGTTTTTTGCTACTACAGTAAGTGCTGCTCTAAACATCCTAATATGTATAGTACTTTTTCTTCAATTATTCACCTTTTTGAGGTATATGTCCATAGCAAGATTAATAGGTCAAAACAGCTACAATTTAGTAGCTTTTTTCAAATAATTCTAGTTTTCTAGCTCCAACACGGATTATTTTTATCCTTTATCATTATTATCAATTTGAAGGTTGTGGGGTAATACCTGGAAGTTCTTTTAATTTATATTTTACTCAAGAATAGGTTATTTGATGCATTTTTTCACATTATTGATTGCTTTTCTTCTTTTGAAAGCTGTAATAGCTCTTAATCTCATGTTTGTTTAAATCCCCCTTCTTAAAAATCATGCTGTTATTAGACATGTTAAATGCAAAGATTTTTCTCAGAATCAGTTTCCTTTCTTCTAGCTATATTAATTTTGTTTGTGAAAAGGCTTTTTAACTTTACATAACCAAAATTTTCTCTTTTGTGATATTATCCACTGATTAACCATGAATTCTCTCACTAATCATAATTATACTTGGTACCACCATCCATTTGCTTTCTCCCCCCTCTTTCCCTCTCTTCCCTTCCCTCTCTCCCAGCTTGCTTGCCTTGAGGTGTGATCTTTCTCATTTTGGATGCTTATCAATTTGAAGTTTATTGTGGTTTGTGGTGTGAAATGCTAGATTCAACCTACTTTCTGCCAAACTGCTTTATATTTTTCTCAACAGTTCTTTATTGAATAAAGATTCTTCCCTCCCTCCCCCAAGATCTTGGATTTTCAAACACTAGGCTAATATGTCTGTCTCTGCTTCTTATTCAGTCTGCTCCATTGATCTTATTTTCTATTTAACTCTGATATGAAATAGTTTTAATGATTATTACTCTTTATTCTGAGATCTGATGATGATAGGCTGAAACAAGTAATTATTCAGATATCTGATATTATATTTTCTAAACCTTGGCCCTACAATTTTGCTACCAAGACTAGATTTGTGATCTCTCTTCTATCTGCATATGCACTGCAAATAGGCAATGGTATTTAATATAGAAGACTTCAATACTGGAAGACTTCAAGAAATTAATATGAGGATAAACTCTGTTAAAATACCAAGTAGATATAGAAGTTCTGACAGGGACACAGCTAAGTGGCTGAATACTTTAGTTCTTTCTGGGCCACAAGTCAAGGCCTAGTCTGGAATAAGGCCACATACAAGTAGACTTCTAATAGTCATCAGACTCCTTACCCCTTTGTGGGTCAATGATTAGGTCTGACTGTCATTTCAGAATCTCCATTTCTAGAAA
This sequence comes from Petaurus breviceps papuanus, assembly GCF_028583685.1. NCBI lineage: Eukaryota > Metazoa > Chordata > Mammalia > Diprotodontia > Petauridae > Petaurus > Petaurus breviceps. The sequence continues at coordinate 10,632,928 of NW_027185665.1, read as the reverse complement.
CTAGATGACAGAAACATTAGGCTCTTGCTGGTAATGCCAGGTGGCTTTCTAGTTAAAGTTCATGGAGTTATCACCAATTTGGTAGGCTCATTATTATTCTGACCTCTACCTCCTGACCCTGTGACTGCCTCCAGTGATGATAGTTGGAAATGAATTCACAAAGAAGAATGGACTCCTACCTTCATGCTGTGGCAAATGCAGTGCTTCATAGACTAGGAAAGCAATAGACTAGATGATCATCCATGGGAACTTATGAGCAATCTCCATATTTCTAGACACTGTATGTGACTTCACATGGCAATGTTTCTATCCCACAAACCCTGACTCAGAAGTTCAATGAGGAGTCCTTTGAGGAATATCATCTTAGCTACCTACAGAGCATCTAAAGAAATAAAGATACCCCTCAGATAATCAGAAAACTTTTAGGTTTTAGAAAACCAGGCTTAGAATTATTTTTCCAGACTTAGTCACTTGTGAGCAGCCCCAATCTGACTTTATAGACCTTTTTTCCATTGCTTCTTTTGGCTTCTAAGAAGCCACAAAATTATTAGACCCTATTTCCTTAAGAGACTTATATAACCTAAATATTTAAATTCCTAGTCCTTAGATATTTACACCTTCCAGCTTCCCGGAGATCCTAACACTAATTCAAGCAAAGGTATGTTTGTCACCTTGATATGAGGTTAGGGACGATAATGTTTAAATGACTGGAGGGGCAATAAACTGTTCAATAAACAATACAGGAGATATTGCATTAAAGAACACCTCTGAATGTTTTCATCTTCAGCTATGACAGCCCATGCTTTCTTCCCAAGGGATGTTCCTTTGTTTAACTGAGGCCTTTGGAGGTCAAAACCAATCATAATGTTTGTTGGGGGGAGAGGGATGGAGGGAGGAGAGACAAAGATGCACAAATGCAATGCTGATTTTATGTATTTCATTTTTTTGTCAGGATAGGTACAAGTGCAAGGGGAAGCTCCCTGATTAGAAATAACCCCCATGACCACACACATATATTGAACTGGAGATTAATTTTGTTTAAGAAGCTTTTTTTTTTAAGAGCAAAACTCCCCCAAGCAGTGTAAAGTTTATTGGTCATTCATTACTTTGATAATTGAATCAATGTATAGATGAGATCAGCGGCATTCATGAAATAGGCATTTTGATTGGAAAAGAAAGGTAGAAGGGGTTATTGGGGAAAGGTAGGGCAAATTTATGTGGATTAGGCAGGATGAAGCAGCCAGATTGGGGTCAGAAAAGTCAGCAAAAGATAGAAGGAATATTCAGAATTGGTGGCTGAAGAATATTAAAGACAAATTTGTTTGCTTTGCAACTTTGTCTTATACTTTTGTTAGAAGCCTGAATGACAATGAAAACAATCCCCCGTCTGACTTTGGCCGGAGTTTGGAGGGTTGTAGATGCCTGAATTAAGCTGTCAGGACTAATTTGGAAAGGCTAGAAACCTCAGTGTCCTCCCAACAGTTCAATCAATTCAGCTCAGGTTCAGTTTACTCTCTCCAGCTCCACTCTACTTTCTCTCCAACGTTCTTTCACCAGAAAGACGGGAGAAGACAAAGAAGATGGAGGAAAAAGTTATGAATGAGTCCTTCCCTCATACCTACACAAGCCTTTAGAATTTTGACATTTCTGTATTGGCAAATACTTCTGGTATCTTATAATTATGCTGAGATCTTAGTCTATCACCCAGTGAAGCTGTGGCATCCAGGGCTGCCTATTACATTATTCCCTCTGAAAATGGCACCTTGAGATCCTCTGCCCCTTCAGCTACCTCAAGTATAATATGCCTGTGCCCTCAAATGGATGTCAGTCAGTCAATCAGCCAGGATTTATCGTGCACTTGATGTATCTGACACTGTGCTTGACACTGTGGTGATGCAAATTCTGACATGTCAGCCTTAAAAACCATATACTTTAATGTAGGAGCTCAAATAAAATATCTCAACATACAATTCTCTTTCAGCTAGATAGTATCTTAATAACTGTAATTAAGGTTGGTGATAATTAAAAGTGAGCTCAGAGCAAGCTGAAACTATTCTAACAGCTCTGACTTTTCACTCAGTCCTGTGCTGCACCCTGTATTAGCTCCCTGTAAAAAATACAACTTGAAAATGGTCCTGTCTTCTAAACATGTCATGAGTCCCTGAAGCTTTCTGTTAACAGGTGGGATGAAAAGTGTGCTGGATTTGAAATCATGATATCTAGTGATCTCTGAACTCTTCCAACTATAAATTCTGGGATTATTATTGTATCCTTATATGTGCAAGGACTAAAGCCCCTTATAGTTGGGCGCTGGGGGCAAGGGAAGTATGTAGAGAAGCCTTAGGTTGGGTGAGAGGGGCAGGAGGCAGTATACAAACAAATAATTAAATATGAGACATTTGTAAAGCTGATATTCATAATTTGTGGAGTGTGTAGGGTTATATAACATAGGACCCTCAAGATTTTGGTGATTTCAAGGGATTTAAGCTCTGAATTAGTTTTATAGTACATGTTAATAAGATAAAGAGTTATAAAAGGGTTCCTTCCCTCTCCTGCCAAGTGAAAATGACACCTAACTTTGCTTTTCCTATATCATAATAATGACAACAGAAATTGTGAATGTTTAGAGAAAACCAATATTCCATTCCATGTTTTACTTGGCCTTTTGCCAAGTATTCTTTGTTAGCAATTAAAACTTTGCTCTAATAACATTTTTTTTCTTTTCAAATGGTATTTATTAATTTGTGAGATTATTTTCTTCCTCCCACACCCAGTATGAATCATTACCCAGAATTATTCCTGTTGGCAAAGCTTCTGAAGACAATATACACAAGTATATTGTGTAACATAGAAGTGGGTGTAAAAGTCCTGGTTTGAACCTCAAATTCTGCTTTACAAAAGAATGGTCACTTCTTGCATCATTGAATCACCTAACAACTGAAGTTTTTTGCAAATTTATTTATTAGAGGTAAGGAAGGTATACATCAACTTCTCCTTCTATCTGTGGCTGATCCCAGCCTGTGGTGTAGTAATCAAGAGCTTGAGGGATAAACGTTTCACTGATAGCTAAAATTCGACCCTTAAAAGGACGTAAACTACCTTAGGACTTTTATAGCAACAGTGAAGAAATTACAGATTTCTATTATGCTGAGAACTGACATCCTAATATTTATCACTTGAGCCATTCCATGTGGGAGGAGTCAAGCAGGAGCAGAAAGTCACTAACAAAAGTGTGATGTCACTTCTATAGATGGAAATTCCTAGCTTATTATCCTAACTCGAATTAAATGTGGGAACAAGTACATTGGACTGCAGCAGCGAGGAGCCAGATGACAATTGGCAGAAAAGAGAGCAAACAATTTCACTGCATTACTTTTAAAGAGTCAGACAGTTAATCAAGGACAATACTCCAATCCATGTGGTAAGAGATATTGCAGGCTCCACGTTCGATAAGCTGGGCATGGAGTTATACATATTGAGAGAGCTTTATACTTAGGAGACACTTCTACATTCGAGGATCACTTGGAATGATGATGATGATGATGATGATGATGATGATAACAACTAGCATCGATATAATGCTTCAGGGTTTGCAAAGTGCTTTACATATATTTTCTCATTTAATCTTCACATTAGCCTAGGGAGGCAGGTGGGTATTTTTATACCCGTTGCACAGATAAGCAAATGGAGACCTTGGGAAAGTTAAGTAATTTGTCCAAGATTATCCTACTGGTAAGTATCCAAGGCTGAATTCGAACTCAGGTTTTCCTGATTTTAAGTCCAGCACCCTAGGTACAACTCTGTCCATGGTAGTTTACTATTGAAAGTACCACAAGGAACTCATCGTAATACAGCTGCAATTCTAACACATTCTTTTTTTTTTTAGAAGGGAAGGCAATGGGGCGGCCAGGTAGCACAGCAAGTAAGAGCACCCGCTCCAGTGTTGGGATGATGTGGAGATCGAATCCTGGGCTCAGACACTCGGCACCACACCCAGAAATAACTGGCCGTGTAACCTTGAGCAAGTTACTTAACCCCGATTGCTTAAAAAAAAAAAAAGAAGGGAAGGCAAGGCAATTGGGTGCCCAAGACTTGCCCAATAAGTGACTTGCCCAAGACCACACAGCTAGTTAAGTGTCAAGTGTCTGAGGCTGGATTTGAACTTAGTCCTCCTGATTCCAGGGCGGGTGCTTTACTCACTGCACCAGCACCACCTAGCTGCCCCTTTTTAACATATTCTTATGGCCAGAACCCCTGGCATATCATCACAGTGAGACACTAGTAAATTCAGTATGAAACTACTCAGTAAACTGAAATCAAGAGCAAACACAGATATTTTTGTCTAACCAAGAGTCCTTCATTAACTTTAAAAAATAAAACAAAAAACACAACACCTTTTTAGGTCTTTCCAACTCCATCCCCTGGTTTCTGGCACTCTACCCAATCCATTTGTAACAGAGGTTCTTATCCTGGGGTCTGCGAACTTATTTTTTTTTTAATATTTTTGTAACTATTTCAACATAAATGATTTTATTTATAGTCCTATGTATTTCAAACCATTATTCTGAGGAGTCCTTAGGCTTCACCAGACTGCCAAGGGGGCTCAGGATGCAAAAACTTTTTAAGAACCCCTCATCTAGAGAACTCATTTCCTTTAAAAGCAAGGGACACAGTATCCTTTTCACCCTATTTCCATCTTAGGGGTTCATAATGCCCATTAGAAAGAAGAGGCACATAAACATAAATAAGTAGCCTGTTGAAGAGATAGGAAGCACAGGGGGCATAAAAACTAAAAAGATGGTGCATTGTATCCATTCTCTGGAGGATGTTGCCAAGCTCTAAACTGCATACAGGTGTTTGACAGTAAATGTGGTAAGCAAGTTCCAACACAGAATTGGTAATCTGGTAGTATTATATTTTGCCACTAGAGGGAGGTGGTGCCAAGTCTACTGGGTATCTGAAACCATAGCAGAAGTGCCCCAAGGGCTTTCATCCCAAATTGCCAGGCAAGTGCTTTCCATATACTATATTTGAAACCAACTGGATTAAAGCCTTTGTGTTTTTTTTTTTTTTAAGCAATCGGGGTTAAGTAACTTGCTCAAGGTTACACGGCCAGGTGTTTCTGGGTAGGTGCTAAGTGTCTGAGCCCGGATTCGATCCCCAGGTCATCCCAACACTGGAGTTGGTGTTCTTACTTGCTGAGCCACCTGGCCGCCCCCAAAGCCTTTGTGTTTGAAATTGTTAAAGGTAATGAAGCATAATAAACAAAATTACTGTTGATTTTCCCCACCTCTGAACTACATTCCAGAAGGTAGTTTTCAAAGAATGTTATTTAAAGTTGCCAGCTTGCTGTTCAGGTCTCACAAGGACAACCTAGTAGCTGATTTGGCTGCACCTTAGCTGGAAGGACATAGTGAACATGTATAAATTCAGCAGTGGTGGCAGCTACCTCCATCAGCATCCTGTCTGCAGATTATCCAGGCCAATGGGTTAGTATCCCATTTGTTCTTAGGGAAAACTACTTTTTAATTTTGGGGGGTCATGTATTGATGGTAATATTTAAGAAAGGTAGGGCTGGTGAGAGAGTGGCTGAATTGAGGGACAAGAAGATTGCCCATACCCATATCCCTTTTCCTACTGGATATGCCCACAAGTCAGAAGGAAACAATAGCAACTACCAAACCAATAACTGGCCAAGTTGGCATCTGCAAAGGACTGATCTCCAATGAATTATGATTGATTGGTCTGGAGAATATAAGATGACACTAGTGTTTACGAGTACAATTTACAGCTCAAAAAATGGTCCCTTTTCCTGCCTGGAGCAGGGATACTCACCAGCCATTTTGATAGGTTTCAGAGATCATAAAGTCTTCTAAAGCCTAATGGGACCTTAAAGATCATCTAGTCCTAATTATTCATTTTATAGATGAAGAAAGTGAGGTTTCAGAGAGATGCTCAAGGTCACCAGGTAATAAGCAGGGGAGCCAGGATTCGAACACAGGTCCCTCTGACTCCACACAGAGGGCTCTTTCTACCATACCATGGGGAAAGCTTAGAAAAAGGCTATTTCAGGGGTGGGGAACCTGTGGCCTCAAGGCCACATGTGTCCCTCTAAGTCGTTGGGTGCAGCCTTTTGGCTAAGTCCAACTTTGACAGAACAAATCCTTTTATTAAGAGGATTTATTAAGGGGATTTGTTCTATGAAGTTTGGATTCAGTCAAAGGGCTGCACTTGAGGACTAGAGGGTCACACCTTGCCTCGAGATTGCAGGTACACCACCCCTGGGCCACTATTCTCACATTTCAGTGTTTGATATAAACCATACTGGAATCTTCATTGCATTTAACTAATTCTCATAGCAGCTCTATGGAAGCAGGTTGGAGAAAGACAGAATTACAATTTTGCATATGGAAAGACTTCGCTACCTGCTTATATTCATACACAGAGTCAGTGATAGAGCTTAAATTAGAATACAAATGTATGTCCCCTGAACAGAAGTGTTTTCTCCTCTAGTTTGTTACATCTAAAGTTAAGTAGACTGTCAACTGCCAAATACTCATGTTAAATAAGGAAAACAGTAGCACAGGCATCGGAGAGTAATCCAAAAAGGCATCAGGACTTAGAATTAATTTAGCATTGAGTCACCTAGTACTTATTCTTTATTACACTTGGATATGGATTTGTATGACTTCCTGGGTAATCTGCAGAATTTCTAAGAAAATGATTAAGTCCTGATCAAAGAGTGGGAAAGCTCAACTTCCTTGCCTTCTTCCTTAGTCCACCATCAAGAAAAGGAGCAGGACTTTCCAGATCAAGACAAAGGACCATCCTGAGCTATGATAAGGTTGAGTTCTAGGTTCAACTCTCATTCATGGTCTCTCTGAGGCATAAGGGTAATTACCAGTAAGGGCTCTGGTTTAAAAGAACTACCTTGGTGTTCTTTTAGCCTAGTGTAAAGAAGGCACCTCAAACCTTTAATTCAATTTACTAGCACTTATTAAGTGTCCAGTATATGCAAGGCAATGTGCTGAGTGCTAGAGAGGTAAAGGTACAAATGAAACATCCTATGCCCTCAAGAAGCTTCAATTCTCCCTGAGGAGGAGGGGTTAGAGTTGGAAAGATATACACAATTAAGTCTAGGGCAAGGAAATTTGAAAAACAAAGATATGAGGGAGAGAATACAAACAGGACCTTGAAGGAGGTGATATCTGAGCTAATAAGGGAAGACCATGATTCTGAGATGTAGAAATGTGGAAGAAGTTTATTGCAGGCATTGGGGACAACTCTTTTCAGCCTACTCATCCAAAAAGATTTGATTTAGTTGAGTAAAACACGACCTTCCAACAACGTAGTTTCTCCAAGCATGTGAGTTCATAAAAGATTCCTCAGCAGAGCTAACAACAGAGCTGTTCAGTGACCTGCTGATCACAAGTGGAGCATAAGATGGGTAAATAGATGCCTGTCAAACGTCTGTCACTATTGTGGCTGTTGTTATAGGTCCAGTGTTGAGTCCAAATGGAAAGGAAGTCCTGATAGCTGGAGAGGTCCACCAGATGTTTCTGGTTGTAGATAACATTGTGCTGATCTCATCAAGTCCCAGAACAACACAGAGCCTCCTAAATGAGATCCATAAATGCTTAAAAGAGTTCAGCCATAACCATCCATCCACACAGGAAAAAACAAGAGCATGTCGGGACTATCATACGTAGGTGGCTGAGATGCCTGTAGAACTGGTCATTAAGATCTTGAACAGATACTGTAGATGATGAAATCATTATCTACTCAAGACTGAACAGGAGGAAGACTGTTGGCTGCATTGCCTTTGGCATAATGGACAGCACTTTCAATGACCTCAAGCTTTCCTCTGAAACAAAAATTCTATCTTTTTTAACACCAGTATCCTTCCAGTGAAGCTTTGTGGTGTGGTGGATAGAATACTGGGTCTGGAGTCTAGAATATCTGAGTTCAGATATAATCTCCGACACTTAATAGCTGTGTGACCCTAGACAAGTCACTTGATCTTTGTCTACTTCAGCAATCTTATCTATAAAATGGGGACCATATGAGCACCTACTTCCCAGGGTTGTTCTGAGAATCAGAATCTTTTATGAACTCACATATACTGGGGAAACTACTTTGTTGGAGGGGAGCCTTTAAGGTCGTGTTTCACTCAACCAAATAAGATCCTTTTTTAATCAGTGGGCTGAAAAGAGCTGTCTCCTTGGCCTGGAATCAGATCTGAGACAATAGTTGTAAAGGGTTTCACAAACCTTAAAGCATAGCTGAATACGTACAAGGCAACATGCTAGGGGCTGGGGACCTAAAGATGCAACTGAAACAGTGAATGCCCTAAACGCTTTAGCTCACAATCCAACATCATCATCACTATTGTTCGCACTGTTATTGTCAGTCATTTCAGTCACGTCCAACTCTTTGTGACCCCATCTGAGGTGTTCTTGGCAAAGATCCTGGAGTGGTTTGCTGTTTCCTTCTCCAGCTCATTTTACAGATGAGGGAACTGAGGCAAACAGGGCTCATGACTTATCCAGGGTCACACAAATAGTAAAGTGTCTGAGGACAGAATTAAACTCAGGTCTTCCTGACTCCAGGCTCAGCATTTTATCCACTGCACCACCTAGCTGTTCTAGCTGGTATCTTATTATCATTTCATACCACAATCTCTGAGGAATCAAGAGTCTGGGTCAATTCAAAGGCCAAGAGGAGAGCCAAAGTGGGGACAAAGAGATTTCAGCACATTATCAACAATAAACTATCCACAAACAGTGGCATAAAAGCTGTCACTGAAGAGACAGATGCCTGACCAGCAAAGATGGGCAACTAAGTAGAGAGAGCATGAGGTATGACCATCCATAGGTGTGCTCCACTGGTATTCATATGTCAAGAGATCTAGAGAAAGGCCCAGAGCATTTGGGATAGATCCTCTATGGAGGATGTACAGGAGAACCTGGAAAAGAACTAGTGTCAGATCAATTTCATTTTCTATGTGAAATTTTCCACCTGAAAAAAATAAGTCCACTTTTTGTCCAATTGATGAAAATATTAAATTGGAACAATCATTAATATCCTCTCTAAATTTCTTTAATATGAAACTGAAAATGTGAAGGATATATGCTGTGCCAACATTCCTTATATTATCTTTCCTAAGATTTTCATGAAGTTTTTGGGGAAAAAAAAGAAAATTTCCTTAGTTTTAAGTGTCTATGAAATTATTTATATTCACATTTTCAGTTTCATATTAAGGAAATTTAGAGATGATACTAACCAAGCACTGAACTATCATTTTTGCCAGTTTCTGATGTATAAATGCTTATGACTGAAATTTTAACTTTGGCTCTCTTTAGCTGGTTCAAGCTGGCTCTATGATTTTAAACGGAAGGTTCTTTGAGAAAGGGGACTGACTCTTACATGTTCTTGTATGCAACACAGTGTCTCATTCAAATATTTGGTGAATGAAGGAGAGAATAAAGTAATTATACTCAGGGCTGTCTTGGTACATAAGTCAAGTAGGCTAGTATTTATATTGTTGTGATTTAAAAACGCAAGCTGCGCCTCCCTCCCCCACCCCTTTCCTTGGCAAAGTCCCACTGGGTATAGAAGAAAGAACACTGGGTCTAGTATTGGGAGACTTGGATTCAAGTCTAACCTTCACCTCTTATGAGTTTGTATGGAATCAGTGATGTTCCTTTATACCACTTACATCACTTTATACCAGACTTAGATCTGCTTTCACCTTTGTTCAATAGCCATATTACTATCACAACATAACAGAATGGTTTAGGGGGGAGGGGGATGGCAAAGTCCTATATAAATGTGAATTACTACTACTACTACCACTACCACTACTACTACTACCACTATTACAACTACTACTACCACTATTACAACTATTACTACCACTATTACAACCACTACTACCACTATTACTACTACTACTACTATTACTACTACTACTACCACTACCACTACTACCATTATTACTACTACTACTACTACCACCACTACCACTACTACCACTATTACTACTACTACTACCACTACCACCATTACTACTACCACTACCACTACTACTACTCCACTACCACTATTACTACTACTACTACTACCACTATTACTACTACTACTACCTGGTTCTAAAATTCCTACTGTTAATGTTTCTTACAAAATATTTTATAAAATACATTATTAGATTCTTACAACAATTCTGCGAAGTAGTATTACAAGTGTTCTTGGCTCCATTTTATAGAGAGAGGGTAAATTATTTGTCCAGTCACAAAACTGATATTAAACCTCTGAGATTTAAACTTTCAAGTCCAAATTTAGCGAGTTTTTTTGTTTTGTTTTATTTTTGTAACATCATAATGACTCTTGAACTATCATCTCTAGAAGACCACAGTTAAAATAAATGCACCTGGGCCTCTAGCTCTTTCCTATAAACAGAAAATGATTTATTCATTTAGCTAGCTAATAACTTGAAACCAAGAGAGGGGACATGGTATGGGACAGATAAATATCAATGGAGTAGATTGTGTCTGATAAAGGATAAAATGCAAAAACTTTGGACAAAGCATAGTTGAAAAAGGACAAAGTCTCAAAAAGGAGAAAGATGTGAATGAATACAAACCTAACCTGCTTAATTTTAAAATCTGAACTCATATTAATGTGATATAGTTATGTGGTACCTTTTATAATAAATATGATTGAGGAACTCTAAATATGTGGTTGAAAATGTCAAGTCTGACCATTTCCCTGGAGTCTTTGTGTTGAAACCATCTGTCCTTGCATGATCAAACAATGAAATTTGCCTTAAAAACATCTTATAGAAAAATAAAATCAGATGATGCAGGTTTTCTTTTCTAATGCTTCATATAATGGAAGGCATCCATAAAGCAGGTAACAGTGGGAGTCTAACTCCGGAAAAGGAAAAAAAAAACAATTAAACCTTAACTATGTACAATTACTTTTGAAAGTAGCAATTCTTATATAAATGGTCTGTCAAAAGGTTTTTTTTTTCCCTCCTCTGAAAATAAATGACTGGAAAATATAATTTAAGTTTGTTTTCTTAGTTACCCTTTTAAAAAATAGTGATTTTATAATTCACTTTTTACCATCTGACCTCCATCACATGACTTATGTTTACAAAACAGCTCTGGATTCCACTTATATCATTGCTATTACATTTTTAAAACTGCAAATATCATTACTGCAAATAAATAATTGAAGTACTCACAAATGTCCATCGTAATTTCTAGAAGGCTTCCAGGAAACTGTTATCTTTTTCTCAAAGGGGAATAAAAATCCACAAAATAAATTAGCTGTCAGGTACAAAAACAAAAACAAAACACAAACACAAACACATCTCTTTCTGTTTGTTACAAGAAAAAAACATTTTTAAAAGTCTTTACGATGAATGTATATATCATAAAATCTCTTGAAATATAGTAACTTGTTTTCTTACTGAAGTTTTAGTCACTTTCCAGCCCGATGTATCTCGGCTGAATGCTAAAACCTCTTGGGAGACTTCATCAGCAAGTTTTTTAAAGTCCATCTATCTGCAAAGTTTTAAAAACAAATGATTGGTAGAAGAAACTCATATACAAAGAAATGAAAATATTCCAGTTATGTTGCTCTTTGCTCCTTACTAATCCACTGCATTTTGAACAATATAATCAAGCCGCCCTTTTCTGTGTCTATTTCCTATATAAGGCAGTCATCACAGTCTTATCTGGGTGTGAGGAATTCAATTCAGTTCCATATCCACATGGTACCAATCGAAAGCTAAAATAAGCATGTTTAACTATAATTTTCTCTTTCTTTACCTTAAACACCTAACATTTCAAAGATACTAATTCTATATCTCATTCCAGCCTCTGGTTTTCTAGTCTTCCCTCACATTCCTTTTGATGATTTTTAAAAATAGTGGGTGAGGTTTAAAAAAAGCATTTTAACCTCAGTCAGTTCATGTGCAGGCCTAGCATTGACTCACATACAATCTTTGTAATTTAATTACTTAATAATTACTAGAGTTTGAAGAACAATAGGTCTCGTGTCCAGTAGCAGAAATAAGAGGATGGAGTAAATTTGTAGCAATGGTAAGCTCTTTAAACAAAAACTATTGTTCTTCATATACAAGTAATGCTAACATGCTTTTGAGTGCTTTTTCACCCATCAGTGATGATGGATTTATTCATCACAAACACTGAATATCTATTGAACTCCTACTATGCACAAGACACCTTTACAGATGTTGGGGCAAGGGACTTCTGCATGAAGTCTTTCCTGATCCCCCAACTCCTAGTCTCTCCCTCCAAGACTACCTTGTATTTATCTAATTTGTATGCATGTATGTGTATGTATATATATATATATATATATATACACATATACGGATATATGTGTATTAACTTTATATTTTGTGTTTTATATGGGTGTGGATACACATGCATACACACATTCATTCTTATATACCCTTATATTTCTCCCCCATTACTGTGAACAGGAAGAGTTTCTTTCTTTGTACTTGTATCCCCAGCACCTTGTTCAGTGCTTGGCACAAAGCGGGTGCTTAATATTTCCCACTTGATTGAAACATCACATACATTTCTGCCTTGGCAAAAGCCAACATATATTATACTGCAGTTACGTACAGTTCTGACAAAATGAGGAAGGAATAACAATAATAAGAGTAATTCTGTTTAAATTAACTACTCTGGCTAACTTGCCTCTTATATTTGGCCTCTGCCAGTTAATCTTCTCCTGGCAACTACCTTTGCCTCAGACTGCTCTCCTTTTATGATCTTCAAATTCTCATCCCTAGATAACTCTCACTATCTGATTCCCTTGATCTTACTCTAGGGCTTCTGAATGTTATTGGAGAAAGTCCTGAAACTGACCTGATTTCACCCATTACAAATTCATGGTACATAACCCTGACTGTGCTCCACAATCCTGTTCTAGTCTATTGGCTTCTTATACCATTCCTCACTGCAATTATTTGAAACATTTGCTTTTCTCTTCTTGCTCCCAAATACCGCCCCCCCCACCTTAACTCCATGTGACCCTACCACTTGGAAGAGAATTATCTAGTTTCCCTTCTCTATTCCTCTAATCTTCTCAACTGCATCACCTACTTTTTCTTTGTCCTCTCCACTCATAAAAGAGGTAAGATCTCTCTACCTCTCCCCTCATTCCATTCCCTTCTGACTTCTTCAAGACTGTTCCATCATTCTCTACTACACATCTACAATCTGTTTTTCAAATGGATACTTTCCACTTGCTTACAAACATACTCCCCTCTCCCTAATTCAAGGAAGGAAGGAAGGAAAGAAAAAAGGGGGAGAGGGGGAGGGAGGAGAGGGAGGGAGAGAGAGAGAGAGAGAGAAAGGAAGGAAGGAAGATGGGGGGAGAAGGTCTTCCTTTGACTTATACCCTTCTATCTCTTGCCTTCCTTTCACTTCCAAACTACTGGTGAAAATTTTTTATACTTGCTTCCTATTCTTCCTCACTACTCAATTTCTCCTCAAATCCTTTCAATCTGGCTTTCACCCCTAGCAGTCTTCTGAAATTGCTCTCAAATGTCACAAAAACTTTCTGATTCCCCCCTTTCAGTCCTTATCCTCCTCATATGAAGCTTTTGACCATTCCTTTTTCTCTATATATTCTGGCATCCATAGGCTTCAGACATTATACTCTCCTGGTTCTACTCCTCATTCTATTAACAACTATTTTTCCTTTTATTTGAACCTATAATGTAGGTGTTCCCTAAAAGTCTGTCCTCAGCCCCCCTCTTTTCTTTCTTCATTCACTCCTGGCAATCTCACTCTTTCAGTCTCTGTCTCTGCAGAATACTCCCAAATCACATTCTGCTGCTGACCTTTCTCCTGACATCCAGACCCACAACTCCAAATCGCTAACATCTTAACCTAGATGTCCCTCCAATTCCTTAAATTCAGTGCATTTAGATGTGTTCCTCAAAAACCGTTACTACTTCTGACTTCACTGTCTGTGGCAAAACATGAATACCCTTGTCTCCTGGAATTATATTTGATTTTTCCCTCTTGCCCACCTTTTGAAGGTAATCCGTTACCAAGTCCTTTGGATTCCATCTCTGAAACATCCCTTCCTTCATCTTGATTCTCACTCTGACCACTGCAGTACAAAGTCTCAGTACTGTCTATTTGCTCAGAGCTGGGGGTGGGAAGCCTGCGGCTTCAAGGCCACATGTGGCCCTCTAGGCCCTCAAGTGCAACCCTTTAATTGAATCCAAACTTCACAGAACCAATCTCCCTAACAAAAGGACTTGTTCTGTAAAACTTGGACTCACCCAAGGACCTAGAAGGCCACATGTGGCCTCAAGGCCCCCCTCACCACCCCACACTATTGCAAAATCCTAACTGGTCCTCTTGCTCTGCTTTCTGCTGCCTCAGTCATCCTTCATATCAGTGCCAAAACAATTTTTCTTTTGCCTACGTCACATTAAGTCTCTGCTCAAAAAGCTTCAAGAGGCTCTCTATTTTCTACAAAGTTTAAATTCCTTTGCATGGTGCTCGAGGTATTACTCTCTGTTGTCACCCTGTCTTTCCAACTTCATCTTGTAATATTACACTCTATGTATCCTGTGCTACTGAAGCCACAGGGTACAATTCTCTGTCCCTCAATCCCCGAGTTCTCATGCCTGCATATCTTAGCCCGTGCTATCCCCTATTTGGAATGTCCTTCTTTGCCTGTTGAATTTCCTACCTAGCTTGTAAAGCCCAATTCAAATGTCTTCACACCCTTTGGTAGGAACAGTTTTATTTTTCCCCTTGGCAAACTAACACTGACAATTTGTTTTGTACTTTTCTGATGTACTTATCATGTTATAGTATTATATATTATAATCATCTGCATTTGTGTCTTATTTTTCTACCAAAATGGAGGCTTCATGACTTAGGAGATCATGTATTATCTAACCCCTTTCCACTTCCAGTTAACCTAACATAGTGCTTTGCATATAGTAGGTGTTTAATAAATATTTGCTTTACCAAATTTCCAGTAGCTGTTAAGGATATGTATTATGAATTTCTACAAGTTTTACATATTTCTCTAAATTAAAAATCAACCTATTTTGATGAATTCATTTTTACTATGTTTGATCATTTCTTTTGTATTCTGGTTTTCTAAAATAAAGAAATTATTCCATTATTTGCAACTTAAACCCTAGTTGGGGTGGACATTTACATGCATTTACAATGAGGCTTTGTTGACATTTGTTGTTTGTGCTTCCTCTGGAAGGAAACCAGGGACATCAGGAGGGTGATGTCTAGACTTGTAAGTAAGTTGGATTTCAGGGAGGCAGAACTGGGCAAAGTCATTGTCTTCTCTCTTTTCTCCAAGGTCCTCTGAGTCCAGGGGTAAGAGATAGATCTGGACAACTGGAAATGACCCCAAATGCAGGGGGAGCCCATGGCCTTTTTAACCTATGGTCTTTCCCAGCCCTCATTTTATCTGAGGCAAGAACCATTCAGTGATTTAAGGATAGATAAAAAATGAGGCAAAAGATGACCTAGTTTTCCTACTAAAAAAAATAACATAAAATGCAGCTGAGAGGGGAAGACCCTCAGGGTTTCGAGCTAGAATAAAAACAATTGCTTTTTACAATCTTTCTGAGCCATAGGAACCCAAACAATGACCAAAAGAGGCTTGGGCTGGGACCTACTGTTGGCCAATCATTGGGAGCCAGAATGATTTGGATGTAAGGCAGTCAAGTAACGACATTTGAATCCTAAGAGGTTTTATCAAAATCCTGGTTTTCCAGTGGTGTATTTCAAGATATCATAAATGAAACTCCATGGAACAAAAGATTTAATTGTTCCAGTTTTTTTTTTTCAATGATAGAATAACGCAGGGAGAGAAAAAAAAATCAAGCCTATAAAATAAACCCCAAGATATCTTGTGAGGTTTCAGTGATCAAAATTTATAAACCTGTAGGCAGAGCATCCTGTACAGGTAAGGGTATGATTCCCCATGTGGAGAGAGGGAGAGGAGGAAGAGGAAGAATGAAAGGGAGGGAGACAGGAAGGATGGAAGGAAAGAAGGAAGGAATGACTCAAGAGGAGTAAGGATATGAAAGGGGTGAGACATGGCAGTCCTACTGATTACAAAATTAAATGAAGAGCTCATTATATCATGAACTCTAAAAAGAGAGTGTATGGGAAAATTTTAAAATCAAATTTACAGGAAAGATCTTTTGGGAAATCCTTAAACAATAAAATGCTTAATACAATCTCTTTAAAAAGTTATTTAAAGTTAAAATAAACTCAAAATCACATCATTGACTTACATTTTCACATATTTGACAAACTTTGTTCTTTGAACATTGGCTAATAAGAGTGTGTGTGTATACATATGTATATGTATAGGTGTATATATGTGTATGTATAGGTACACATCTATATACATGTACATCCAATAGATGTCGAATAGAATGTATATGCATATATACTGATATGGAGAGGCATCACTTTGGACTTGAGAGAATTACCAAATAGAGAATAAAAGGATAAAAAAAATGTAATCAAAGCTATTCTATTATCAGTCAGAGGAGAAGGGTAAAACTACATTTTGTTTTACCTGGTAGTATTTATGTTGGACCAGCTGAAATTTACCCGTATTTATCGGAAATCAAGGGTAATCTTTCCAAGTTTAGTGACCGGAAAGAAGCTTCAAATTTGACTCTCAACACCATCTGAAGCTAGACAGCTCCCCCACCTTCCCTCTTCAACATGCACTGTTTTGTAATGCAGCTTTTGAATCAACGTTTGGCACAATCCCTCTTCTGACAGGCCCGTGACTCCGATCTGAGCTTGGGATAGTCATCATTCCCTGGGAGTCAGCTTCTCCAAGGCGGTTACGGAAAATCCAGCACCAACCACTCTCCTTCAGGGCTGGTTCCACCTTGCCAGGCAAGATTCAGGCCGGAGAGCTCGATGCCTAGGGAAAGGGCGGGGCGAGTGGGGAGGAGCAGGGAGAAGGTGGGGGTGGGGTGTTGGGTATCCCACGGAAGGGGGGGTCAGTGAGACCAAGGTGTGGGGAAGGAGGAAGCTGAGGCTCACCTGGACGAAGGGGCTGCAGGGCTGAGACTCTCCTGGCAGCAGCGGCAGCGGCAGCTCTAGAGCCCTAGGGTCCCCCTCACTCACCTCTTCCCTTCACACAGACTCTGAGGAAGGGCCCGTCTCCGGCCCGAGCTGGATGGTGAGTCGCGGTGATGGAAAAGAGCCGAGAATGAGCTGGAGGAGGGGAGGAGGGCAGAGCCGGTGGTAGCGGTCCAGAACCGCCCCCACCAATGCAAGAGGGTGGAGGTGAGGCGGGGTAGGGGGATGGGGGGGATAAAACTACAACTCCCAGAAGGCGCCGCGCCTAACAGCCACATGCGCCCTACCCCACATCTTCTCCTAGTCTCACACCCTCTCGCCCCCCGCGCATGCGTGCAGCCCGAGCTCCAACTCGGAGGCCGGTTTGAAAAGAAAGGGCGGGCGACGCGCCGCCCTCCGCTGTGACGGGGCCGCGAGGGGCGATCGCAGGGGTTTTGCGTCGCTCCCGCCCCGGACCCGTGGATGCCCAGAGCATCGGGTTGGGGTTACGGAAGTGGGTCCCGTTTTGCGTAGTCCCGTCGATGGGGCCCGGCCACGACCGAGGAGGTGGGCTGGCGACGACCGCGCCCTGAGGCCGCAGCTTGCGGGGCTCCCCGGGGACTGGAGGGACGAGGAAGAGGAGGGGGCGGGCACCGGAGACAGACGCCCAGGGCCGGGCCGGGGGAGGACGGTGAGAGCCGGGGGTGGGGGGCGGGCCCCCGGGTCCCCGGGTCCCGTTTGGGAGGATGGAGAAGGGCGGAAGTAGGTCAGATTGGAGACTGACTCAGAGCTGCGCACGCGCGGAACCTTCCCGGTAAGGGCTGTGCGGGGGGAGATGAGTCATCCGGGGTCCGGGGGGTGGGGGTAGCGATTGCGAGGAGTCTCTGGAGTTAAGAAACACACCGGGAAGGACGAGTTAGTCTTGTCCGAACCCCGAAATTGTATTAAACCGCGTTGCTTAACTCGCGGCTTTCCTTGTGTTCGCGGAAATTTTCCTAGAAATCATTTTACATTGAAGTCGACGCAAGTAATAGCGATTATTTAGCACATATTTGCGCTTTCCGAAAAGAGTGATTCCACGGAAAATAATTCTGAAGGAATGCGTGAAACCCCGCTTTCCTTCCATTCCTTGGGCAGTGGCGTGTCACGGGCGCTCTGTGCACGGACTAGTGAGGAACTGTCCGTCAGGTTCCCTGATGTCCGGGGAGCGCTCTGGTCAGTCCGCCCCGCCCCCTCCCGAAAACGTCACGTGACGGGGCTCCCCCGCCGGGACACGGGAGCAGCACCTGGAGAGGCTGGTAAAAGCGGGCGGGGCGCCGGGCGCCTTAGGGGGCCGCCTCCCTCCTGCGGCTCCGTGCCTCCGGAGGGCAGGGAAACCGGCAGCGGGACTTCCCCCCTGGGCCCCGCCACACTGATTCCGGGTCCTGGACGTGATCTCTGTCCGCGAGGCAGCTGCGGCTTGGTTTTCTACTCTGTTAGCCAGGTATTATGTGTGTGTGTGTATATATATATATATATATATATATGTATATATATATATATATATATATATATATAAAATCCAGTTTGGGGCCTTTTTAATAAAAAGTAAATGATTATTAATATAGTTTTATAAGAAACAAACATCCCCTTATAAAACATTTAGATTTATAAGAAAGCATTTTATAAGAAACATTTAATAAGTGATTAATACAAGGAAATAAATTCTATTTATTTTAGTTTTACAACACAAGCGGATATAATTGCTAAAAGTTAAGTTACTTTGCATTTTGTACAGCACATTTGTTACTATATTATAAATAGAATAACATTAAACTCTGAGATGATAACTTCATTTTTTCCCTGAGGTACCATAAGTACTGTTAGTGCTGTAAGGTTGACAGGGATTATCTCTTTCTTTTAGGAGTGGAAAAGAGTTAAATGAGTTTATTCCTAAAATACTTAAACTCCCTTGAAGGGAAGCAACATCAACATTAACTTAAGCACTGAAAAAAGTTGGAGCAGGTCGCATTGATTGAAAGGATACCTCTGAAAGATAAAGGGAAAGATTCACTCTGTATATATTTTGTATGTAGACAGTTATTTTCATGTTATCTCCTAATGTGAGCTCCTTGAAGGTTGGGGCCCTATTTTTTAATCTCCAGTGATTAGCACAGTCCTTGGCACATGGAGTTTAACAAATGTTCGTTTACTTACTGATGACTAGAAAGAAACATTTTTTAAAAATTACTTTTCATGGCTAGTTAGTTTTATGTAAAGGGCAACTGTTTAATGGTGTGGTTTCCACAAATAGGCAGCATATGTTTTATAATTCTTTAAGTTAAAAAGCAGACCTGCTATGTATGCAAGTAAAAAATTTTTAAACAATGGCGGTTTGTCACTATGGAGAAAACCGCTAGCACAGGTGATAATAGGAAAGCACTTCTCCCTCTCCCCATTCCTTTCAGTGACCGCTAATAAAACCTAAGGAAATGGAAATTTTAAACTATCTTTATAGCTTCTCTTATGACACTGGGCTTGGTCGATATTGAAAGGAGACCTGGATTCCACAGCCTGCTTGGCCTTTAAGAAATTGTGACCCTGCAAAAGCTTTTTGACTTCAGTATTACACTCCAAAAAAAATGAAGGTAACACTCTCTCTCTCTCTCTCTCTCTCTCTCTCTGTCTCT
>NW_027185665.1:10583477-10613030 GCF_028583685.1 Petaurus breviceps papuanus | reverse complement strand
TCTCTCTCTCTCTCTCTCTCTCTCTCTCTCTCTCTCTCTCTCTCTGTATATATATATATATGTTGAAGCCTAGCAATCTGTGAGGATTAGAGGACTTTCAAAAAAGGCTTCTACTGCTATGAAAATCTATGAGAGAAAGATTTTAGAAACTTTCATACTTTCATACCAATTCATTTTTTTTTCCCAGGGAAAAACTGATTTCATGCCGGTGTAGGGAACTCCTTTTACCTATGCCGTTAGATCAGCTACTGTGACTTCAGTTGTTAAGAGTTGCCTGGGGCACAAAGGTTAACTGAGTTTCCCAAGTCGCACAGCCAGTACGTTACTGATTATTTGAAATCAAGTTTTTATGATTATGTGCTAAGTAGCTATACTGATTATTGTTTCCTCTCCCACTCTCATTTAAATGTCTTCCTATCTTTTCCCTTCTCGGTTCCTTTCTTTTTTTTCTCTCTAGAGGAATGTTTAAAGGTTGAAAAATAGTTTAAAAATTGTTTAAAGAGTTTGTAAAAAAAGTTTAAAAAATGTTTAAAGGTTGGTTGCTAGAAGGGAATGCTTTGTGTTGTGAAGTCATAGAATGCATCACTATGAAAATACAACAGGGCAATCACTTGTGTTTTGTAGGACCTTAAAAAAGTGAGTACTGTTTGGTACTCTCATTTTGTGTGCTGAATCAAATTAATGCTGTTTTTCAACAAACATTGATGAAGACTGTAAACCTTTTAGACTGAGAGTAGTAGTACTATAAGAGATAGGCATACAATTCTGGTCATATTCTATTATTCAGGCATAAGGTTTGACCCCTTTGGCCAAAATACTGGTGTCTAGGACAGATGGGCCAGAAACCTTGGCCCAGTTTTCTGATCTGTTTCTTGCTGCTATACTGGTTATGAGATACCGCTGTTATTCTTACCTATGTACTATAGAAAGAAGTAGCAGATATCTGGGAGATTTTCCTCACGCCATCTGCCACTGGCTTCCATTTTGGCTCTTGTTAGTTCACCAAACTTTCTACCCAAATTTCACTGGTTCCCTCAGCTTTGACCATAATTCATACTTACTAGCTGGCTTTTTCTCCATCCTTGCCTGATGAGTATTGAGATCTACAGCATAACATTGGAGAGTGGCTAGGCTTTAATATACTATATCAAGATAACTAAAGATTCAAGTTCTAATAATTTAATAAAATTATTGTAAATATATCAAAACACTTATTTATCATTAAATATTCCTTATGTTCTTGGTTCCCTTTCTAAAATGTTTACTGTTATCCCTAACAATAAAGTGTTAACATTTATTGAGTAGCTACTATATGAGGCATCCTAAAAATCTTTTGGGACAATGTCTATGAGATTTGAGAATCTTATTAAGGATAACTTTCATCCTTAAAGACAAGAGGTCATTACCCTGGGGTCCATGAACTTTTTAATATTGTGATAACTATATTTTAATAGTGGTTTCCTTTTTATTGTATTTTATTCATTTAAAAACTTTATTCTGGCTTCACCAGAATGATACAAAGGAATCAATGACCCCAAAAAGATTAAGAACTCCTGCTTTAAAAGAATAATAACATTTTTATAGTTTATATTAGTGTAGCTACATGTGTTCTTTGAACTCAAATCTCATGTACCTTTTTTGTGTGTTTATTGTTTTTGTTTTAAAGATGAATGGAAATAGGAGACTATTTTGAGAAAACCATGGCAAAGCCAATTAAAAAATGCAGCGTTTATCCTCCTAAATCTACAGTATCTTCTCTTCTAGCAAGTTGCAGTTTGAATAAGAGTAATTCCTCTGACTCCAGTGGCTCTATAAAGTATAAAGACAAGCTTTACAACTCTGCTTCTCAGGCATTACAGGCCTACATTGATGATTTTGAGCTAAATTGTATGTCTCAGGATAAAAGTATTAGAAAGTTTAACCTTACCCAGAATTCCAAGTTCTCCAAATTTCTTTCTAAATCCCCAGATGGTACGCTTTCATTACACTTTTCTATGTTTTTAACTATGTATAATAATTTTGTGTATTGTACTTTTGGAAGATTAATTTTTGTGGAGAGAAGAGGCTAGATAAGAAGTATTTTACAAAACCTGATCTTACATAAAATCATTATTTGGTTGTAATTATTTGGTTCCCTAGCTTTTTCAGTTGTAGATTCTTTTTGGGTCCATGGTACTCTGATTCTAATAACATTTTGAGTTTTGATATTTCTATGATTCTTTTCATTGATAGGGGAAAGAGAAAACTAGAGGATAAAATGCATTGGGTAATTTAAGGGAGTAAATCTTCTATTTGATTTGCTCTGTACAGAAAGGAATTCTGAACTAGAAATGGATTTTGTTACTGGCCTGGTCACTAATAACCTTGAACACATCATTTAACCTGCCTTCTTTGTTCCTGATTTCCTCATCTATTAAAAAAGTTTGGATTACTTGATCTCTGATTCCTTTCTAATTCAACAATTCTTTGATTCTGTGTTTTTTTCCCCTTCTCTCACACCAGTTTTGAAAAGATAAAAATTAAATGTTCAATTAATCCATGATAGTGTTTTTCTGTTATTAAAAATATTGCTCTTCCAAATTCTTGGCTTGATCCAATCCCTTCTAGAAAAGTCAATTGGTACTCACAGGGTACTAGAAGGGAACATTTAAAGACTAGGAGGCTTTCTACTCAGACTTTAAGGCAGAGAATGGAAGAAAAAGACCCACTAGAATAACTGGAAACAGAAAAAAACCTAGGCAAGAGGAAAAGAGAATAGGGAAAAATTGGAATAAGTAAAACAAAGAAAGGTACTGGACAAGAGAATGACAGTGACCTGCAGCCCATAAAAACAATGAGGTGAAATGTCATTGTGAACCATAGATAACTTTATTTTTACTTGTAAAGTGTTTCGGGGGAGAAGAGAAGGAAAAAAAACAGGGTGGTTTTTTTTTTTTTTTTGCCTTTTTGGAGGACAATTGGGGTTAAGTAACTTGCCCAAGGTCACATGAGTAGTGTGTGTGTGTGTGTGTGTGTGTGTGTGTGTGAGAGAGAACATTAAGTGTCTGAGGCTAGATCTGAACTCAGGTCCTCCTGTCTCCGGGGCCAGCACTCTACTCATTGCACCACCTAGCTGCCCCTAAAAAACAGGGTGTTGTTTTTTTATCATAACTAGTTTTTGTAATTATATATGAAACATGAAGGATAAACACAAATATGTAATATGCTTTTTTTTAGGTTTTCAAGACTTTGACTACAAAAGATCAAAGTTGTTTTGTAGGAACCGGATGATTAGTGACATAGATTCTATTAGCCTAACAACTGATGATCTAGTTCATTTTCCACCGGATGGATCACTGCCTGCCAATACTTATATTGGATCACTACCTCAAAATAGCAAAGAGGACAGAAGATTACTTAAAACTTCATCAGAAAATGAAAGGAATCCCATTTTTCTAGATCCTTGCAATCCTGTGGGAAATGAGGACCTGTTTACTCCTGTTCTGTTCTCAGATACCAGTGAAAAACATTGTTGTATGATGAAAAACACTTCAGATAAACATTGCAAATGTATTTCTGCATCATCAGAATATTCTTCAGAGATGCCTTCTCCCAAAGAAAATTCAAAGCACCATACTCGAAGAAATTACCCGAGATGGCTCACTAGTCAGAAGTCAGACCTTAATGTGTCAGGGATAACTAGTATTCCTGATTATACTTATCCGCCCTGGCTACACGATCCAGATCTGTTACCTGATTCATGCAGTCAAAGTAGTTGTCTGAAGCAAAAAAAAGAACAACGCATTTGTATGGAGAAAAGGAAAACTCAGTTTGCTCATAAATTGGATTGTTATGAACATTCACTTAACCACTGTAGCATCTCAGACTCCACCAGTGACAAAGTATTAGTCAATTGTAAACACAGTTGTGAACTGGGTCAGTTTCAGTATGGGAGTAAACCTTTCACAGGGCAGTCCAAAAAGCCATTCAGTGGTAACTTTTCTTTTACAATTTTGCTACTAAACTGAGAAACATGTAGGGACTTTTCTGTTTAACCCTTTATGGAATTAAGTTTACATATTATTTTGAATGCATTTTTCTTTTTTGTTTCTCTAAAATGTCATTTTAACATTACTTGTTTTGAAAAAAATTATCACTGCTTATACACATTTCAAATTGTGTGAATCTGTGATCTGAGTGATATTTTATCTTTCTGGAGTAACAATATTTCATTTCACTTAAATATCTAATTTTATTTTTTTTTTAAAAATAGATGACAAAATTGAATTGCTTATCCTGAAGGCCAAGAGAACTCTAGAACATTCTTCTGCAGGATTATCAAATACTCTGAAAAATGATGTCAGTTCCTACTCACTAGATAAACTAGAAGCAGAAAGATCATGGGAAAATAGTCCGGTTACTTTGTGAGTAAGCAGTAATGGTTATTGGAATGTGTATTGGGGTGGGAAAAAATAGAAATTAATCATTGAGCACTTACTGGGGAGACAAGCAAAAAGACTGAATACTGTCATATTCACAATGCCCTTCCAAGGGGGGAGACAAGTGCTTATATAGATAGAGATATATAGCATAAAGTAGTTAAATACAAGTTAATTTGAGAGGGTTGGGAAGCTAACAGTCAAGGAATCAGTAAAGCTTTCATCCAGAAGATAGGGCCTAAGCTCCATCTTAAAGGAAAAGATAGCTTCTATGAGGTAGAAGTAAGGAGTGCATTCCAGGCATGGGACATGACATCTTGGGGCTGCATGGAGACTGTGAGATGGAATATAGTATGTGTTGTGTGTTGAACCAGAGAAAGCCATTTTGGCTGCATTTGAGAGAGGTAGTAAGATTGGAAAAATATGGTGGAGCAAGGTTGTGAAGGGTTTTAAAAGCTAAAGAATAATTTGTATTTTATCATAGAGACAATAAGCTACTGGAATGAGTAGAGAAGTCATGTGGTCAGATTTGCAGTTAAGGAAATTTGCCTTGGGAGCAGTTTTTCAGATAAAAGGACTTTATGCAGAATGACCTAGAAGTCTAAGACTAAGACTTTTAGGACACCCTATATATAAACACAAAAATGGTAATTGTATACCTTTAGCACTAAGTCTTCTGTATTTTAAATTGTGATTCTTATTTGCACCATGTGATAGAATGTCTTATAGCTCCATACAACATATAATGTCCACTTTTTTCCCTCTTTATTCCAAAAGGTGAAAAAATAAGCCCCTTCTTTCTTACTTTGAAGTAGTCAAAGACCATTTGTTTTATACATGCCTTTGTGTGACATTTCATGTATTATAAGGGGTATGAAGAGATTGCAGTGGGTATGAAGAAAAATAAGATTTACTAATAATTATTAATAATTTTGTAGGAAAGAGGGCCTTCTCTTTGTAAAGGCCAAACTTACTCCAATCAAAGGAATCTTAAGTGGAGAAACAATCATAAATGTAGAAAGAGCCCTGCTAGCCCTGATCTGTGATTCTATAACTTTTTCCTTCTGTATTTCCTTTGTGGTGGACTTGGAACTTACATTGTACAACTCTGCTATACATTATTCTATTCTCTTTAAAGTATAAATAATAATAATGAAGGAAATAGAGAAGGAAGAAATATTTGTTCATCTGAATAAGAAAGGATGTTATATATACATTTGCTTTTCCCAATAAGGCTGCTGACTCCTACTTAGTTTTCCATTGTGTTAATCTCCAGATAGAACAGGTTCTTAACCTATTTTGTGTCATGGACCTTTGTATCAGTCTGATAAAGCCTATGGACTCCTCAGGATAATGTTTTTAAATAGATAAAATAAAATACATGGAATTACAAAGATCATAATTTATATTGAAATGCAGTTATCAAAATAGCTTTAAAAAACAGGTTCATTAACCCTAGGTTAAGAACACCTAAAACAGAATATCATTCCATTATGGTTAGTATTAATATTTTGTGCACCTATGTTTAAGAATTGTGCTGGGTGCTGTGTTGGGGGGTGGGTGTAAACTTGTTGCCATCAAGGAGTTTACAATTTAAAGAGAAACATTACACATAAAAAGAAAACAGATAAGTAGCGTGGATAATAAATGATGTGAGAATGCAGAGAAGGGAGATTATTATTGGTTGGGGTAAAGGAAAGCTTTATGAAGGTGAGATTTTAACTAGGACTTGAAGAATGGATAGGATTGGAGGGAGGGGGCATTCTAAAAGAGGGAACAGTATGGCCAGATATTGGAGGGGGATAGTTCAAGAACTGTTTCCAGGGAGAGAGAAGGAATAGAAAGTAGGCCAGTCACTGTGGCTGTAGGATTAATTCATGGCCCAGTATAGTTCTAAGCATTTAGTAATTACTCCATAAATAGTTTAATTTTAAAAATAAAGAAAGGCTAAATAAGTATGGAATGATTGCCTTGAAAACAGAATATGAGGGAATGATTAGTAATTGAAGTATGTGAAAGCAGGAGGTTGAATTCAGTCACCTCTTAAAGACACTGTTAGCTTTGAAAGTTTAAGAAAAGGGCAGCTTTCATGTGGAACAAAGAAATTCGCCTGGGATTGTCAGGTACTCTGGGAAAATACATTTGGGAAATTAACCTGTTGGGCTAGAAGATGTGAATACAGTTTGGGCTAGTACAGTGGAGAATCTGTTTGTGTCTAACAGATTTGGCATTAACATCTAAAATTAAACTTATTGTCTGGCAACATAATGTAAAAAATGTCAAATTAACGGATTTAAGATGTTTGTTTTCAGACTCCTCTACAGATTCTAGATACTCTTTAGAATTTTGACTTAAATTCTTTTGTGTTTCTTCCCGCATTTTTTTACATGAACAATGTGACAAAATGTTGAAATTGTTTTTATATGTGACATAAAAATCATAGGATTATAGTTTTAGAATTTAGATGAGGCCTTAGATGCCACAGTTTACACAAAGTTTAACCCTTTCAGTTTAAAGATGTGGAAACTGAGGATTGTAGAGGTTAAGCCAATTTCTCAGCTTCAGTTTCCACATCTATAAAATGGAGATAATAATAGCACCTAATTCCCAGGATGCTTGTGAGGATCAAATGAGATAACTTAGTTAAAGCTCTGCAGAATCTTTGTGTGTGTGTGTGTGTGTGTACACACATATGTATCTAAATCTCTATACCTATCTACCTGTCTGTCTGTCTGTCTATCTATCTATCTATCTATTTAAATATATATATATATATATATATATATACAAATGCTAGTTATTATTATTATTATCATTGACTTGCCCAGGGCCACATAGCTATTAAATTGTCCAGATCTTCCAGAATCCAAGTTGCCTTAGATCAAATCAATGTATTTGCTTTATATTTATACCTTGAGAATTTAAAAGCTATAAGATTTTTTTAATTATATGAAAGAAGCACATCATTCTTCTTTTCCTTGTGATTTTCTGGCACCATTCCATATTCACTGAGCTTTTGAAGATGTCTTCAATAACATATTACTCATCACTTCAGACTGTACTCTTTTGAATTTTTTGATAGGTGAACAGAGACAAACAAGGTTACTTTGCTTAAAGCAGCTCCATCTTTATATTGCATGCTAATTGTGCGAACTCAATTTCTGAACTCCTGTTTAAAAGATCATTAGATATATCCATTTACCTAGTTAGAATATCCACAAAGATGTCAACTTAGTTTAAAACTATCATCTATCTTTAGAAATAATAAAGCTGCATTTCTTTTTAAGATGGCCTTGCTTAATTTATGTTTTTCAATATTTTATATTGTTACTAGTTTGAAATTAATAAGGCTTTATCATAATTTGTGGCTAATAAAATTATACCCCTAGATGCTAGTATTACTTATTTACCCTGTATTTCTATTTAGCAAATCACCCGTGCCTGTGGATTGTGGTGAAAGACCTCAACAAATCGTAAAAGTGAAACGTGTTCATGAGTTCCTTGAGGATTGTTTAAATAAGGGTAATCCGGTAAGTAAAGTTGAATTTTTATGAACTTGAAAGGGGTTTTGTGACTATATTAGTTTCAAAAGGGAGCAAAATTTATCCCAACTTATCTAATAGGATTATTTAAGATACTGTAAAATGTGTAAGAATTATGACTATAACTCTGCTAACAGACTCTTTTTTAAAATTTTTACTGAATTCCTGGAAACAGTGTTAAGAAAGTAAGTCTTTTAGTAAAGCAAATTTTATTTTCTTATTGTCACAGTGTTGTCATTGGGAAATTATGTTTCTGACCAAGGACTTGGCATCATATTAGTCATAGATGTTACTGACATTTCTTTAAACCTTTATAATAATTTCAAATCACAAATTGTGTACCAATCCTATGAAGTGGTACAGATATACACACACACACACACATATATCATTACAGTTACTATATGAGAAAATTAGTATACAAAAAAAATTATGTGTAGAATATGCAAATTCAGCTTTGATCAACATGATAAAGAAACTACTCTGCTAGCCATTGTAAATATACATTGAAGTCACATTTTTTTGACACATTAGGATTAATATTCAAATTAAACATGTCTATTTGGAGATTTGTGCCTCAAAACTGTTTAAGGAAGTTTCTGTTGATGCCCTCCTCTTAATAGTTTCTGCAGAATCATTCAAAATCTTTCCATTAACTTGAGTAGAATTATGCTCAAAATGCATAGTTCAAAATACATAGTAAGTGCACAATAAATGTTTGTTGATGATGTTTTTCCCACCCCGGAACATTTTTTGTAAAGGTGAAGGGATGACTCAGTGTTTCTTTTCCTTACTTTGTGTACCTCCTCAGTTTATTAAAAGTTAAAAGGGCAGTTAATCACTCTCTCTATCTGCCTAAATTCTGACTATGAGAGAAAAAGAGCTGTTGAGTCATTCTTGTTCTTTCATTTCTGCTGACTCTGTTCGACATTTTGTTGAAGTGTTAGAGAGCACTTAACACTTCTTTGGAAGTTAGAAAATAATGACTTGATCATTATCATAGACTTTTAAAAGGAATTTATAAAACATTGGATAGCAGATGCAGACCTGTTTTATAGCTGTCTTGTTTTTATAGTTAGTGAAGGCAGCAAGAATTGGGGCATGGGTATTATTAGGCAGCATTGAGAATGAATTTTAAAATAATGTTAACACAAGTCTTATCCAGGCATATTAATATAATAGACCACTTGAAAGTTAGATGACCCATGTTCTAGTCCTGACTGCCAGTAACTAGTTGTGTGACCTTGAACAAAATCTTTGAACTTCAATTTCCTCCTTTCTAAGATGGGAATAATAATATTTTGCCTATCTACCTCACAAGGGTGGTTGTGAAAGTCAGGTAATATGAACTTTTGTGACTGTAGAGCATTATTTAAGTATATGCTGTTATTTTTAATTATAATAAATAATTTATAAATAAATAATAGGGGAGTTGTACGAGGTGATTTTTGCAGTCCTTCTCCAGCAAAAAAATTCTATGATAAAAGTAGTAGGTAGATTTTTAAAATGAATACTATATGACTTTGGAAGGTCAAGATTATGTTTTCGTTTTAGAGAAGTATGCTGTCTGGAGGTAAACATCATGGTCCTGTTGAAGCTCTGAAACAAATGTTGTTTAATCTTCAAGCAGTGCAAGAAAGTTTTAATCGGTACGCATATGCTGAGCGAGATGAAGAGATGAAACAAGTAAGCAAATATTTGACTGATTTTTTTTAAGATCTGTGAACTTGTTAAAAAAAAATCTCCTAGTTTTTATTCCTATATCCCGTAAATTCAACTTAACATTTATTAAACACCTACTCTGTTTAGAGCAATGTGTCAGTTAGAAAAAAGAAATAGATAAGACATGTCCTTTAACTTCATTGAGCTTATATTTTTATTAGGGAGATATGACCATAAGGAAATAAAATTTAGTGAAATAATATGAGAAGTGGAAAGTAAAGTAGTTTTAAGTTTATTTTACCATGGCTAAAATTTTTAAAAATAGAAATGTATAACAAAAATTTTATAAAATTGTGGCATATTTGCTTTAGATATTAACTTGTTGATATTTAAAACAATAGTTATACTGGTGCTATAAATAGAAGGTGCCCTATAAAATAGACTGCAAGTGTTCAGGCCCTATTGCCTGAACAGATAGAAAATATTAGCAGAACCACGGATGGTGGCTATATAAGACCCAGCCTATAGTCTACATATTGAAAGAGCTCAACACCTGGAAGAGTGGGTGGATTTCCTGTGACCGTCATGATGATCATGTGAGGGATACGGTTGACTTATTTACATAGGATTTTTAATAGTTTGGGGCACAGTCAGATTTATGATATTAAGTCTGATCACCCATAGTTGGTACCCGAGCCAGGAGCTGTATTAAGACATCTAAGAAATTGCTCCAGCCCTTTCCTGCTAACCTCTTCATCTTCAGAGAATTTCAGGGTTAAAAGGAATCTAAGAAGTCAATCCAGTTTTAGCCCATATTTGAGAAGGAATGCCCACTGCAACATCCTCAATAGTTATTCAGCCTCTGCTTAAAAGACGTCCTAGGGCAGCCTGCCCTAAATTTGGATGTTTCGGATTGTTAGGAAGTTTTTCCTTGTATCAACTTTAAATCTGCCTCAAAAGTATGATTCATTACTCCTAGTTCTGCTTTCTGGGGTAAAGGAAAACAAGTTTAATGCTCCTTATTCATATGATAGTCCTTCAAATAGCCTTTGGAGTCTCTGTCTATAATTTCTCACTCTTACTAGATGACTAAACCATCTTTTTTTTTTCCTTTAATTTTCTGGCTGATCCTTTTTATTTGTATTTTTTAAAATGTAAGTCAAAATTGACTATCTGATGTAACCTTCTTAGATTCATGCATCTTTAATATTACTTCTCCATTGTGTAAAATTGCATTGCTGTTTTGCTGCCAATTTTTAGCTGTTGAAGTAAGTGAGCTAGTCAGCTATTAAAATTCAGTAGCCTTGGGCTTCTTTATAGATCTACCTTCTGTCATAAGTGGAAGTAGACACTTTGTTGTTGTTTTAAATTAAAATACCTGTATATCAAAAACAGTTTTAAAACGACATTAAGAGGGAGTAAATCAAAACGTGTTCATTCTCTCTGAAAATCTTTTATTTCCCTGGGACCCAATTGTAAATGCTGAACAGGTCAGAATCTCCAAAATTTATGTGTTCAAGATAAGAGGAGCTTAAGTAACAAAGTGTCTTTATAAGCACTAGTCATAGTCAAACCATATGTGTGTATGTATATATATAACTATGTTGTTATTTTTTAGTTGGACCAGACTCTTCATGAGATTTTCTTGGCAAAGAGACTGGTGTTTACTTCCTTCTTCAGCTCATTTTACAGATGAGGAAACTGAGGCAAACAGGATGAAGTGACTTGCCAAGAGTCACACAGCTAGTAATCTATGGGCATTTCATTTTCAGTTTTTTCCCCCACTCCAACCACAATAGATTTATTAATTTTATTGTATTCTTTTTATAACTAACTATGGGCAACAGTAGGTTTTTCTAAGTTTTTCCATGGAATGACTTGAGACAGTTTGGAATAATACTGTATGGCATTTATACGGTAGTAATATAAATAAGCTTTAGTGTATACATTTTTAGAATATACTGTAGGTTTTCAGTTTTTTGCTACTACAAAAAGTGCTGTGCTTAAACATCCTGATAGTATGGTACCTTTCTTTCAGTTATTAAACTCCTGAGGTATATGTCCATAGCAAGATTAATGGGTCAAGACATATGTACAATTTAGTAACTTTTCTAAATAATTCTAGATTGTTTTCTAGCTCCAACACTGATTATTTTTATCCTTGACCGTCATTATCAATTTGAGGATTGTGGGGGTAATACCTGAAAGTTCTTTTAATTTGTATTTTGCTTAAGAATAAGTTACTTGTCTTCCTCCAAGTAGTTTGAGTGCTTGGATTTTCAAGCACTACACGAATATGTTTGCCTCTGCTTTTTTATTCAGTCTGTTCTGTTGATCTGATTTTCTATTTAACTGATATGAAGTAGTTTTGATGATTATTACTCTTTATTTTGAAATCTGATGATAATAGGCATGCTCCTTTCATTGATATTTTTTGCATCATGACCTTGAAATTCTTGACTTTTTTGCCCCTCCGGGTGAATTTTGTTACTTGTCTGGTTTTGTAAAGTTATCATTTGGTAGCAATAAAACCCACAATAATGATTCGATTTTCATCCAAATCTTGCCTCATTGAGAATTGTCCTTTGTGAAACCTGCAGCTTGATGTCAGCCTGTGACCCTTCCCTATACATAGGGCCAGCATTTTGTTTGCTCTCTCAGACTCTAGTGTTTGCAGATCTTCTGGCCAGACTGTGAGCTCCCTGAGAACAGACATTGTTTTCTGCCTTTCTCTGTATCCTCAGCATAGCTCCTGGCACACTGGAGGCTCTTAAAAAATGCTTCTCTTGCAGTGCTGATGTCAGTAGAATTCCATTTCCAATCCAGTCTCTAGTTCCTTCTTGCTACTGATGGCCCCATCTTCAACCATATCAGTATTACTCCTTTTATTTTTAATGTTACTAATAAATCTATTAGCCATTCTCTGCCTTTAGCCCACAGTGCTGAAAAAGGAAAAATGTCTAGTTTCTGAATACACACAGATTTCTTTCATTTTCCTCAACAAAAGATTTACTTAACCATGGCATGGTAAGGATCTACTTCAAGAGCATAGAAGACAAAGCCTCTTTCAGTATTCCTGTGTAAAGTGATTGCAGTAAGTACCTGGAATATCAGGGCCACAGCCCAGATGAATATACTTCTGACATAGTTACCAGTTCTCATTACAGTCTTTAGTAAGGGTAGCTAAGAACTCATTACCCTTTTATGTGAAGCCTAACCTTTTGCTGGGAAATATATTGAGACTTGCCTTGTAACACTCTCGTCTCACTGTTCTCCAGTCTACCTCCCCAAGACATGTCCTCCCTGGAATCCCACTGGGGAACTGGCTACTAAAGGAAATCATTTTTATGGGGCCGAGTATGCATTGCTCCGCATTTTAGCTACCTAAAAGGTGACAAAGGATGGTCCCCATCCTGGGCCTCTAACTGATTTTACTGATACAAAAGCCAGTCCTCTCTAAGTTCCCCAGTTTGCTATAACTGCACAATTGGTGTCTTCAGGCCACACCCTCAGCAGCCATTGTTCCATTGACCCGTCAGATATTTAAACTTCTGCAGCTAACATTGTTTCTTGGTAGTAAAAACTCATTCAACTCTCCAGTTCCTTTGTGGAGAAAATCATGTGGGTAGAAATGGGGTGGAGGGAAGTAGCGATGGTAGTAATTGGGTAAGCCTGAGGATTCCCAGTTCCAATACTCTTTTTCCAATTTTCTTGTAGTATTGATTTCAACAGAATTCCATTTTGCAGCCTAATCTCTGGGTTGGAGACCATAATTCCTTCCCGTGACTGATGGCCTCCCTCTCCAGGCCCTGTGAATATTGCCCCTTTTATTCTTGTTATTACTAAATCCATTAGCCATTCTCTGTCTTTAAGACTTAGTGCTTAAAAAGCAAGAGCAGTGTCTAGTTTTTGCACAAAGATAGATTACTTTTATTTTCCTTATTTGGACCTTCTAATTTTTTAGGGCGAACTATGGAATACTCCCCCTCAGGATAGTTTTATCCTCTGTTAGCTTCCTTTACCATCCAGGAAGCTGGGTAGGAGAGGGTGGCTTTCCACTGTTATTAGGGCTTACCAGCAACACCTGCAAGTTACTGTGTCAGACCATCCTTTCACCTGTGACTGCTTCCTCCTCACTTCATTACTCCACTTTGAGATCTACAGACTTGTCACAATTGAATCCTACTGACTATAGCCATTTATAGGCCTAGCCTTAGTCAGGCCAGTATGCTGGTTCATGTTCAAGATTGGAATAAATTGATTCAGTTTGAGGTTTACTTAGCCAAAGCAAAGGAGGAATATTCAGCAGTGACACAGTGTTGATTCAGATATTTCTGTCTCTATAAAGAAAAGATGAGTCTGGCCAGAAGGGCATATTAACTTGTATAGAAGTGGAACATCCTTTAAAACTAAAGGTCACTGTGGACCTTTGCATGCCTCAGGAGACCAGGAATCCGTTTCAGCAGCATGAGCCCTAATACATTGGATGAATCAAGGCTTATGGACAGATTTCTAGTCTTTCAGTAAAAATCTAGCCCAGCTCATATGGCAGGGACCTTAGTAGATGTTATTCTTACCACAGTGGGCAAGTCATTTAGCTTCTCAATATTTCAGGTAATGTCTTCAGACTTAACTGCTGATTTATAGGTAATAGGGAGAGTTCCCAGGCTTTCCTATACTCTAACTTGCTGATTCTGACAATCACACTGTGATTCACATCTAGACACATCTAGACATTCACATTCGCAACTAGAACTTGAAAAAAGAGAAAATAATGATCATTCTCAGAGATGTCAGATGGCTTAATCAAAATAATGAAAGAAGAGATACAAAATATAGTTAGAACTGCTAATGAAACACAGGGAGAAAAATTGATAGTTTAGAAGAGATTGGAAAATCTTACCATAGAAAGAGGGATAGCCTAAAAAAAAAGAAAACTGTATTTGAAGAAATCATAAAGATAATTTCCCAGAAGCATTAGAATAAAAATTCAGAGTCTAAATGAATTATATATCTCATCATTGGAGAGAAACGTTAGTCATAATACGCATGGGTGGGTTTACTCAGGTCTAAACTTTTCTCAAAGAAAAAAATAGTATCATGGAATCTCAGTTAGAATTATGTAGGATTTTATAACAAGGAAAAGAAATTGGAGTATGGTATATTGAAAAGTAAAGGTGAATGATTTATACTCAAGAATAACATCCTGAAAAGTTAAGAAGGATTTTTAAAGCAATTGATGATTTTTCAAGCATTCCTATTGGGAAAACTAGAAGTGGCCAATCTTAGGAAGACAAAAGAAATTTAAGAATGAGAGATAAATTTGAAAATTTTAAAACTTCTGTGTTATGATTTAATGACTTAGATTCTTTTTCTTGTATTTATTTAGTATTTTATTGTCCCCAAGTTACATGTAAAAATAATTTTTAACATTCTTTTTAAAACTTAGAGTTCCAAATTCTCACCCTTCCTCCCTATTCACTCCCTCATTGAGAAGTCAAGCAGTTTGATATAGGTTATATAAGTGTAGTTAGTTATGCAAATCATTTACATATTGGTTATGTTGTGAAAGAAAAAAAAATTGACCAAAAAAACCCCAACAAGAAAAATAAAGGAAACAAAACAGTATGCTTCAATCTATATTCAAGACACCATCAGTTCTTTCTTTGTCAATGGATAGCATTTTTCACAAGTCCTTCAGAGTTATAGTGACTTAGATTCTGAAAGAGAACAGATTGTGGGCACTTTGGTATCAGTAAGGGACAAAGGGAGACAAAGATTTTGGCTCTGTGTTTGTATCCTTAAAGAAATACCTCAGAGGAAAAGAAAAAAGGGGCTCATTTCCTAACCTTAGAAGAAGGTTATTTCAGCATAGAACTGGGAGTGGGACTCTCTTTATCCTTGGAGTTATCTAGCCAGGTAAAGGGTAGGTTAAACAAGAAGGAAAAAAATAGCGGCACAAATACATTCATGGAAGTGGGAGACGGGAATAGAATAGCTTGTAGGAAGGGGACTGGGTTTTGAGAGGGAAGGAAAACAGACTATAGCTATAATGGATGCGATTGTGGATTGTTACTATGAGGAACTCCTAGATCAGGAAACTTCCTTTACCATGGCACGTCAGTCCCTTCTCTGCAAGTTAGAGATCACTAAGAAGCTCAAGGGCACATGGCCAGCATGTGTGGGTAAGAAGATTGGAGGCAGGAAGGCCTTGAATCCAGGCTTTCTTGGCTTCGGGACTGACTGCTACTATGCCACACAGAAATAGAGGAATGTAAATGTATAAAATAGATTTAACAAGAGGAAATGGAAAACCTAAACAGTGGTCCAGATGGCTTTAAAATTGAAATCTTATCAGATATTTTTAAAAAAAAATTAACCCTTCTGCTATAAAAATTTTACAAAAATGAGAAAGAAGGTACTTTCCAAGTTCCTTATTTGAGGTAAATATGGTTATTACCTCAACCAGAGAGGGAGACAGCAGAGAAACAAAATAGAGGTCGATATCACTAACAAATATTGATGCAAAACTATTAACTATAGTAATAGAGGCCATAGAGTTATTCTTAAAATACATACTTTTACCAGTTTGGATTTTTACCAGGAATATAGTGATTTTCCATTTGTACAAAATTTTTTCCACAGTTGTATAATAAGTAATAAAAATATGATTATGTCAACAGAGACAGAAAAACCTATGGAGAAAAACACAAAACTTGTGTTTAAAACACTAAAATGTAAATAATGAAAATTACTGTTCCTTAATATGATCAAAATATATAATCTATAATCAAGAGTTAGCGTTATTTATAATGAAGAACATCTCTTTTGCAGTCCCTTCTCTGTGTAGATAGTGCTGCCTCTTTAATGCAGACTCTTGTCAGCTCACACATGGACTATTCCAGTAGCTTTTTGGTTGGCCTCCCTACCTTGAGTCTCTTCCCATTTTAGCCTGTCCTCCACTCAGCTATCCATATGATCTTCCCAAAGCACAGGTCTGACCAGGTCTTCAACTTATTCATTGAATTCCAGTGGCTGCCTATTGCCTCTAGGATCAGATATAAAAACCTCTGTTTGGCTTATGTATGTATGTGTTTTTTATATATGTATGCATCAATGTTTGTATATGTACAAGTACGTACACATAGATATCTTGTTTGTACATAGCTATTTCATCTTGTTTCCCCTATTAGAGTGTGAGCTCCTTGAAAGCAGGGACTTGTTTTGACTATTTTTTTTAATGCCTCTTGACTTGAAGAAACACTGAGAGCTTTCTCATTAAAACTGGAAATAATGCTAAAATGTTTCCACTATTAAACATAAGTAGGAAGATGTTTAGAGAATCAGCACAGGAAGGGAGGAGACACTTATTTGCAGGTGATTTAATAATTTACTTAGAGGTCCCCAGAGAATTAATTTTCGAAAATATAATAGTGATATTAGCTTTAATAAAGTAGTAGAAGAAAAAAAAATTAAATCTCTAGTCATTTTGTATACATTATTGACAAAATAACCCTTGCATCCCTGGTCCTACTCAGTTATAATAAATGATTTTTTGAATAAATTGTTGTAGCTTTACAGGATTTAATTTTTTTGAGTCAATATATATGAATGATATTGGCCTGTAGTTTTCTTCTGTGTTTTTTTCTTTCCCTGGTTTAGATATTTGAATTACATTTCTCTCATAAAAGGATTCTGGTAGGGTATTTTCTTTCTTAATTTTTGAGAATAATTTGTGAAGTACTGGCACTAATTGTTTTTTGAAAATTTGATAGAATTATTCTATGAAACCATCAGGGCCAGGATTTTTTTCTTTTGGATGTTTTTGTTTGTTTTGTTTGTTTTAAAGCTACCATGTTTCCCCGATAATAAGACACTGTCTTATTAATTTTTTGGACAGAAAAACACCAGAGGGCTTATTTTCAGGGGAGGGCTTATTTTAATGAACATTGACAGCAATTTTAATAAACAGGTAAATGTGAACAAAAAAATGTACCTTTATTCAATAAGCAAATCACTGGGGAAGAACAGGATGATGCGCTCACTGCTGCAGCTCTGATTGGATGCAGCTTGGAGCGCAGCGTGCGTTTCAGGGGGGGGGACGGTGCATACAGAGGGTACCGTAATGTAGCGTGTAGCGCAGGGGATCACCTTCACTACAGTACAATCTCAATAGGGCTTATTTTCGGGGGAGGGCTTATTTTAGAGGAATCTTACACAGTAAGGGGAGGGCTTATTTTTGGGATAGGTCTTATTATCGGGAAAACACGGTAAATATGTTTCTCTTTTTGAGATCCAGTTATTTGAGATCTATATCTGGCCTTCTGATAGTATTTTGTATTTTTGGAAGCATTCCTCTATTTTGTGTTTGTAATTTTTTTAACATAACTACATATGTTCTGATTATTATTTTTATTACTTATTGTTTTGTTGTGATTTCACCTTGTTTGCTACTTTATTAATTTGATTTTCTGCCCAGTTTTAATCAGGTTGGTCTTTTTAAACAACCAGCTTTTAATTTTAGTTATTTCAATTTTTTTTTCCAATTTTTCCTTTTCTCTAATTTTTAATATCTTTTCTTTTGTGTTTATTTTAGGGTTTTATTTTATTTTTTTATTTGTCAGCTTTCTGATTTTTAAATGCATATCCAATTCATTAATCTTCTTTTTCTGTTTGTTAATATATGATTGCAGAGATAAAGATTTTCCCCCTGAGGACTGCTTTAGCTGCATCTAAAAAATTTTTGTATGTTGTTTCCTCATTATTGTCTTTTGTATAATTATTAATCATTTCTGTGTTTTTTCTTTGACTCATTTGTTATTTAGGATCTTATTATTGAATCTCTATTTAGGTCTGTTTTTTGTTTGTTTGTGGTCCCTGAACTAATAACTATTTTTATTGTGTTATGGTCTGCGATAGATGTACTAACTTTCCTTGCTTTTTTATATTTGCTTTCAATATCTGTGTGCTCTAGTATAGGTCAGTTTTTGTAAAAGTTCTACGTGGTGGTGGTGGTGGTGAAAAATATGTAATAATCTTGCAGTCCCATTTAGAATACACCATGAGTCCTTTAACTTGAGTTTCTCCAGCAATTTGTTGACCTTTCTCTTGGACTTTTCTAAAACTGAGAAAGGGATATCGAAATAAATGTCTGTTACTGTTGTGTTATTGTCTATGCCTTCTTATAGATTAATCAATACATCCCTGATAAATTAAGATGCCTGGCATTTAACATGTAAGTTAATTACCGACATCGGTGTTCTTTCCTGCTTTTATCTGATTATTTCATTCTTCTCCTCCCCCCTTTTCTCTCTCAGCCAACTAGATTTTCTTTTCCCTTTTTCAGTTAGTCCTGTTCGTTAGTTTTTAAAATTTCACTTTTTGTGCCCCTTTCCCAGAGATGGTTTCGCTCACTTTCTTCATTATATATGTTTTCTTTCTTTCTAAACTAGACCCTCATTCTCTGGTTCATAACCCCTGTAATTATCAAGTATCTCTCTATTCTCTGCATTCCTCATGGAATTAGAATTTACAAGGTATCCATTCTGGGGTCTACCCTCCAGGCTGGAGGTCAGGATAGGTGGCAGTTTCTGTTTTTTGTTTTTTTAATCTTATATTGGATTTCTGGCGGTCCTACGTCATGGAGACAACTGAAGTTGCCTTATCTGTGGCACATAATTTCTGACTTTGAGAGGTTTGAGAGGTCAAGGGGTTCAGAAAAAAAGTCTAGTTCTCTGTCTTGTTGATCATGTAACCCAGAAGACCCGATCATATCTTTTTACCACTTACAGAGAATAATTGTTGGTCCTATATAGGGAATGAATGCAAGGATCTTTCTTGGATATCAGTCCCTTACCAAAGATGCTTAATGCGAAGATTTTTTTTCACAGTTCAAAGTTTCCCTTTTTATCCTGTTTATATTATTTCATTCACAAAAGGCTTTTCAAATTCGTATAATTGAAGTCCTCTCCTATTCCATGTTTGGTTAAGTTCTCCTTTTAGCCAAAGTCATGAAAGGTTTCATCCGTTTTCCCGCAGTTATTTCGCAGAACTGAACCCTACATGTAACAGGAGTCTCTTGCAGTGCCTAGGAGAGGGGGAAAGGAGGGGCAAGCATTGTAGGACGTTTGCAGTTTTATTCCTTTTCCTGAACTTTCAGTTTTTGGATGTTTCTTTGTTTATTCACCTAGGTTTTAAAATTGTACACTGACTGCATTAATTTTCCCATTTCTTACCTTGTCACCTTTTCAGAGACAGAATTTTTACTCTGAAGATAGCTCTGGCTACATCCCCAAAATGTTGGTATGTCATCTCACTGTTACTGTTTTTTATCATGACGTTGTTAATTTTTCCATAAATTGTTCTTTGACTTTCTTATTATTCAGGATTTCTTAAACCTCCATTTATATCAGAATCTGAATCTTTTGTTTGTGTTCCCTATATTATTATTATTATTTTATTAGTGGTATGGCAATCAACAATTGCTCCCATTTTTAATTATTTTATTAATTATTGATAATTATTATTTATTTTAATGTGTTATGGCCTCTAAATGATATATTTGGTAGTCCTGTCTTTTTAAAAATAATTTTAAAAATTTAAAAATTTTGTGCACTAATACTTGGTCTATTTTTGTAAAGGTACTATATAGTTCTGAAGAGATCTATGCATTCGTTAGTCTTCTCATTTCAAAGACTATAAATCTTTCAAATAGGATTTCTCCAACAGTGCATTCAGTTTTATATTTTCTTTTTCTTTATACTTGTTAGATTTATCCAGTTTTGAAAAACACTAAAAGTTCCTAGTTACTGTGTTATTGTTAATGTCTTTTTGAACTTAATTAACTTTTACTTTATGAATTTAGATATTTATAAGTGGCCTCTAGCTCTGCTAACCTAGGGGCCAGCCCTTGGCTGTTGTCAGGAGGGAATGAAGAGAGAAGAGACAAGGGAGAGAAAGGACTTAGAGTTTATTCTAAGGTGGCGGGGTGCACGGGCGGTGCTCAGGAGGAAGAAATCTGGATCCTTGTATACTTTTAAAGAGAGCACAATTCAGGCATGGATTCCTCATGCATGGGGAATGTGAACCAGCCATGTCAGCTGCTGCTCATCAAGCTAGTGGTCTTGTGAGAGACGTCCTTGTGAGCCCGAAACTGGACTGTGGCCCTCAGCACCTCCTCATCTCCCACGGTCATGGAGTAGCCTCTGAACCAAGAGGCCACAAGGCCTCTTGTTCCTGATTTCCTGTGAGACAAGAGGCGCTTGGAACTCACATTGTCCTGTCCAGATATTACAATATTTTATACCAATGTGTTACTGTTGTTTTGGTTCCTTGATTAGGGTTCCTTTTATTAGTAGTTCTTAACCAGGAGTCTGTAGATAGATTTCAGGGAAATCCATGAATTCTTTTTAATTTTTTTTTAAAGCAATTGGGGTTAAGTAACTTGCTCAAGGTTACAGGACCAGGTATTTCTGGGTGGGTGCTAAGTGTCTGAGCCCGGATTCAATCCCAGGTCATCCCGACACTGGGGCCGGTGCTCTTACTCACTGTGCTACCTGGACGCCCCAGAATTTTTTTTTTAATAGTTTGTTAACTTTATAATTATTTTCCTTTATAATTCTATGTGTTTTATTTTTTGCATTTAAAAAAAAATTCTGAGAATGGGTCCATAGGCTTCACCACACTGCTAGAGATATTCATGGTACCCAAAAGGTTAAGAACACTTGCTTTAAAGTATAATGTCACTAACTATCCTTATTGGTCTTAGCATTTTGAATTTTCATTTTTGTGTTTCTTATAGTAAGACACTGATTCTTTTGGAATCATCTGATGCATGTTAAATTTCTTCTAGCTTTTTGTTTTTGTTCCATGCATCTTTATTTGTTTACATGTTTTTAAGCACGGTATATTAGTATATTGTTGAATTTTTTTTCTTATCTGTTCCACCATTTTTCTTTCATTTTATTGAGTTCTGTATTGCATTCACATTTAAGGCTATGATTGTGAAATTTTTGTCTTCTGCCATTTGTTTCTTTTGTATTGATTTAATCCTCTCTTTATTAGTCAGTACTTTGACGCTACTTAAACTAATTTAGTACTCATCTATTCTCACAAGCTTTTCCCTACCTCATTCTCTTTTATTTGCTCTGGCACATTTAGAGTTTGGGATAGAGTCAGAGGCTTTTATAGTTAGAGTTGGAAGAACACATTTAGAGTTAGGGTTAGAGTTGGAGGGTTAGATTGGGTTAGTTTAATCAGACACATTTAAAGTTAGAGTTAGGGTTAGAGTCGGAGGCATTTAGGGTTAGTGTCAGAAGGGGAGTCTGAGGCTGAATTGAAGGCATGCCTTTAAGGTTAGGTTTAGGGTTAAATTTAGAATTGGAGGCACTTAGAGGTAGGGTTAGTGTCAGAGTTATTTAGGGTTAGGATCAGAGTTGGAGGGGCATGTATCTAGGGTTAGAATTGGGCTTAGGGTTAGAGTCAGAGGCATGCAAGTGATAGGGTTAGGGTTAGAGTTGAAGGCAGATTTAGGGTTAGTCAGAGATGGGCATTTAGGGTTTAGGATTGGGTTAGGATTAGAGCCAGGAGGCAGTTAGGATTAGGGTTAGTGTTAAGTGTTAATGTTAAAGTCAGGAGGTGCCTTTAGGATTGGGTTGGGGTTAGGGTTAGAGTTGGGAAAGCCCCATTTAGGTTTCAGGTTTGAGTAGGGTAGGGTTAGGATTAGGATTAGGTTTATGCTTAAAATTGTTAGGGTTAGGGCTCATTTTGTGTTAGTTTCAGGTTTTGGGTTGAGAGTCGGGAGGCAGGGATCCAAGAGACAGTGTTAGTGTCTGGAGGCAGGGTTAGGTTTGGGGTTGGTGGTGGAATTACAGTTAGGGTTAGGACACATTTAAGGTTAGAATTAGAGTCACTGGGCAGTTAGGGTTAGCTTTGGAGCACATTTAGTGTTAGGCTTAGTGTAGGTATTCATTTATCATTAGGGTTAGGGTTAAAATTAGGATAAGGGGCCACAGAATTAAGGTTAAATTCAGAGTCAGACGTATTTAGGTTTAGAGTCAGAGGTGGAGGCAAATTTAGAGATAGGGCTTGATTTTGAGGCAGTTAGGGTTAGAATGCACATTTTTCGGTTAGGTTTAGGATTAGAGTTAAGGTCAGTTTCAGAGGGGGAGTTTTGGGCATAGTTGGAGTCATGTTCGAAATTTTCAGTTAGGGTTAGTTATGTTTAGAATTGGAGGCATTTAGAGGTAGGTTTAGGGTTAGAGTTGGGAGTTCGGAAGCCAAGAAGCATTTCCGGTTATGGCTAAAGTCAGCATAATTTATGGTTAGCGAGTCTTAGTGTTACAGTTGGACATGGAGTTAGAGGCATTTAGGATTAGAGTCAGAGGCAGAGTCCTAGGCACATTTAGGGTTAGGGTTAGAGTAAAATGTAGAGGCATAGGTGAGGGCATTTAGAGTTAGGGTTAGGGTTAGAGTAAAAGGTGCAGGGATAGGTGAGGGCATTTAGAGTTAGGATTAGAGTTAAGGTTAAAATCAGAATTGGAGGTGCATTTGGGCATTTAGGTTTAAGAATCAGAGGCGTTTAGGGTTAGGTTTACTGTTTGGATTAGGGGTAGGTTTAGAATCTGAGTAGTAATCACATTTAGGCTTTCAGTTAGAGTTGGAGGCATTTAGGGTTACAGTCAGAATCAGGTGAAGTCTGATGCATTTAGGGTTATGTTTAGAGTCAGAGGCTCCCATTTAATGTTCGAGTCAGAGGGTTAGGTTTATGCTTAAGGTTAAGGTTTCAGCGTATCATCAAAGCCAAAGTTAGAGGGTTTTGTGTTACGATTAGAGTAAAAGTCATTTATAGTTAGAGACAAAGGCTTGCATTTAGGGTTAGGGTCAGAATAGGATGTGGAGCCAGAGGGTTGGAGTCAATTTGTTAGAGTTGAAGGATTAGGGTTTGAGTCAGAGTCAGAGGCCCATTTGGAATTTGGGCTAGAGTTGGAGGGTTAGGGTTAGGGTTACTGTTAAGTTTAGGGTTAGAGTGGGAAGTGTATTCAGAGAGTTAAGAGTTAGGGTTATAGGAGAAATCATTTAGGGTCAGAGTTGGAGGCTGTGGCAGCAAGCACCCTAGCATACCCAAGAGAGGTTGCCAGCACAGGTTCTTTGATCTGCTTTTCTAAAGGAAAGCAACTCAAAAAGGCTTAACAATCTTATTTTAATCAAACATATATCATTTACCTAGTTCAGGGGGAAAAGTCAGCACCCTGAACTTCAGAGAATACAAACAGAAGTTGCAAGCAGACAAAAACACTTTGGACAGGTTTGAGGAAAATAAATATTCATTGCCTTTAATCATATGAGTTATGTCTCTTGTCCAAGATTTTAGTTTTATAAGCAAGCTGTGTCCTGGAAAATTATGGTGAATATTTGGTTCAATGTAGTATTCAAATTACGTAGTATATTTACTTTGAAACACATTTTCTCTGTTTCTAGTTATTAACTTTAATAGAATCATTTTCCTAAGATTGACAATTACACAATTGCATTACAAAATTAAGGATCTGCCAGTGTGATCAGATTGGACACAGATATTTACAAAAATGCCTTAGGACCATGGAAAGATGAATAATCTAAAAAACAATC
This sequence comes from Petaurus breviceps papuanus, assembly GCF_028583685.1. Lineage (NCBI taxonomy): Eukaryota > Metazoa > Chordata > Mammalia > Diprotodontia > Petauridae > Petaurus > Petaurus breviceps. Next base: position 10,588,780 of record NW_027185665.1, on the reverse strand, counting down.
TTTTTGCTGTACTGTTGAACCTCATCTGCTGGGAGGTATTATTGCTTCCGAAAATCAACAGACGTTTTTGAAGGTTCTGTTTCCTCAAAAATGTTATGTATACCATGCTGTTTAGAAATATACATTGTAATTTTTATTATGTTTATATATGTAGACATATAAAGGGTATGTGTATATACATATGTATACATATATATGTTATATACTGTAAATTTTAATACTTAACCTGACTTGCTATTTTTATTGATAGGGTCCAGAGGATGAAGGGTCTACAAAGGAAGATGTAATTCCTATTACCAAATCACTTCAAAAGTAAGTATATTCTTATTTATAAATATTAATATTAGTTAAAATACTTAATGAATATGTTGGCGGTCAACTTATAAGCTATTCCCTTGCCTAAAAAAAACATTAAAAGTTCCTAAGTGTAACATTGCTGAACATTTTCAAGAAACTTACCTCATTTATTTAAATCTGTTTGGGCACTTATCTTTAATTGATGATTAACAGAGTTTTCTTTGGGGCAAGCTATTAGTAATTCTTGTGGCACATATTTCCATGTAAGGATCCTATAAATAAATCATTGTAAATTCTCCTTTTATTTCTGAGTAACAATTTTTTTTAGATGGCATGTTTTGATGTACATACAAGGACAATTTACATTTATATAATCATAACCGCGATAAAAAGTGAAAATTTGAATACATGAGACCACTTCACAGAACTCATTAGTTGCACTAATTGGACTCTAGCTTCAATTTATGCTTTATAATTATATATGTCTCCTCTTAATTCAACAAATATTTGTTAAAACACTTGTAAATGCTATGCTTGCTACTAAAGATAGATTTTTTTTTTTAAGATAGTCCCTTATCTTGAGGAGCTTTTATTTTACTGGGATGGGTAAAGATTGGACATGCATATAGACAAACATAATAAAATGTAAGATGTAATGGGCAGATTCAGACTAAGTGCTCTATGAAAATTTGAGAGAGGCAAAATACTTATACCCGAAGGGAAGAAGGGAAGACTTCACAGAAAAGCTGGTAACTGAGCTGAAGTTTGATGGGGAGAGAAAGATCCTAAAATGCAAAGGGGAGGTTGCATTTTAGGCCCCCCCAAATGGCCTCTATGAGTGCTAGAATCATATGTTGAGTCTAGGAACTGTTCAAAATCAGTTTTGGCTGGAACATAATGTATATGAAGAAGAGTAATGTATAATGGCTGGAAAGATTGTGGTGGGCCTTAAATACCAGGCTTAGGAGTTTGTATTTTGTCTTAGAAGCAGTAGGGAGCTGTTGAAGATTTTGAGCAAGGGAATGAAATAGAAGACCTTAGGAAATTCAATGAGTCAGATTTTTACGAAGTTCTTAACTATGTACAAGGAAGACTGTTTTGGCAGCTTTGTGAAGAATGGGGTAGAAAAAGGAGTGACTGGAGGGAGAGAAAACAAGACTATCGTAATTTTCTAAGTGAGATATAATATGAGGGTCTGAACTAGGGTGGTGGCAATGTAAAGGAAGCATGGGGATTTCTGTGAGTGATCTTGTCCAGATAGAATCAATGAGGGTTGGTAAAAAGAGGTGAGGCATAAGGAAAAGTCGAAGATGGCTCTGAGATATATGCAACATTTGCATGTATATGGTGTATAAATAAATACAGACTTTTTGTTTCAGGTTTTATTTTAATAATCTCTTTAAAGACAGGGACCATGTCTGACATTTTTTTGCAGATCACAAAGCTAGTTTGTGTAGAGGTGGATGTGAACCCATGTGGTTCTGACTTTGAGGCCAGTGTTCTATATACTAAACTAAAACTGCCCTCTATAAATACTGAAATATCTTTAAAAAAAAATCTAGCCTAATTTTTATTTAAAAAAGAAAATTTTAAAGCACTGGATTACATAGGTGTTTATCATATAGATGGCATATGTAACATAATCCATCCTTTTCTTGATCATTCAGGTCATAATATCACTTATTATACTGTGCTATAATATAAAATTACAACCTTCAGTAGATATTGAGGTGTTTCAAACTATTTGTCCCTATGCAAAATAATTCTAATCAATTATGACTTTTCAAGTTTTTGTCTGCTTATTATAAATCTGATTTGGGGGGCTTATCCCTCAGTGTCAATTGTCATTTCTCCTACCTGAGTCTGAAATGCCATTATTGGTGAGTGAATAAGGGTAACCCATTTTATCTAGCAAACTCTAGAGCATGTTTTATGTGCAGCTACCCAGACATATTATCAAAACAATAACTATCATTACTTCTGGAAAGGATAATTGATTGCCTTATGGCTTTATTCACCATTCCTGTGACTGCTCAAACCAAAACTCCCTTCCTAGGTCACCACTTCCTTATATATGTTGTCTCCTCCTATAAAAATGTAAACTACTTAGAGGAAGGACCTGCTTAACTTTTAAAAAAAATGTATATCCCCTGCACCTAGCACAGTGCCTGATATGTAACGAAAACCAACCTGATCCCTGAATTAACACAGCTATTATTGGGGTATGGGAGGCAGGAGGAGGGGAGATGTATACAGATAAATAAATATGTGATAATGTAGAATGTTATGAGAGCAGGTTTAGGTGGAGTAGTTTGGGGTGATATTGAGATTTAAGGCATTACCATTTTGTGCAGATGAAGTTTGATGGAGATGGAGGCCATTGGAGTTGAAGAAGTAAGGAACTTTTTTTTTTTTAATTTTTGGTCTTTAGATTCAGTTACACAGTTCCTTGAGGTTCAAATTTTCTCTCCCTTCCCCCCCTCCCCCATGGCAGCATACAATCAAGTGTAGGATCTGCAAATACTTTCACATTAGACATTAGTCAGGTTATAAAGAAGGGCTGTATCAGATGGAATGAACAATGGAAAGAGGAAACAAAACCAAGCAAGAAAAAGAAAAAGAGCAGGTAGTTTGTTTCAGTCTGGATTCAAACTTAGTTCTTTCTCTGGATGTAGACATCTCTCTCCATCATGAGTCTTTTGGGATTGACTTATAACCCTGCATTGCTGAGAAGAGTCCAGTCTATCAAAGGTGGTCATCACACATACATTGTGTCTGTAATTGTGTACAAATTTCTCCTGGTTCTGTGCTTCTCACTCAGCATCAGTTTGTATAAGCCTCTCCAGGTAAATATGAAGACCGCCTGCTCCTTGTTTCTTATGGCACAATAGCATTCCATTACATGCAAACACCACAACTTACTCAGCCATTCAGAAGTAAGGAACTCTTAAAAGCATATTCAATATGAATACTAAAATCAGTAAAGATGATGGCAAGTTTTGGGAGAGAAGTTTGTAAGTCAGCCAATGAAGTCACTGAAGAAATTGTCATTGGGAGAAAATCCTAGAGACCTATGATCTATACACCTTGGGGATATGTGACAGTAATAACAGATGATGTAAGCATCATATGAATACCTCAGAAAGTATGATATATTTTCGTATGATTGATTGTATGCTACCATGCATTCAGATGAAAAATAGAGGCCTAGAAAAGAAGAGGTTCAATAGGAATATCTACTTAACACATTTATTATTTTTTCCATATTACCTTTCTTGTGAGGAGTGCACAATATTTTTTTATTTTCTTAAATAATCTTCAGTATATCCTTGCTAAGTAGAGAAGGGATTCACGTTATTTCTTTTACTAAAGAGGTAGTAGCTAGGGTCAAGAAGTTACAGTATTTGTAGATTGTCTCATACGAAAGAGTTATATTTGCTGAAACTATACAAAAGCATATTTCCTAAATAACAAGATAAATCTTAACCGTTTTTGCTGTAAAGATAAAAATACTTATGTTCTTGGAATTATTAATGACATTTATAGAAACTAAGATAAATTATTTATTAGTCCCAAATAGTATTCAAATGTCTGTTTTAAAGAGCTAAGTTAAAACAAAAACAGAAAGTTCCTTTGAGGGAAAATGTTCAAAATTCAGTAGTCTATCTTATTATCTAGTTATTTTATTTTATATAAGAATTGTGCTACATATTTTTTCTCTGTGCACTGAATATTGTATCTTATATTTTTTTTTTCAAAAAGGGCTTTGCACCATTTGTCCCGCCTGAGAGAACTAGTTGAAGATACTCGTGGCAAATCAAGCCTTATACAATCACAGAAAAATGAAGAGATAAAAAACTGTCTAACCAACAAAAATTGAGATTTCTTTTTAAGTGTTCATAAATGGGCTAAAATGGACTTTTTGGTTATTTCAGAGGTAATTATCACAAATTATCCTGCTCCCTTAAAATAAAATTCATAAAATGACATTGTTTTATACCCTAACTTCATTGAATACCCAAATGATAGAATTAGAGATGTATCATTAAGCTCAGCCCACCTATATTCGGGCTAGTAAATGTCACATTAGATGGATAATTTCTCTTCTTTCCTTCAAGATTTCCGTGATTTTTTTTGCTAGATCCTATTGCTCCGTCTTACTACCTCAACAAGTAATCTGTTTTCTTATATCTCTTTATAGTCGTACATTGCTTACTATGAACAGAATCCTATTTCAGTGAACTTGAAAAAATTATTTTAAAATGTTAAGGTAACAGAATGTAAAAAAATGTTACAGTGAGGGGTGGAGTAGAAGCAGGACCTCCAAGCTGGCTCTACCTTTCACCTCCCCCAATCAATGTAAAAAGGGACTGTGAACAAACTTTGGAGCTGTTGAACCCACAAAATGACACAGAGAAGCTAACCTCCCACTGAGGACAGCCCGGCAGGCTGGCAGGAATCTGCCAGCCCAGCGCTCTGGGAGCCGAGCCCAGGCCTGCGTGAGCTGGAGGTTTTAGCCCCAGTGCAGGTCTGACCAGCCACCAGCCAGAGGGACTCCAGATCGGCAGCAGCTGTAGCCTTCTCCAGAATTATCAACACATAGATGCGAACGACAAAGTGAGAAGTCAGTGCAGTCTGGACTTTGGGACTCAGTAGTGGGAGTGCCTCAGCTTTTGCCCCCAGGGCGAGAAGCCAGTGAGGCACACAGCAAAGCCAGTGCCACATGGCAGCTTCAACTCTTGGCCTACAGACTGTAGGGGGACCAAGCGACCAGTCTGAGGGGTCATCGCTCTTGCTTTTAACCTGCTTGGATCTGCATTGCAGTCTAGGGTGGAGGTCCTGGAGTGTATGTCCAGTTTGCCAGAGTGTGGAGGCCTCAGAGAGGGCACCCATCTAATACCTCCAGCAGCTGAGAAAACCCCAGTGTTTGGGACAAAAGCTCCCCTGTCTGGTGACAGAGTCCTACTGTGGCAAAAAGCCCAGGGGTCAAGTGATTGAGGGGCGAC
>NW_027185665.1:10554082-10578477 GCF_028583685.1 Petaurus breviceps papuanus | reverse complement strand
GGACAGAAAAACACCAGAGGGCTTATTTTCAGGGGAGGGCTTATTTTAATGAACATTGACAGCAATTTTAATAAACAGGTAAATGTGAACAAAAAAATGTACCTTTATTCAATAATGAATTCAATAAAGAACAGGATGACGCGCTCACTGCTGCAGCTCTGATTGGATGCAGCTCGGAGCGCGGCGTGCGTTTCACGGGGTGGGGGGGACGGTGCATACAGAGGGTACCGTAATGTAGCGTGTAGCACAGGGGATCACCTTCACTACAGTAGCAATCTCAATAGGGCTTATTTTCGAGGGAGGGCTTATTTTCAGGATAGGTCTTATTTATCGGGGAAACACGGTAGGAAGGGGTGATACTTAAAAGGTGAAATTAAGAGGTGAGAGAGGACTATAATGAGAGGAGATGGGGAGAGACAAGAGACAGATTGGGGTAAACTATCTCATACAGAAGAGGCAAGGGAAAATGGTCACAATGGAGCGGAAGAATAGGAAGGCAAAAGGGAATGGGTCAACCTTATTCTCATTGAATTTGGCTTGGGGAGGGAATGAAATGCACACTAGATAGGGTATCTCACCCTACAGGAGAGTAGGGGGGTAGGGGATGAGAGGGAGGATGATGAAAGGAGGGCAGGCTGGGGGGGGAGGGTAGTTGGAAGCACCCACATTTGAAAAGGGATGGGATCAAAGTAGAGAATAGAACAAGTGGGAGGTGGGATAGGAAGGAGGGAAATATAGTCAGTCTTTTACAGTATATCTCCTATGTTATTGTTTTGCATTAGCCACACATGTGCAACCTATACCGAACTGCTTATCTTCCCATTAAGGGTAGGTGACAAGGGAGGAAGGGAATGAATCTGGAATTCAGTTTTTAAATCAAATGTTTAAATATATATACACACACACTATTATTAATACTATTTTACATGTCATTGGGAAATAAGATATACAGGCGGCACTGGGGCATAGAGATCCACCATGCCCTACTGGAAACGTTGAAAGGGGTATGGGAGAAATTATGGGAGAGAGCAGATTGGAGGAGGGGATATCCTGTTTTTTGGGACTGCTATTGGAGCAGTGCGTAGGGGAAAAATGGGGAGAAAATACGTAACTCAAAATCTGGCAGAAATGAATTATGTAAATCAGAAGTTATCTTTTTTAAATAAAAAATAAATTGAAAAAATGTTACAGTGAAAGCTTACTGCTACTACTACACAAGATGCATCTTTTTTGTTTGCACAAAGCATATATTAAAGGCTTAATGTATTTGCACACAAAAACAAATTGAGGAATTGGGAAATGTAGAGTTCAAAAAAGGATTGCTAGTTCCTTAACAGTTGTACTTAAGATGCTTCACACTCCCAGATGTAGGTTCTAATTGTATTTGAATTTAGCATATCAGTAGGTTACTTTCTGTCTATGGACATTTGGATCATCTGTTTAGCTGAACAAACAAATTGTATAGAAATAAGGGAATTACTGTGCATTGAAGGCATTTTTAGGCATGTTGTATCATTTCAGGATCTAAATTCTCCACAAATCAGTTTGTTGTTCTACACATGTATTTCTCTGAGCATATCAGAGCCCTTGACTACCCAAGCACCAACATCAGGAAACATTTTTACAATTTTATTTTAGTGGAAAAGTTTTAAAAATCTCACTAATACAACGTTTTGAAACATGATATTTTAATAACATTTGTAATAATATTGACATATAGGCAATATCTTCTAAGATAACAATGACTCACCACAATATATAACAAAGTAATAGACTATATCATAGAATTAAAGTTATGACCAAATTCATATGAAAAATCAGACTAAACACTAAAAAAGGAAGATACCAAAGTGAGTCCTAACACTAGCAAAGCCATATTTATTAAAACTAGAAAAAGAATAGAGAAAACAGATGGATAAAACAGAGTACAGAACATAGAGATAGAAGCCAATCTGAAAAAAAAAAAGTTTTTTTTTTTTATAAATTTTTAAAAGTGCTTTGGATTGGTTAAATTAAGTCAATAAAACTGGGTAGTCACATAACCAGAAAAATAGCTTTTGAACCATACCTCACCAAAAAGAACCTGATTAACTCAGTGGAATCAATATAGAAAAAAAAAACTAATAGATCAGTGGTCTCATATAAAAAAATCTGGGGGAAAAAAAGGAGTAACATCTGAGCTATAGAGAGGAGGAACATTTTTATCAAACAAATAGAAATTGGTGACAAATTGATTATTATCTGAAGAAAAAAGGATTTTACACAGCAAAAAAGTAATGTCTAAAATGAAAAGAAATAGGTTGGGAACGATAGTTGTAGTTATTGTTGCATATTAGATACTAGTGTGGTATTACATTTAGAATCTATAAGGAAATTATGCACATCTATAAAACTGACAATTCACTCTTCCTGTTGGGAAAATGGCCAAAGGGAAGGGTAGTCTATTTGTGAATGAGGAAATACAAACATGAGAAGATATGCAAATCTTTAATGTGAAACTAAAGTCAAGAAAAGCTTATGATACCAGTTTCCACTCATTTGAATAGAAAAAAAAATAGCAAAATTTAATAAATCTAGTGGTGGGATTATGGGGAAGTAAACATGCTAATACATTGATGTCTGGTACAAACATACATTTTGGAAAACAAAATTTATTAAGTCTTAAAACAATAACACACTTGGACCCAACTATTCCAGTTTTATCCCCAAAACATCATAAAAAGAAAAAAAATGACATTTGTACAAAATACAGTTCTGTAGTCACAAAAATTTAGAAAAAATAATATCTGACAAGTGGAGATGACCGAATAAATTATGAAGTTAATATAATAATGGTTTATTATGGTAGTATAAAAAATATAATGTGAAGCATACCAGGAAATAAAAGAAGTATCTGTATAAAGTGATGAAATGTGAAGAATACCAGGAAATGTAGAAATATTTATACAAAATGATGTAAGGAGATCAGAAAAACTGGAACTCTGTGTGTGTGTAGACTATAACTATATTTAAAAAAATAATAAATCTAGAGGTAACATAAACTAAGCTACCTGGAAGGGAAAAGGGAAAGGGCATATGTGTGTGTGTGTGTGTGTGTGTATATATATATACTGCCTAGGAGATGCTAAGTGCTTTTAACAAACGTTATCTCATTTGATCCTCACAACAACCCTGGAAAGTAGGTGCTATCATCCCCATTTTACAATTGGGGATAGTGAGATAAACAGATTAAATCACTTGCCCAGGGTTACACAGATTTTAAGTTGATCAGTCTGGATTTGAACTCAGGTCTTCCTCACCCCAGACCCAGCTCTATCTACTTCATCACCAGCTGTCTCTGAAGGGACACTGAGCAAAAGCATTTTGTTATTTCTTTTTTGTTTGATGTGCCTTGAAAGTATAGGCAGAGATTACTTCATTCTTTGTATTTGTCCCCTCTACATACTAGATGCTTAGTAAATGCTTACTGATTAATGGAATTTATTTGGTTCTACCTTAAGTACAAAAAAATCTATCTGAAACTTTATTCCTTGTTTTGTATGCTTATTTCATTGTTTTTGTAAGTAGTTTTTACACTTATAATAAAAATTTCTTATCGAGTTAGTCTCACAGAATTATCTTTTTTGTAAAACTAATGTCAGTGGTTTCTAGTTATATAAAAGATGACTGATGGCTGGTAGACTAAACTAAAAGATTTAAGTTAGAAGCTGTTAGAAATGCGGTCAAAATGATTGAAAATAGGGAATATGAATTCTGGGGACATCAGGGTAAAAATCCTGAATAATCAGGTAAAGTAAAAGATTAAGAACCCACTATCTATAAAATGTATTGACTTGAAGACTTATTAGATTAATTCCTTACATATCTTAGACATTAGGTAAATTTGTTATGAACTTTCCCTCCAATTGTTCCTTTAGTTCTAACTGCATTTTTTTTGCTTCATCACATACTTTTTGATTTTATGTAGTTAAATTTGTCCACATTATCTTTTTTTTATCATCTCTATATTTAGGTAAGAATTCTCCCTAGGCAAAGCTGTGAAATACAAGGTGTCCCAAAAGTCTTAGTGCAGTTTAAGGTTTTTTTTTTTTATGTTGTGGGCTTAAAGTTGCTCCAAGACTTTTGGAACATCTTATATATCTCCTTTTCTCTGCTTAATTTGAGGGGCTTCTAATTGTTATTTTAAAAAACATGTGGATCACAAACTTCTGTTTTTCCTGTTTCTGCTATAGTAATCACTCATTAAAAAGAAGCCTGATATAAGCCTTGACAGTACATATTTTGTTTGTGTGTCCCCACACTCTTTATAATGCCCTCTCCCCCCAACCTCTGTCAGTATCTTCCCTTTCCTATCCCCTAGCTTTCCACCCCCCTTTTGCGTTTTGTTTTATTAGAACATAAGCTCCTTGAGAGCAAGGACTGTCTTTTTTGCATGTGCTGGTTTCACCAGTCCTCAACATACAGCCTTGCTTAATAAATGCTTCTTTTCTTGTCTAAGAAGTTTGTGCTTTGCACAAGGACATTATCCCCACAGAAAGTATTCTAGGCAGGATTTGAAACCAGGTCCTCTTGTCTCCAGAGCTACTGCTATTTTCCATTACATTAAGCTGTCTCTTCCAGAAAATGGGTGTTTCTAAAAGACCAGTAAGAAGGAGTATATTACAGGCATGGAGAACATTTTAGTACAAATAGAAAGAGAATGTCACATAACATACAACAAGTAAGTTAAGGTCAGGTTGTGGGGGAGTTTATATTATATACTGGAAGCAATAGGGAGCTGCTGGAGTTTACATAGGGCAGGGGTACCTAGGGTAGATATGTGTTTCGGGAAAGTCTGTTTTGCAGATATAATTGGATAGGGTCCTTGATGAAAAGAATTTCAGAAAGGAAGGTGATGTCAAGAGGCAGGTGAACCTGTTTTCCTACATAGGACATTTACCTGCTTCTCTGTAGGACACTTACAAACAAACCTGACCCTGCTCACTGAACTTAACTGAATGAAAAATAAATCAGCTAATAAAGTGCACAAAAGAATTTCTTGAAAACTTTAATAAGGACCCTAGCTTACTTAAATACAAAGTTATTCACAGAATAACAAAATTACTGCTTTCTGAAGAGACGATGATGTAGAGAACTGTCAGAAGCCCTCCAGCTTCGCTAATGAAATGTTGGCAGACAAGCAGGGGGATGTATTATGTAGGGAACTTTTGGGGTCCCTTGACCTCGCTAAGGTATGTTCCCCCCCCCCCCTGCAAGGTTACAGGGCAGATAAGCAAGAGGGTATGTAATCTTGTTTTGTTTATGCCTCCTAGATATGACCCTAGAATATTACCCTAAGCAAGGGTAAATAGTAAACAAGATTAAGGGTGGCTCCTTTTACATTGTCTGCATTCCTTTGAGGGAGGATCTTTCTACATTGTCTGTATTCTTTTGGGGTGTCTACATTGTCTTGGGGGGGCATAAAAACTCAGTGAGCTCCTTGCATCTTTGGCTCTGTATGAAATGGTCCTGTAATAAACAGACTATTGATTGCACCCCCATCTTGTTATTCTCACCGCTTGCTAGCCCACCAACTGCGCTGGCCGCAGTACAATGAGATATTAAATTTAGCTTGAGATTGATAAAATTAATTATTAACACTGGTGTGACTGAGATAGGAGATGCAAGAACACACCTAGTCACATTAACCAAATTTTTCAGAGGTAAGATAACAATACTTTGGCTTGGATGTTTATTATTGAAGCAAAAATAATTTAGAAATGAATTTGCTGGTATAACAGATTGAGATTCTCAGGTCTGAACAGTGGTGGTACCAGGCAATGTATCTTTGGTGTTATTTTTCTTTTTAAGGGTTAATTATATTTGATGATTTACTGGATGTATTGTTAACACTTGGATTCTTTCTTTCTGACTGCTTGTATTTTCTTCTTGACCTGGGACCCTCTAGAATTTAGCTATAATATTGCTGGGAATTTTCATTTTAGGATCCCCGAAAGTCAATTCCTATTCCTTCTGAGTCTAAGATATGTGGGCAGTTTTCCTTTAGAAATTGCTTGAAATGTGATGTCTAGGCTCTTTTTTTTGATCATGACTTTCAGGTAGTCCAATAAATTTTTTTTAAATTTATTTATTTTTAGTTTTCACCATTAATTTTCACAAGATTTTGAGTTACAATTTTTTCTCCCCATCTTTCCTCTACCCCACTCCCAAAATAGCAAGCCTACTGAATACCCCTTCCCCCAACCTCTTCTCTCTTGTATCCTCCCCCCTCACCCCCCTAACTTTCTAATAAGGCAAGATGGATTTCTATACCCCAGTGCCTGTATATCTTATTTCCCAGTTGCATGGAAAAAACAAATTTTTTAAGCATTTGTTTTTAAAACTTTGTGTTCCAGATTTTTTTTTCCTTCTTTCCTCCTCACCCACCTCCACTGGGAAGATAAGTAATTCAGGATAGGTTGTACATGTGTAGTTACCCAAATCATTTCCAAATCAAATATATTGTGAAAGAATAACTATATTTCCCTCCATCATATTCTGTCCCCCACTTATTCTATTTTCTCCTTTGACCCTATCCCTTTTAAAAAATGTTTGCTTCTAACTACCCTCTCTGCCAATATGCCCTCCCTTCTATCCTCTCCCCTCTTATCTCTACCCCCTTATTTTCCTGTGGGGTAAAATACCAATCGAGTGTGTATGTTACTCCCTGCTTAAGCCAAATTCAATGAGAATAAGGTTGTCCCATTCCCTTTTGCCTTCCTGCTCTTCCCCTCCATTGTAACAGTTTTCTCTTACCTCTTTTATGAGATAATTTACCCTAATCTATCTCTCCCTTTCTCCTTCTCCCAATAACTTCCTCTCTCACCTCTTAATTTTTATTTTTTAGATATCATCCCTTCATATTCAACTCATCCTGTGCCCTCTATGTATACATAAACATACATATGCCCGCACTTACATATATATTTATATATACATACACTCTCCTATATATACATACATATATATGTATACATATGTGTGTGTATGTATACACACACATATATATTCCCTTCAACTATCTTCATACTGAGAAAAGTCTTATAAGTTACAATTATCGTTTTTCCATGTAGGAATGTAAATAGTTCAACTTTAATAAATTCCTTATGATTTCTTTTTCCTGTTTACTTTCTCATGCTTCTCTTGCTTCTTGTATTTGAAAGTCAAATTTTCTGTTCAGCTCTGGCTTTTTCATCAAGAATACTTGAAAATCCTCTATTTCATTGAATGACCATATTTTCCCCTATTACAGCATTATATTCAGTTTTGCTGGGTAGGTGATTCTTGGTTTTAGTTCTAGCTCCTTTGACCTCCAGAATATCATATTCCAAGCCCTTTGACACCTTAATGTAGAAGCTGCTAGGTCTTGTGTTATCCTGATTGTGTTTCCACAATACTCAAATTATTTCTTCCTGACTGCTTGCAGTATTTTCTCCTTGACCTGGGAACTCTAGAATTTGTTTATAATATTCCTAGGAGTTTTCTTTTTGGGATCTTTTGTTAGGAAAGCTTGGAAAAATTTATCACTTCACTCTTTTCTCTTGGCTCTACACCGTGGTAATAATTCTAAGTATTGATTTGTTTGAAATAGACTATAAGGTTGATTTCCAATGGCACAGAAAAATTTTGACAACCCCAAGGTCATCAGAATTTAAATTTTGAAAGACCATAAAATTAATTGCTATATTCAGAAATTGTGTGTAAATGACGCTTATTAGGACCACTGTTGAATCCTGGAATAATTAAATATTCCAGTTCCATGTATTTACTTGTCTCTGTACATATCTTCCTCCACACTCCTAGTAGAACAAATTCCTTAAAGGGAGGCACTACTTTTTAAAATTGTTATAGTTGTTTTTATTTTTTTATCCCCAGAACCTAACACATTTTTTTTTTTTTGGCCCAGACTTGTGATATAAGGAGCTCCTGGTAAGGAAACTATTCGAAGAAATTGCCACCTGTTCTACAACTTAAAGTCTTTCAGAGCTAATTGTGGCACTGGGAGATTAAGTGAGTTGGCCAGAATCACAGAGCCAGTATGTATGAGGTAGGACTTGATCCCAAGTTATCCCTCTTCCCACAGGCCCCCTTATCCCTGACACATAGAGACATGAAAATGCTTGTTGAATGAGTGAGTCCACAAATTGAAATTTAGTAATTCAATAAACATTCAGTGAGCATACACATACACACACATATAAGCATTAGGGTAGATAAAAGTTTAAGACCTGCCCTCATGAAATTTCCAGTGTATTAGATCTTTGCACATTTCATATATGTGTGTGTTTATATGCATAATTTATATAATACATAGATAAATAATCATTAGGTATTTTGTATTTTACTTAAGTAGAGGGGTGCAAGCAAAGTATTTCCTATAGAAAGCACAGAAGGTGAAAAGGTTTGTTGAACATGTAGCCATTCTAGCAAGCTAGAGGGGATTTTCAGGGAAAAAAAATCTGCTTTAAGAATGATATCACTGTTAAGTGATTCATAATCAGGAGCAACCTATGGACTCTGAATCATATTCAGGTCATATTTCACCAGGAAAGTCTTTGTCTTTTTAATAGCTTTGTTTCCATCATTCATCTGGGCTACTGTTTCCTGGATTACTAGAGGAGAAAAATCATAAATGAAAAATAACTATGTAGAAGATGACTGATGACAATGTCCAGAAGTGGAAAGAGGTATCACAAAATACAATTGAAAACTTAAGGAGGTTCTGTAATAGCTGAAAAAAGCAACACATGAGAGAATGCAGCACCTGCACAGCAGTGAGAGAGATGAGAAATGAATGGGTCTCCTATGCACCAGCCACCACCCATCACTACTGATGCCACCACAATGAAGGACTAAGTCATGTGGAAGCCACCCAAAGTCAACTCAGGAGAAACTGTAGCTGAGAATAAAGCTAGCAACACTCCATCTTTCCCCTTCTAGAGCCTCTCTATCCTTCCCAGGGACAAGGAGAAATGGCAGCTAGGGACTCTAGCAAATAAAACTCTGGTCTTAGAAGCAGAAGCCCTTAGTTCAAAATCCTCGTTCAGACACTTACCAACTGGACAAGTCATTTAACCTCTCTCAGTATAATAATGGCATCTACTTCACAGGGTTGTTGTGAAGATGAAATGACGTAGCATATAAGGTGCTTTGCAAATATGACCTATTACTTAGAAAGAGGAGGCTTTAGGCCCAATGTAAGAAAAAAATTTCTTAAAAATAATCATAGAATCTTAATAAACATTTGTTAAGCATCTACTATGTGCCAGTCACTGTGCTAAGCACTAGGGGTACAAAAAGAGACAAAAGACAGTCTCTACACTCAAGGAGCTTACAATCCAACAGGGGAAACAACATGCAAACAAAAATATATAACGCAAACTACATAATCCAATGAGAGAAGGTTCAAACAATGCTCACGCCCTTTCTGTTCTTTCCCTCTACTGTAATAGGTCTTTTACACCTCTTTATGTCATAGAATTTAACCCATTCTGCCTTCCCCTTTCTTCTTCTCCCAGTATAATTCTTTTCTTCACCCCTTAATTTTTTTATATCATCACATCAAAGTCCACTTATCCCCATACCCTCTGTCTATGTATACTCCTTCTAACTGCCCTAATAAAGATACAGTTCTTAAGAGTTTCAAGTAACATCTTCCCATGTAAGATGAAAACAGTTTAACTTTATTCAATAACTTGGTGGGGTTTTTTCTCTCTTGCTTTATCTTTTATGCTTCACTTGAGTCTTCTATTTGAAGATAGAATTCTCTCTTCAGCTTTGGTCTTTTCATCAGGAAAGTTTGAAAATCCCCTATTTCATTGAATATTCATTTTTCCCCCAAAATGATCATGCTCACTTTTGCTGGGTAGTTGATTCTTTGTTGTACTCCAAGCTCCTCTGACTTCCAGAATATCATATTCCAAGCCCTCTGATCCTTTAATATAGAGACTGCTAAGTCCTGTGTAATCCTAACTGTGACTCCTTAATATTTGAATTGTTTCTTTCTGCCTTCTTGCAGTATTTTCTCCTTGACCTCATGGTTCTGGAATTTGGCAACAATATTCCTGGTAGTTTTCATTTTGAGATCTCTTTCAGAAGGGGATCAGTAGATTCTTTCCATTACTATTTTACTCTCTAGTTTTAGGATATCAGGGTGCTTTGCCTTGACAATTTCTTGGAAGATGCTGTGTCAAAAAAAAAAAAAAAGAAAGATGCTGTGTCCAGGCTCTTTTTTTTTGATCATGGCTTTCAGGTAGTCCAATAATTGTTCAATTATCTCTCCTGCATCATTTTCCAGGTCGATTGTTTTTCCACTGAAGAATTTTAAATTTTCTTCTATTTCTTCATTCTTCTTATTGTTTGACTGATTCTTGATGTCTCATAGAGTCGTTAATGTCCATTTGTCCAATTTTATTTTTTAAAGTATTATTTTTTTCAGTTGGCTTTTGTACCTCATTTTTATATGGCCAATTCTACTTTTTAAGGAGTTGTTTCCTTCAGCCAATTTTTGTGCTTCCTTTTCTAAACCATTGACTCTTTTTTCATGATTCTTTTGTATCACTCTCATTTCTTTTCCCAATTTTTCTTCTACCTCTTCTATTTGATTCTTAAAATCTTTTTTGAGTTCTTCCAAGAGGACTTTTGGGGTTTGAGACCAATTCATATTCCTCTTTGAGGGTTCACATGGAGGCATTTTAACATTATTGTCCTCTTTGTATTTTGATCTTCTCTGTTACCATAGTAGCTTTCCATAGTCAGGCTCTTCTTTTTTGCTCATTTTCTAGCCTATTTTGTGACTTTTAAAGTTGCGTTCTGCTCCTAGGATACAGGAGGCACTTCCCAAAGGGGCCAGGTCATTGACTTTCTGTGCCAGGGCCTCCAGGGCTGGTGGTTTGCCCTCTAAGCTAGGGTGGCCCAACCTCATCACACCGGTCATCCCCTGAGTTTCATGACTGGAAGTTTGCCCGCTGCACTAGGGCTGTTGACCTCACAGCTTGCCTGCTGATCCAGGATCACAGGGCCTTAGTTATTAATGTATGCTGTGGCTAAGAGAATCCTGCTGACTTCCCTGGACACTGCCTGTGCTGGGCTGCACTTCCCTTTTACCCAAGTGACACAGACCTTTCCTGAAGTCCTTCTAAGTTATCTTGGGCTGCAAAATTGTTTTACTTCATCTTTTTCTGGGTTCTGTTGCTCCAGAATTCATTAAGAGAATTGATTTAATGTTGTTTCTGAGGGAAACTGGGGAGAGCTCAGGCAACTTCCTGGCTTTTCTCTGCCATCTTGGCACCACCTCTCTCTGCTCCATTCTTATAAACATTTCCCCCCACCCCGGCCTATTTCCCTAGCAATTTGTGCTGACTTTGCGGAATTTTATTCCAGGTATTCTAAGTTGAAACCCAGAATTCATTTTCCCACAGAAACTATGCTATATATAAATAGTTTAATACTCCAGAAATATTATAGGGTAATTGAGTCTTTGTGTGCCAGCCTGGCACCATTTATAATACTGTTCCAAACAGCCAGCTTAAAAAAAAAAAAA
Source organism: Petaurus breviceps papuanus (assembly GCF_028583685.1). NCBI lineage: Eukaryota > Metazoa > Chordata > Mammalia > Diprotodontia > Petauridae > Petaurus > Petaurus breviceps. The sequence goes on along the minus strand of NW_027185665.1, from coordinate 10,566,896 downwards.
AACTTTGGGGAAACTACTCATTCCTAAATTGGAGGACTGTCTTATTAAGACAAGGTGTCTATTTGAGGAAGATATTACCTGAAGTAAAATTAACTTCACTGAAGGCAGTGAAAAGAAGAGAACAGATGAGTGGCTTTGGGAAAGAGAGGGCAAACTCCTTGAAAGGAGGAAGAAAAGTGGCAGGACCGATCGAGCAGATTGTATCCCATGCCAGGCAGACTGGCCACTCTTCAGATCTGTTCCTGGCAATAAGGAGTGGCCTCATATCAGGGAGAAGAGAATAGGAGTGATGTGTAACAGGTCATTTATGTTACCTGCTTATAACTAAGGAACTGAATCATAGAATCATAAAGCCTCAAAGTTCAATTAACCCAGGGCTGGGGAACTGCAGGCTCAAGGCCCCATGTGGCCCTCTAGGTCCTCAAGTGTGGCCCTTTAACTGAATCCAAATTTCACAGAACAAATTCCCTTAACTAAAGGATTTGTTCTGTAAAACTTGGACTCAGTCAAAAGGTCACACCCAAGGTTTCCCACCCCTCATCTAACCCTTTCACTATTAAAGAAGTGAATTACTTTTATAACATCTTCTATGAGTGACCATCCAACCCAAACATCCCCAGTGATAGGGAAGTAATTCAAGCTTGAGTATGTTTTACTCTATCTTCTGTTTCCCAAGTTCTTGTTCTTTCTAGGAGTGAGCACAGGAAGTCTTTTCCACATGGTAACCCTTCAAACACTTGAAGACTACTCTCATATTCCCCCTAGGTCTTCTCTCCAACTAAAAAACATTCCTAATTCCCTCAAAACATCCTAGCTTAGCATGGTTTTCAGTTTCCTCAGCACTTTTGGTTAACCTTTTCTGAACATGGAAGATCATTGATTTGGAGTTGAAAGGGACCTTAGAAGTCACCGAGTGCAATCCCATCTTTTTGTTTGTTTATTTTTAGTTTTCAACATTCATTTCCACAACATTTTGAGTCACAAATTTTCTTCCCATCTTTCCCCTAACCCTACCCCAAGATAACGAGCCTACTGAATACTCCTTCCCCCAATCTGCTCTCTCTTATATATTCCCCCATTCCCCCTAACTTTCTAGTAGGGCAAGATGCAATCCCATCTTTTTAAAGATGAGTAAATTGAAGAACAGAATTGCTCAGGGTCACAAAGTAAATGTCTGACGTGGGATTTGAACTTAGGTCCCCCTGACTCCAAGTCAAGTGCCTTATATAACCACATCATGCTGCCTCACACACTCAGGCCCATCAAGTTACTTCTCAAATGTAGCACTCAGAAATAAACCCAATACATCATAGTCTGTCCATACAACAGGACTTTTTCTACTTTAGAAACTGAACATCAAAAGTAGTAGGGAAGTTCAGAAACAAGGAGAGTTGGGAGAGAAATATAATGAATTCAGTTTTAGATATGTTGAATTTTAGATGCCTATCAGGCATCCAGTTCCAAATGTCCAAAAGGCAGGTGGAGACACATGACTGTACAAGAGAGGGATGAGGTCTGGGCATATAAATCTGGACGTCATCTGCTAGGAGATGACAAGTGAACCCCTGGTAATTGTGAGTTAGTAAGATAGTATAGAGAGGGGGTGGCCAGGTAGCACAGCAAATAAGAGCACCGGCTCCAGTGTTGGAATGACCTGGAGATAGAATGCCGGGCTCAGACACTTAGCACCCACCCAGAAACACCTGGCCGTGTAACCTTGAGCAAGTTACTTAACCCCAATTGCTTTAAAAAAAAAAAAAAGATAGTATAGAGAGGGAAAAGAGAATAGGACTCAGGACAGAACCTCAGGGGACCCCCACAGGTAGTAGGTATGACATGGAAGATGAACTAATGAAAGAAACTGAAGTGGGGCAGCTGGGTGGGAAATGAATGGAGCACCAGACCTGGAGTCAGGAGGACCTGAGTTCAAATACAGCCTCAGACACTTAACACTTACTAGTTGTGTGACCTTGGGCAAGTCACTTACCCCCAATTGCCCAGCCTTCCCCTCTCCAAAAAGCAAAAAAAAAAAAAAGAAACTGAAGAATAGTTAAATAGCTGAATGGAGAACCAGCAGAACATGTCATGAAAACAGAGAGAAGACAGTATCCAGAAGAAAAGAGTGATCCTCAGTGCTAAAAGCAGCAAAGAAGTCAAGAATGATGAGGATTAAGCATAGGCCATTATGTTTGGCAATTAAGAGCTCACTGGTGACTTTGGAAAGAACAGTTTTAAATGAATTGAGATCAGAAGCAAGACTATGGAGGATCTGGAACACTGTGAAAGGAGAGAAATTCAAGGCACCTAATGTAAATGGATTTCTCAAGGAGTTTAGAGAGGAAGAGAAGGAAATATGGGTTGATAGCTAGCAGGGAAGGTAGCATCAAGAGAGGGTTTTGGGGGTTTTTAGGGCTTTTGAGGATTGAATAGAAATTAGCATGTTTGTAGGCAGCATGAAAGAATCCAGTAGATAGGGAGAGACTGAAGAGAATAGAGAGTGGGCACAACAGTGGGCCTCAGTTTCCTCATCTGTAAGCTCAGGTAGGCAGACGCCCACTTCAAACACTTAACTAGCTGTGTGACCCCAGACAAAGTCACTTAATCTAAGCTTTGTTTGCCTCAGTTTTCCCAACTTATAAAACGAGGTTAATAACAGCATCTACCTTGTGAGGTTATGTGAGAATCAAATATTTTAAAGCCCTCAACACAGTGACTGTCATACAGTAGTGGCTGTATAAATAAATGCTTATTCCCTCCCTTCCCATTACCTATCCCTCATTTTCTTCCCTGTACAACTTTTTCCCTAAAGTCCCTACACCCCCTCACTCATACAAAAAGAAAATTAGAGCCTCCTAACTGCCTTCTAGAACAACCCCCATAACAGCATATTCCCCAGCAAGGTAATATCTTAGAAATTGGGAAGAAGTTTAAAAAGGATTTAATTTGAAATGCAAAACAATTCCCTGAAACTGAAGAGATGGTGCTTTTAGGAGACAATCTGCGATAGTGGATAGGGCTTGGATCCAAGCCTCTGCCTCAGTTACTACCTCCCTGTGTGGCCCTGGATAAGTCTGTCCTTGGGCCTCAGCTTCCTCACTGGTAAAATGAGATTGTTGTATTCAACAGCCTCTAAAGGTTCCTTCCAGCTCTAAATATGATTCTTAGTTTTTCATTCTTGTACATATATATTTATATATTCAAATATAATGACAAATTTTCTCTCTAGCCTGAAATTTCTTTTGGGGGCAGATCTGTGAGTTCATTAGCATAGGAGCTCTAAGTAATTAGGTAACTTTTCAGAGGCATGTATTTGACATATATCAGTCAGGAACCAAACTCAGTGCTTCTTGGCCCCAAGGCTAACCCTTCAGCCACCAGACCACGAATATTTTTCCTGACCTAGCTTTTCCTTAGTGGTGCTAAATGCCTCTTGTACATATTCTGCTAATGTGACTCATCTATGTGTGGGCCCAATTCAATATCCCCAATTTAAAGGAAACCCATCATTCTTGACTGTGACAGTTTAATTACTTTGGGGTAGTTTCTTTTCACAAGAGTCTTAGGTAGTTGAATGTGATAATCACTGAGCATCAATATTTCAGGGGCTTGCTCCTGTGACATTTTGGCAGTAGAAATGAGCGTCATAGATCAAAGTTAAGTAGGTAACAAATCTGAATTACATTTATTTCCTTGGGAGTAGCTATGAGGTGATAAAAAAAATATTCATGCTTATTTGATTTCTGTTCTGGCTTAAATTTCCTTTCCTTGTCAATAGAGGAACTGTTTACTATAAGAGTCATAAATTACCTGAGAATAGAAAAGAAACATAGAAAACAGATCTATTTAAGTTTTTTGAAAAATTGTTTCTAGAGTTTTGGGGAGAACTTTTGAATGAAGGTTAAACTTACTCATAAGTCACTTTATAAATTTGTTGACCTCTTTGGGCTTGCAGCTCCAGTATGGGATTGGGAGGTTGGGGATCCAAGGATCTAGGAAGGAAAAGCCTCTCCTGGGAAATGGAGCAGCAGTGGCCCAACCCGCAGCATGTCCTAATTATGTCCTTTCTGAGGGTTGTGTTCTGGGACTATCCCCAGGCAGCAAGATACCAGTGGGGAAGTACCTTATTTACTGGGGACCAAGTGGAAATCGAGAGGCATTGTGGCATGTGAATGAAGTGTCTTGCCTTCCTCCTTTCCTAACCCTTGTACCAGCTCCTGTAACCAAGAATAAAGAAAAAGAGGGGAAGAAAGTAGTTCAGCTATTAAAAACCGTATTAATAGAAACTGACAATGTATTCAGTGCTCCATACCTGTAGTCCCTACCTCTTCAACGAATAGAGGGAGGTACATTTTTCGTGTTCATATGTTTTTTTGGAGCCAAGCTTGTTCATTATCATCATACAGCCTTCAGGTTCTGTTGTTCTTTCTGTTTACGTCATTGTACCGTGTTTCCTCGATAATAAGATACTGTCTTATTAATTTTTTTGGACAGAAAAACACCAGAGGGCTTATTTTCAGGGGAGGGCTTATTTTCATGAACATTGACAGCAATTTTAATAAACAGGTAAATGTGAACAAAAAAATGTACCTTTATTCAATAATGATCATGTCATCTTCTTCAACAACATCGTCATAAGTGTCCATACCCTGAATTCCGTCCTGGATGTCTTGCGCCTCCATTTCCTTCAGAAGAAGTGGACCCAATCTGTCATGGCCAGCAATATAGCTCTCTTTAAATGAATATGTCTTGTCCAGGTAACCTGCTCGTAGTGCCTTGGCAACACAGCTGTCAGTAATTTTATCCCATGACTTCTTCACCCAAGTCACGACTTCTTGCAGACAGGGCTTCACAAAGTTTCCACGCTGATTTCTTTCCATTCTATTTTCAATGTAGTCATTGACTTCCATGCGCAAATGGTCCTTGAATGGCTTGTTTATTGCAATATCAAGGGTCTGGAGATAGGCAATCATTCCTGCAGGAATCATTACTTGATCTAGTCTTCTCTCTGCAAGGAAGTTCTTCATTTCTTTAGCACGGTGAGTGCTGGCTGAATCCCAGACTATCAGACCTCTTTGGTTACCTCGCATAACAAGTGGCAGCATTAAATCAACCCACTTTTTTTTTTTAAGCAATTAGGGTTAAGTAACTTGCTCAAGGTTACATGGCCAGTTATTTCTGGGTGTGGTGCTGAGTGTCTGAGCCCGGGATTCGATCTCCAGGTCGTCCCAACACTGGAACCGGTGCTCTTACTCACTGAGCCACCTGGCCGCCCCTGTCAACCCACTTTCTTATAATGGCTTGTGTACACCAGGCTTTTTCAGTTTCAAGAAGGTAAATGCCAGATACACGTTCAATCTTATCTTTCTTGCCCTTACTGATGATTAGAGGTGTGGCTTTCTTTCCATCCAAACGAATTGCCAAAACACAGGTGACCCGTGCACTTTCATAGCCAGTGGTGGGAATGTAGATTGACGTTGCACCCCTGTGAGCAATTGTTGTTTGAGATCTTGTCCCATAAACACTGCAGTTTCATCCATAGCAATCATATTGCAGGTTTGGTACTTGGAAATGTCGATCCTATCAATAAAGGACTTGAATGCAAGTGCACGTTTAATAACTTCAGCATCTTCCAGCTTAAACAGTGTTGTTGATCTTCTTAGGGACAGTTCATACCGTTGAAAGAAACCGTCCAACCAGTGTTGTGATGCTTTGAATCCTTCTGAGACCATTTCAAACTCTGGTGCCATTGAAAGGGCAAATGCTTGAATATCAGCCCTGCGCACAACCAAGGCTTTGCTCTCCTGTCAGCAATCCATTCACCAATGAGGATCTCCAAGTTAGGATATAAGGGCTGCAGACCTGATCCAGACCTGCGCTTTTCCCCTTTTCCCTCATCCACCTGTTGATTGAGGTTATTATAATCTGCTCTCCATTTTCTGACCATTCAAAGATCCAAAAGTTTTTCTTTACAGAAAACTGCAAGATTCTTGCCATGTGACTCCTCTACAATTGCTTTCTTATACTCAACAGTATAGCTCTTCCTTTTTGTACTCATGTCTGGGGGTCAAAACAGACAGAATAATAAAATTATGACCATCAGTCCTTCTTTTCACTCCATCATGCCCCCTGAGTTCTTCTTTTTTCCTCCATCATGCCCTTTTTATCCTCCATCATGCCCCCTCACTCCCGCTTACATACCGGGTTTTTATGTTGTCCTGCCTCAGCTCTCCTCCGCGGCACTGCTCTCAATGGCACCAGCAAGCAAATCACTGGGGAAGAACAGGATGACGCACTCACTGCTGCAGTTCTGATTGGATGCAGCTCAGAGCGCGGCGTGCGTTTCATCCGGGGGGGGTGGGGACGGTGCATACAGAGGGTACCATAATGTAGCGCGTAGCGCAGGGGATCACCTTCACTACAGTAGCAATCTCAATAGGGCTTATTTTCAGGGGAGGGCTTATTTTAGAGGAATCTTACACAGTAAGGGGAGGGCTTATTTTTGGGATAGGTCTTATTATCGGGGAAACATGGTAGGTGTTAGGTGTATTGTTCTCCTGGTTCTGATCACTTCATTTTGCATCAGTTCTTGTAAATCTTCCTATGAGAAGTCTGACTTTAGGAACATTTCCTAGCACATGTGGAAAGAATAGTGGGTTTGTAGTCAGGATACCTGGCTTCAAATCCCAGCCCTGATAACTTTCTAGTAGTATAATCATAGGTGAGTTATTTCACCTTTCTGAGCCTGTATCCCCATCAGCAAAACAGGTATAATAACATTTACACAGAATCTCAGAATCAAAAAGCTGGTTGTCTTGTCTAGCCCATAACTGAGCAAAAATCACCTGTTACAATACTCGTAACAAATGACTAAAAGCTTTTGTATCAAGACTTCTAGTGGAATGAAAGCCCTGACTTTCGACTCTCCAATTGTTAGGAACGTTTTCCCTACATGGAATCAAAGTATGTCTCTACAACTTACATCTATAACTCCCAGTTCTTCCCTTTGAGGCCAAGCAGAACAAACCTAATTCTTTTCCCTTATGACAGCTCCAGAAGTGTTTGGAGATGCCAGGGTATGTAATGGGAATGTAAATTTGAAGATCTTCCCTGCCCCTAGGCTAAAGTGCACCTGGAGCCTGGGGTGGGAGGCTTGTTTTTCAATAGATACTTTTTGATTGGCCAGTGGGTCCAAAAGGTTGTTACATTCTCTGAGCCAGGAGAAGGCTATATAAGCCCTGATGTGAGGCTTTGTTTTGAGGCTCACTTTGAGAAGTGTTATGTGATTTGATGTGGATTCTGGGAAGCTGTTGTTGAGAGCCCCCCAGCTTTGAAAAACCCAGATGTTGAAACCCAGATGTTGATTTTGTATGGATGTAATGGTTGCACAGTTTGGAAAGCTGTCTACTTGATCTGTTTCTGTCTTGATAATTCTGCCTGTATACTTTGAAGTTCAGGGTGCTGACCTTTTTCCCCTGAACGAGGTAAACAATATATGTTTGACTGATTAAAGTAAGCTTGTTAACCCATTTTGAGTTGCTTTCCTTTATCAAAGTAGATCTAAGAACCTGTGTGAGCAGCCACCCTGGGGACGCTGGGGTGCTTGCTGCTACAGGGTGTTGCCTCTCTCTAAGCCAGATCTCCCGAATCCTTTCAGCCAGTCCTGACAGAGGCAGCTAGGTGATGCTGTAGCTAGAGCAGTAGGCCTGGAGTCAGGAAGACTATGTCAGAACTGGCCTCAGACACTTACTAGCTGTGTGGACTTTGGAAAAGTAATTCAAATTCAGTTTCCTCAATTTTGAAATGAAGATCACTTCCCAAGATGGTTGTGAGGATCAAATGAAATAATATTTGTAAGTCACTTAGCACGGTGCTTGGCACATAGTGGGTGCCATATAAATGTTAGCTATTTGTTAATATAGCATTGTACACTGCTCAGCTCAGTGCTGGCAAATAGTAGACACTGTATAAATGCTAGTATTGTTATTACAGTTATTAATAAGGCATTGTACATTGCTATGAATATGTGAGTTGGGGTGTGTATATAGTTGTGTCATGCTATAACCAGACCTATCTACCTCACTATGGAGGGAGTAGACCCTGGGGAACACATAGATTTTCAAGACAAAAGTCCACTAGACTACAGTGGGGATAGAATAATTTTAAGGGGGATGTCCCTATACTATAGCACAGATAGAATTCCAAACCCCTGGGTATTAGGATGGTCAATAGCTGCCATATAGGCACCCAGAGCATAATCGTTTATTGTGTAACAGAAGGCTTTGTACTGATGACATAATCCCTAACATTCCCTCGATCCTATTAAAAACAAAATCAAAAAGAAAACAAAACACTGAAATGTCTTCCTATCTTCTCAGACCTGGGAGGTTCTCTGCTCTGTGCTGGCTATATTTGCCATGACTTGAGAGTTGTCTCCGTAGAGAAAAAAAGAATCCAGGGTAAAGCCTTGGTACTCAACTGAACCAGAGCCAGAGCCAGAACCAAAATTAGCCAAATGTGTCTTTGACCTTTGTTTGCCAACTGTATTCTTATAATCAAAGTAAAACTTCTTTTGGGGCAGCTAGGTGGCACAATGGATAGGGTCCCAAGCCTGGAATCAGGAAGGAAATATAAAACCCCCCACAAAAATGAGCCTGCCTTACAGTTTTGGCATAGCTAGATGGTACAGTGCAGAGAGTGCCACATCTGGAGTCAGGAAGACTCATCTTCCGGAGTTCAAATCTGGCCTCAGACGCTTTGTAACCCTGGGCAAGTCACTTTACCCTGCTTGTCTCAGTTCCTCTTCTGTAAAATGAGCTGGAGGAGGAAATGGCAAACCATTCCCGTATCTTCACCAAGAAAACCCCAAATGGGGTCAAGGAGAGTCAGACACGACTGAAACAACTGAATAACAACATACTATGACGAAAGAAGGTACACTATGGGCAAAGTACAAGGTGCTATTTTAATCTCCTGGTTGTGTAGAGATTGCCATGCTTTTTAATTAGATTTCATTCTCTTTGCCTCTTCTCCCAACTACCATTCCTGCCACTGATTCAGAGCAGCGAAGAGTGAACTAACACCAGGAAGAAATTCAGGCTGGTCCAAAAAGGGAAACTAGAGAATCAACAAACATTGGAACTATAAAACTCAGAGATATCACAGGATCACAAGATTGTAGACCTAGAATTAGAAAAGGCCTTAGTGGTCACTCAGTCTAATGCCCTCTTTTCAAAGATGAGGGAACTGAGGTGAAATCATTTCATTAGCAGAGCTTGGATGATTTAGTTTAACTTCTTCCCTCATTTTACTGAGCCTTATAAAATCTGAATTATGTGGTGTGTATGTAGCATACAGGCGGTTATGGAGGCGGCCCAGTGGACAGAATGCCAGATGTGAAATCAAGAAGACTTTGGCCTCAGACATTTACTGTGTGACCTTGGGCAAATCACCTAACCCTGTTTGCAGCAGTTTCCTCATCTGTAAAATGAAGGGGAGAAGGAAATAGCAAACTCCTCCAGTATCTTTGCAAAGAAAACCACAAAAGGGTTCACAAAGAGTCAGACTGAAAAATAGTGAACAATAACAACTGAACAATGTAGCATATATGTTGTGTTTTCTGTGTTGCCATTGTTTCCCCTTTCATCAGCAGAAATAGCTCCGAATTTGCTAAATGCATAGCATAATGAAAAAAAAACCCAATTGAAAAGAAATAAAATGAACAAACAGTTCTTGAAAGAAGAATCCAAACTATGAAAGAATGCTCTGAAATAATCAGAGAAATGCAAATCAAAACAACCCTTCGTTTTCACTTGATGTGCCGCAAATTGGTAAAGAAATTTAAAATTTTAAAACTGGGTACACTAATGAGTGCACTGATACAAGTGTTGGTGCATTTGTGAATTAGTTCAACCATTTGGGAAAACAAGTTGGAATTATGCAAATGGTGCCTAACATGGCCATACTCTGCCTCAGAGTTATCATGATTAAGGATAATATATAAGGAGCATATTGATAAGAATAAATTCCCCCTATATACCATAATATTTATAATTGCATCTTTTGTGGCAGGAAAAAAAAAGGACATAAAGTAGATGCCTATTGATTAGAAAACGACTAAACAAATTATGGTGCATGACTACAGTGGAGTATTCCTGTGCTATAAAAAATGATGAATATTATGCATATGGAGAAGCAGGGACTTACACGAACTGATGAAGGGTGAAGTGAGTAGAACCAAGAAAACAATATACAGGATGACTACAACAATATGAATGGGAATGTGAACAATAACCACAAAATAGGACTCTAAAGAAAAAAGGGAGAAGATACCTCCTCCCACCCACTGAAGAGGTGCGAGGTATATGCGTGTGTTACATTGCATCAATTTTGGGCCTTTTTTTTTTTGCTGTATTGCTTGGTTTTGCTGATATTTATCTCTGGGAGGGAGAGGGATACCGGAAGAAATTTAAGCAATGTAAAGACAAAAGATATCAATGAAATGTAATTTCAGAAAGAAGAAGGAAGTGATAGACCACATTTCCCTGAAACTCACACAGACATCTCATTTACAGTCATACCTCAAACGGGCTTTGGCTTCCTACTGTATGATAATGATGGTGATAAGTGGGACTGACCTGCTGTCCATCAACAGTGTTTCCATGACTTGCTTCCAATGTCTTGCTGTGTGTGTGCGTGCGTGTGTGCGTGTGTGTGTGTATGTGTGTGTGTGTGTGTGAGAGAGAGAGAGACAGACAGACAGAGAGAAGCAGACAGGAGTTTGTTCACTTCAAGGCCAAATTGAGAAACTTCCCATAAGTTAGGTGGGTAAAGGAAGTGCTTTTATTGCTTTTATTTGCTGGCTATTTCAAAGGCTTTCATTTCAGAGGTAGAAATGCAGAGCTCATTTCCTTGTCTTTCAGCTATATAAGTCTGCTTCCCTTGAATGCTGCATCATTCTCTCAGGCATCCTTTCAATCCACTTGCAAACTCCAGGTAGTTTTGTTTTCTAGGGGTTTACCAGTCTACATCTTTGGACCAATGGAAAATTCAGCCTTTGAAATGCATGAAAATGTCCTCCCCTCCACTCCTTCTAGGGGGAAGATGAACACGAATGGACTGGTAAGCTACTTCTTAAGGTTTTAATTACTTTTTCCTTCCAGTATGGACTTAATGAATGTTAGAGCTATTAGAGGCTTTAGAGATCACATCTAATTTAACCTCCTCATGTAACTAATGAGGAAATTGGAGTCTAAAAAAGCAAAATCTCTTGATGAAAGCTCAGATTTTCTGATTCTGGCATAGAACACTGAGTAGGGTTGAAATTGGATGGATCATATATAACATGATTGGATACAAAATTAGGTTTGATGTTGTTTCATTTTTCATTTGTGTCCCCACTCTTCATGACCCCATTTGGGGTTTTCTTGGCAAAGGTACTGGAGTTGTTTGCTATTTCCTTTACCTCCTCACTTTACAGATGAGGAAACTGAGGCAAACAAGGTGAAGTGACTTCCCCAGGGTCACACAGCTAGTAAGTGCCTGAGGCCAGATTTGAAATCAGGGAGATAAGTCTTCCTGATTCCTGGCTTGGTGCTCTGTCAACTGTGCCACCTAGCTGCAGGTTCAAAATACCCAGGGCCAAATTATCAACATAAAGAATGGTGTATTTACAGATCTATGAAGTATGTTTTGTGTATCTAACAAGATGTAAAGAAGTAATTATTTTAAAAAATAATAATGCAGTTATGAGTTATTGTTATATATTCAGAAACAAATTTTTTCTTTTTCCCCTTTTACCTCAAAAGAACCACATATTCTTTAAAAATTTAGGCGTATGAATAAATTAGAATAAATTTATTTTAAGATGACTTTTGTTTTGCCCCTGATCTTAGCTGTCAGGCCAAGAAAAATATGGAACAGTAGATCATAAAAACCTTATATTGGATCTTCGGGCACCAGCATCATTGTGTAGTGGATAGAGGTCTGGACTTGGAGACCAAAATGACCTGGGTTAAAATTCATTCTCCAATATTTTCTAGGCATCTTAAAAAAAATTTATTCTAATTTATTCATAGGCCTAAATTTTTAAAGAATATGTGGTTCTTTTGAAGTAAAAGGGGAAAAAGAAAAAAAATTATTTCTGAATATAACATTAACTCATAACTGCATTATTATTTTTTAAAATAATTACTTCTTTACATTCTGTTAGATACACAAAACTTATATATCTTACAGATCTGTAACCCATACTATATGTTGATAATTCGCCTAGGCATGGAAAAGTCATTTAACCTTTCGCTCTCAGCTTCCTCATCTGTAAACTGGGGATAACACTTGCAATGCCCACTTTGAAGGTTTATTATGAGAGTTAAATAAATAATATATGCAAAGCCTTTACAAACCTGAAATTGGCATCTGTCAGCTATTATTATCCTCACTAGGCCTCAGTTTCTTCATATGTAAAATGAAAGTTGAACTAGATGACATTTTTATTAATTAACTTATTTTTAGTTTTCAACATTCACTTTACATTTTCTCCCTTTCTTTCCCCCTCTCCATCCCCAAGATAGCTTGCAATCTGATATGGACTCTACACACACATTCCTAATAAACACATTTTCACATTAGTCATATTGCATAGAAGAATTAAAACAAATGGGAGAAACCATGAGAAAGAAAGAAAGAAACAAAAAAAAACAAAACGAAACAAAAAAGAAAATAGTCTGCTTTGCTCCACATTCCAACTCCATAGTTCTTTTTTTTTTTTTTAAGCAATTGGGGTTAAGTAATTTGCTCAAGGTGACACGGCCAGTTA
>NW_027185665.1:10540537-10554072 GCF_028583685.1 Petaurus breviceps papuanus | reverse complement strand
CTCAAGGTGACACGGCCAGTTATTTCTGGGTGTGGTGCTGAGTATCTCAGCCTGGATTTGATCCAGGTCATCCCAACACTGGAGCCAGTGCTCTTACTTGCTGAGCCACCTGGCCGCCCCTATAGTTCTTTTTCGGGATGTGTATGGTAACGACATGATTTCTGAAGCCTTTTTCAGCTCTTAATTTTTAGGATGGTAGTTCTGAATATAGAAATCTTCTCTTCTTCACCCCTCCCCCATTTTTTTGTTTTTATGCTATATTTCTCCCTGCCCCCCCCCCCCCCCCAAATAAATTCCTTGGAGGCAGGGCCTGTTTCATTTTGTCTGTGTCCTCAGCACCAAACACTGTGTATCTTATAGAGAAAGTGCTTTAAAAATGTTTGTTGAAATGAATGGAACTGAACTGAGCCAACCCCTCTCCTCCCCTCTTCTCCCATCCTATTTTGGGCCATTCTTGGCCCTCACTCTCCCTTTCTGTCTTCTTGGTTCTCTAAACTGGTTCTTCCAGGGACCTACTGTCCTCAGTCAATCCATGCTGTAAGATTAATGAATATCAATGGTTTGAGAGCTTTTTCTTCCCCACCCTACTCCCATAACTGTTTATTTATGTGTCTCAGTTTCAGTAAGTGATACTTACATAGTTTGAAAATTTATGAAGGCTTTACGTAGATGTTCTCCTTTATGCCTCTCAAAAACCTCATAAGAAGAAATTATGCTAAATTTTACTAAAGAAATTATTATCCCCATTTCATTGATGAGTAAACTGAGTCTAAAGGCAATTAAATGACTCAGGAAGGGTAATAAAATCTAGTAAATGTCAGAAGTGAGCTTTGATCAGGAATTTTCTTGGAACAGACAATATTTTAAGGCAGTGAAAGAGATACATGTCCATAGTCTGACCTTTGGCATCCTACAAAGAATGCCACACAGGCATCTGCTTAGTCCATCTATGGATGGACTACCTATCTCTACCCTATTTTTCTAGTCGGCATTGAAAACAGGTGTATTAGAAGGAACAATTTTTTTGGAAGAAATAATAGTTTCTGGGTGGAAGGAAGGGAGTCATAGTGGTAATATTATTTGAAATAAAAAAAAATGACTGTGAATAGATTATGTGTAAATCTACATAACTGACTTTTTATACACCTAAAAGTAAATTAGCTTAGTTATAACTGAGACCAATTAGATTTGATTATATTAACATAAATTATAATAATGTCTAAAATATGTTAGAGTGGCACTTGGGAAAATGGGAAAGAACATTGGATTAGGAATCCAAAGACCTGGCTGTTCCATTAACTGGCTGTGTGACCCCGGGCAAGTCATTTATGTCTCTCCCCCTGAGTTTCCTCATCAGCAGAATTAGGGATTTTGATCTTTAAGGTCTTTTCCATCTCTGACAATTAATATGTAGGATAATAGTGTAACAAGTTAAAACATATTGCCTTTAAAGTCTTAATTTAGAATATACCCTTTTCTAGAAAACATTCTCTAATGCAATAATCATGTTTTCTGGAGTCAGTTTTAATTGAAGTTGATTAATATATTGATGAGGGACGGAATCCCAATAGGTTCAGCAGGAATTCTGATCTTATCTAAGACCAGAAAACCTGCAATATAGTCTGGAAAGAATTCAAGGTCTCAGGCTTAATTGGAGTGAGAGTTGTAGAAGTTTATTGTTACGCTTCTATGAGAAGTCCCCCCCTTTAGGGGACCTGTGAGTGAGAGGGGTACAGGCTTTTACTTTTGAAGGCTAGGGCTGCCATTGTCAGGGCTGACCAGAGGGGAGGGGCCTCAGTGCATAGACAAAGGTCAGAGCTGACCAAGAGGAGCAGGTGAATAGAGAGTTTAGATCAGATTTGGGCCAGGTCGAAGGAGACAAAAGGCAAGAACAAAGGAGGGTGTGGGCCAGGCCAGAGGAGAAATTTAAGTAAGAACAAAGGAGTCCCAAGGTGTTGCCTAGGCCTGGTGAGCATAGGGGGAAGGGGCAGAGCCCAAGGTTGGGAAAGGAATTTTACAGATAACAATTTTACAATACAAAGTGCAGTTACAACTGCACAGACTGGTTTTACAAGTTGGTTTCACAAATTGACCTAGACCCCAGGTACCCCAACAATATTACTGAGCAAGAAAAAATAAAAACACCCTAGAATCTTAACATTGACAGAGCCTAGAATGTTTCCAGATCCACCCTTAAGTAAGTGATTGATCATATTATCCAGTCTAGCATACTGAGCACATATTATATGAGGTGTATACAAAATGACATAGAAGCACCAGTCACATGGCTTTAGGAATATGGAGTTAGGAAGCTATAGGTTCAAATCACACTCCTTACACATATTAACTGTTAATGAATTTCATTCTTCTTGAATGAAAAGAATTCCATTACATAGATGTTATTTAAGACACATATGCACAAATGCATTAAAGGGTCATGGGGTTGGGGAGATACTCAGGAAGGAACCCAAGGTTCATCCTTCTGCTTTCAGGAAAAATTGCATCTCAAGTAGTCCAGTCAGATAATTTCCTTCTCTATTTTCAAAAATGTTAAGTCATTTTCACTCTTGTTTATGCTAAATGGACAGTTGAGTAAAGTGGATGAAGTCACACTACTTTGTTTTCTTTTATGATTGTCCAGTTTCCTTTCTGGGCAAGTCCTTAAAATGATCTCTCCGAATTTTGGTTCTTACCCTGGGGGTAAACTAGTAAACAAGGCATTTCTAGGGGACCAGCCCTTGGCAAAATTGTGAAGTCAATGGCTTCTTTTCAGTGCCCCAAGCTTGGAAATACCCCTCCCACATATCTTTTAAGCACTCAGAGTTAAGCAATTGATTTTCTTTCCTCTTCCTAAGTGAAAAAAAAAATAGTCCATTTTTTTTAAAAAAGCTAATATGATTAATTTACTTCATATTCTAACTATAGGACAACAGTGCTGTTGAGTCATTTCAGTTCTGTCCAGGTCTCCTTGACCCCATTTAGGGTTTTCTTGGCGAAGATACCAGAGTGGTTTGCCATTTCCTTTTATAACTCATTTTACAGGTGAGGAAACTGAGGCAAACATAGCTTTCGAGTGTTGGAGATAAAATTTGAACTCAGGACCTTCTAGCTCCCGGGTTGGCAAGCTATCCACTGCACTACCTAGCTGGCCAAGGTAATGTAGAGTTGATAAAGTTAGGAAGATGGTTCAAACACTGCTTCTGACACTAATTCTGTGACCATGAGCATATCAACCTCTATGAAGCTCAGTTAGGGATAATGATATCAAGTTAAGTCAACAAGCATTTTTAAGCTTCTACTCAGTGCTAGCTGTGAAGCATCTAAGTGGCCTAATGATAGAGGAATGAGCCTGGAGTCAGGAAGATGTGAGATGAAATTTGTTCTTAGACATTTACTAGTGTAGTGACCCTGGGCAAAGAATTTAAGTTCTTTTTGCCTAAGTTTCCTCAACTGTTAAATGAACATAATAATAGAACCTCCTTTCCAGAGTTGTGCACTTAATAAGTCCTTCCTTCCTTCCTTCCTTCCTTCCTTCCTTCCTTCCTTCCTTCCTTCCTTCCTTCCTTCCTTCCTTCCTTCATGCATGCACCACGCAAAATACTAGAGAATATAAAGGAAAAAATTGTTCCTTCCTTCCTGGAACTGATATATACTTCCTTTTTCCCTTCATGTATACACACACATACTTACATATAGGCATACATATAATTTTAGAGTTGGAAGGGTGTTTAGCTATCATTTAATCTAACACCTGCATTTCACAGCTATGGGAACTGAGATAAAATGAGATTAAAGGACAGTCATTCATTGGGTTAATGGACCATTAAAATTTCTCAGTAGTTCCAGAGGATGCAAATAGTTGTTTTTTTTATTTCCCAATTATTTACTTATTAATTAATTAATCTATCTAGTTATCTATTTGTCTATCTAGTTATTCATTTCTTTACCCATTTATTCATCTATTAATTTATTCATCTATCCATGTATCTATCTGTTGGGAAGAGTGTTTATTCAATAGAAATAAGAAACTTCTGAGTAAAGGACAAGAGAAAGCTTCATTTAGAAAGAAGAGGGATTTTTCAGATTCCTTACAAGTAAAAAAATAATGGTTTCATAATTCCTTGTAGGAAAAGAAAAACCCGTGGTCTTTAATGAGAATCTTCCTGATTTGTCTCCTGGCCTGTGTTATCACCACATTGATAAGTGTACTGATACTCTCCTTGGTTTATGTTTCCACCTTCCGGTCATATGCAGATATTTACTTCAGGCCGGAAGCCAACCTTCCAAAAGCACCAGAGTCTCCCACTGACCCAAAGCAGGAAAATCCTGTTGACTTAAAATTCCACTTTCTTAATCGTTTGCATAAATCCAAGGTAAGCAACACTTTCTATAAAATAAACAGACAGTCAAACTGATGGGGTACCTGGGGTCTAGGTCAAACCAGCTTGTAAAATCAGTCTGTGAAGTTGTAACTGCAATTTGCCCTTTCCCACCCTTGAGCTCTGCCCCTTCTCCCTATCCCACACTCCACCTAGGCAACACCCTGTGACCCCTTTGTTCTTACTTAATCTCTTCATTTCTTCTGGGCCTGGCCCACACCCTCCTTTGTCCTTGACTTTTGTCTCCTTCGACCTGGCCCAAATCTTATCTAAACTCTCTATTCACATGCTGCTCCTCTTGGTCAGCTCTTTCCTTTGTCTATGCACTGAGGCCCCTCCCATCTGGTCAGCCCTGACAATGGCAGCCCTAGCCTTTAAAGGTAAAAGCCTGTATCCCTCTCAGTCACAGGTCCCCTAAAGGGGGGGACTTCTCATAGAAGCGTAACAATAAACTTCTACAACTCTCACTCCAATTAAGCCTGAGACCTTGAATTCTTTCTAGACGATATTGCAGGTTTTCTGGTCTTGGATAAGATCAGAATTCCTGCTGAACCTATTGGGATCCCGTCCCCCATCAGTTTGAAGGCAGATCAAAACTGAATCCCAAAAAGAAAACCTGAAACAAAAAAACAAAAAAACCCCAAGACCCCAACCAAGCCTCATCCCCTTAGCAATCAGCACAGGCAGCTAAATCTAGAGGATGAATCAAATGGTCAGGCTGGCTTCTAGGTATGCCAGGGAAAGCTAGCCAAGGTAAGAAGCACAGGCATGAGCCTGCGTAATAGAGGGGCACCTGAGGAGGCTAGGCTTCCTTTCTGGGGTTTGATAAGAGCATTTGTGCTGGAAAAGGTGCCTACAGCAGAACCATAGTTCAGCAAGACCTGCTAAGCCTCAGTCTCCCTCTTGCTGAGAACACAGCTGAGTTTGAGAAACACTGGCTCTGTCCCTGGCTATTCCCTGCCTCAAATTTTCTCCTTTGAAGTTAAGTCTTTCCACTGCCAGCTCTCACATCTGCTCTCTTCAATCACAGAGCCATTACCCTAGTTCAGTCCTTGATACCTCTATCCTGGGCTACCGAAATTATTGTACAATCTTTTCACTGGTTTCCCCGCCTTCAGGCTCTCCCTTCTCCAATCCACCCTTCCCTTAGCTGTCAAGATAAGCTTCAAATACTCAGGTCTGAGCCTTGGTTAAAAACTTTGAATTGTTTCCTATTGCCTACAGGATAAAGCTGGCTGCAGCCTGCCTTTGCCTGCCTTGTTATAACTCTCACGACTCTTACTCAGCTCCTAGATGTTGTTTATTCCCAGCCTGCCCCTCCAAGTCCCGTCTTCTATCCAACCTTGCTTGTCCTTCTCTGTATTTAAGGTCAGGGCCAGGGACTGCCTGTTCTATGAACCATAGCTGATCCACATTTTGGGCTCTCTCTGCTGCTCTCATTATATTCTTTGTTAGCCCGTTCTTTTTTTTTTTTCTTGGTACATGAGGGTGTAAAAGCTGGTTTGAAGTTTAACATCAAAAGATTTAAGATCTTGGCAAGCGGCCCTATCACTTCTGGCAAACAGAGAGAGAAGAAATTGGAGCAGTGTTAGATTTAATATTTTTGGGCTCAAAGATCACTATGAAAGACTCAGAGGGAAAGCTGCAGCCAATCTGGATAGTGCACTTAGAAGCAGAGATATCATCTTGCCAGCAAAGGTTTATATAGTCAAAGCTATGGGTTTGGTTTTTTTGTTTGTTTTGTTTTTTCTGAGGCAGCTAGGTGGCTCAGTAGATATAGCACTGGCCTTAGAGTCAGGAAGACCTGAGTTCAAATTTAGCCTCAGATTCTATCTATATGACCCTGGACAAATCACTTAACCTCTGCTTGCCTTAATCCACTGGAGATGGAAATGGCAAATCACTCCAGTATCTTTCCTAAGAAAATCCCATATGGAGATATGACTCAATAACATATATAGGTTCTCCAGTAGCAGTGTATGACTGTGAGAGTTGGATTGTAAGGAAAGCTGAGCACCACTTTCAAATTGTGGTGCTGCAGAAGACTTTTGAGAGTCCCTTGGACAGCAAACAGATCAAATCCGTCAATACTTAACTCAGACTGTTCAGTGGAAGGTTAACTACTGAGGCTGTAGCTTAAATGCTCCGGCCACATAATGAGAAGACAGGAGCCATTGGAAAAGACCCTGATGTTGGGGAAGATTGAAGGTAAAAGGAGAAGCGGATGTTAGAGGATGAAATGGATAGAATGTGTCATGGAAATAACAAACATGAGCTTGCACAGACTTTAGCAGAGCGTGGAGGAGAGAAGGGCCTGGTGTGCTATGGTCCGTGAGTCAGACATGACTGAACAACTTATCCTTGAATTACATGATAAGTTTCTCGAGGACAAAAGCTGTGTTGTTTTTTTCTGCTAGTATCTTTGCAATGTCAGAAGAACTGAGGGAAAGTCCTGGGGACATTGGGTGGCTCTCCTGTGGTGAATTTATGGTTGGACATGGAGGAGAATTGCATAAGATTGGCAGTAAGCTTCATCACAGGAAAGAATCCTCTTATCAGGGAGCTCATAGACCCATTAGAGTGTCAGACTATCCTTAGTGCCTAGCACAGTGCCTTGAACAGAGTAAACATTTAGGAATTTAAAAAAAAAATGACCTGATCTCTCATCTTTCACTCCCCCTTCCAAAGAAACAGGTCCACAGTGGCTCTAGACCTCAAACATGATATTCTCCCTACTGACAGTTCCTTTTTCCCATGGTTTTCTAGGTATTCGATTTCCCAGGTGGTGCTATCCAATGGGCACGATACCGGAATAATCTCAAGGACTACTTCAGTGTTGAAGAAGAAGCCTTCGGAACCAGCCTGAACAAGCAGCAGTCGCACATGACTTTTGGAACCTTGAGAATAAAAAGTAAAGGCCTCCGTGCCCCACACTGGCACTTCAATGCCAATGAGCATGGCTACCTTGCACAGGTAAGTCTGGGTTGCTCTCCTTCTGAAGGCAAGCATTTATATTGTGTATGTGTATTGTTTTCATTGTGGAGAAGCCTGTAGTCTGAGGAAGCAGGGCGGTCCTCTGATTTGGCTCATATATTTTAAGAGCTTTAACATCAGCCCTCGGATTCAATTATTTCTGGCATCAATTGAAACTTTTGTCCAAAGTGTTAAATCATTTATCACATATTATTCTTCATAAGAACGATTCATAAATTAAAGGAGATTAAATGAGATAATACCTGTAAAAAGCTTAGCACAGTGCCCAACACATAGTAGGCTCTGTATCAATGCTTATTCCCTTCCCTTCCCTTCCTCTCTTTAATAGACCCCATTTGGTAGGTAGTGCAAGTAATTTTATCTCCATTTAAAAGATGAAGATGTTAAGGATCTTAGAAGCTAATTGATTTGGCCAGAGTATCTAAGGCATAAAGTCAAACCCAAACTATCACAAAGTCAAACACTTTATCTAAGGGACATAGTTGATAGAGTGCTGCAAACAGAAGGATCTGAGTTCAAATATAACTTCAGACACTTAACCTCTGTTTCCTCATCTACAAAATGGGGCTACCAATAGACCCCCTCTCTCATAGTTGTTTGGAGGATAAAACAAGATAATATATGCAAAGAATTTTGAAAGCCTTAAAGTACTATATAAGTCCCATCGTTCTTCCCTATTCCATACTATGTCTTTCTAGGACATAGGAAAGGGTTATATGGAGCTCCACACTGCTAACAACGAAAGCCCATTCCGGTGCACAGCCAAAGAAATTGGCATTTCTCTCTAGGAAAAGCAGTAACTGAAAGAATTGGTTTTCCAAGGTGAAACTCAGAGCCCCTGGGATCAAGGCTCTGGGATTACAAATTGATGATGTTTTGTGAGTCAGGCCCTGAGAATTTTCTTCTAATTCAGATGGAACATAATTCAGATGGGGGGACTTATAGAAGAGAACAGACTTACTTGACTAGGTCTGGACGGTTTGGTTATGGGATATGCAGCCAACCTCTATGTGATGTGAAACAATGATTATAACCGTGTTTAGTGTTACTTTCTAATTATTTACCTTAAATAAGAATCTTAAGACTGGAAGATGCTTTAGAGAGCTTCTACTCTAACTACTTCATTCTACAGACAAGGAAACGGAGACACAAAAAGGAAATTCAGAGAATCATAGGTTCAGCGATAAAGTGACTTCTGAGACCATCTAGTCAACTCTTTCATATGATGATAATGATGATGCAGCTGAGACCCAGGAAGGTTAAACGACTTTTGGAAAGTTCAAGGTCACATAATCATTAAGTGGCAGAGAAAGGATTTGAACCTAGGTCCTGGCTCCAGAGCCAAGGCTTTATCCAAACTCTTGGAAGAGCTGGGAACCAGAACCTGAATCCAGGTTCAATGATTTTTACAATAATTTTGTTGTTGTTTAGTGTGTCAGCAAGCACCCCAAGCGTCCTCAGGGTTTGCTGCCAACACATATTCTTGGATCTGCTTTGTTAAAGGAAAGCAACTCAAAATGGGTTAACAAGCTTACTTTAATCAGTCAGATATGTATCGTTCACCTAGTTCAGGGGAAAAAGGTCAGCACCCCGAACTTCAGAATACACAGACAGAATTACAAGACAAAAACAGATCAAGTAGACAGTTTCCAAACTGTCCAACCATTACATCCATATTAAACAACATCTGGGTTTCAAAGCCAGGGGGCTCTGAACAACGGCTTTCCAGAGTTTCATCTGATCAAATCACAGAACACTTCTCAAAGTGAGCCCCCAAACAAAGCTACACATCAGGGCTTATATAGCCTTCTCCTGGCTCAGAGAATGTAACAACCTTATTGACTCACTGGCCAATCAAGAAGTATCTACTGAAAAACAAGCCTCCCACCCCAGGCTCCAGGTGCACTTTAGCCTAGGGGCAGGGAAGATCTTTAAAATTTACATTCCCATTACATTTAGTTATTTTCATTCATGTCTGACTCTTCATGACCCCATTTGGGTTTTTCTTGGCAAACATACTGGAGTGGTTTGCCATTTCATCCTACAACTCACTTTACAGATGAGGAAACTGAGGCAAGCAGGGTTAAGTGACTTGCCCAGGGTCACACAGCTAGTAAGCGTCTGAGGTTAGATTTGAGCTCAGGAAGAGGAGTCTTCCTGACTCCAGGCCCATCATTCTATCTAATGTGCTGCCTAGTTGTCCCTTTTATAATAATAGGTGCCATATAAATATATGTAATTTTAAAGCTTACAAAATGATTTTTATAAGAACTTTGTGAAGTAGGTCAAGTATATCATTATTTTCATTTTATAAATGAGGAAACTGAGTCTTAAATGATTTCCATAGTGTCACCTAGTTAATAAGTTTCAAAGCCAGGATTTGACCTTGGACCAGTCCTCCTTACATTACATCAGTCTGCCTTTTCTGCTACAATACACATAATTTTTTTTTTAATTCAAAAGCTTGTAAAGCCTTCATAGCCTGGCCCCATCCTAACTTGCCAGCCTTGTTACACATTACTACTTTGCGTGCATGTTGTGGCCTAGTAAACTGCTTTGCTTGCTGTTCCTCGGAAACACGACTTAAGTGACTATTTCTGTGCCTTTTGTGTATGTACATGCACACTGACATATCTACACATACATGTGTAGCTATAAAATACATATGGACACACACGCATGTATGTATCCAGTAAAACTTGTGAAGCCCCAGGTAAGAAGACTGATAACACAGAGCAAAGCAATGAAACCTCCGGATCCTGCTCCAGTGGGGATGAAAACTAATCACGGGATAATTAAAGGAAAAGTTTCAGCAAATGTTTGAACAAGATCTGACAGGGATCTCTGACAGAGTCTTGGTAGTTCTGGGGTTGCCTCCCCACTAGGGGATGTGTGTCAATGCTTGTGTTTCCTTGGCCACCAAAGTGGGGCACACCTTGTCTGACTGGGGCAAGCAATGCAGAGACCCAGGGGAGTTAACCAGTGATGAGATGAGTGACCAGTCGGAACTCTATTCAATTCACCAAACATTTATTAGGTACAAGGCCGCTGGAAAACACTAAATGGTCAGGGCACTTTAGAGTTTACAAAGCACTTCATTATAGGTCAGTCTTGTCCGATTCCTCATGACCCTGAGGACCATATCATGGTTTCTTGGGTCTGGGATTCTTGGATCTGCTTTGTTAAAGGAAAGCAACTCAAAATGGGTTAACAAGCTTACTTTAATCAGTAAAACCCCATGGGGTTTTCTTGGCAAAGTTACTAGAGCAGTTTGCCTTTAAGTAGATAAAGGCAAAAAGGGGTTAAGTAACTTGCCCAGGTGAACATAACTAGTGATTGTCTGAGGTCGGATTTGAGCTCAAGTCTACTTAACTTCAGGCCCAGTGCTCTATTTGCTAAGCTACCTAGCTGCCTCCCAGAGCTAGCACTTTGTACACACACACACACACACACACACACACACACTCACACTAAACATATAAAACATACATATAAGTATATATAGGTATATGTGTATATATATGTATGTGAATGTGTATATGTGCATATGTATTTATCTCCTAGGTGTCTGAGACCCTTTTCATGTCTCACTTGAACCTTTGCTGAAACCTGCCTTTAATTATACTGTGGTTGAGTTTCACCCTCATTAGAACAGGATCTATTGAAAATTTCATTGTCTTCCCTCTGCATTATCAGGCTCCTTTTTGTCTGGAGCTTCATGGGTTTTATTAAATATAAGAGAGCAAACATAAATTCCTTCCTGGTAAGCTTTTTAGCTGGTAATGGAATTTCATCTTTCAGTGAATTTAGTACTGTGATCTTAGACTTCTCTGTGTTTTGATTCCTCATTTATAAAATGGTACTATTACAGCTATTACTACTAATATTATAACAACTGCTACTATTTACTCTGTCCATCATTGAGGTGTTGTGAGCACCAAATGAAAGAACAGCAAGATGTACAAATATAGTTCAAAAATAGCACCATGTGAGCCTAAGGTATTATTATCATACATAGCATCCAGACATTTTACCATTTAGAAAAGATAACTATCAACCTGTGCACACAGACATGGTGTTGTCCCCTTTGTGCTCTAGGGGACTGCCTGGATCGGTGTAGTTGATGACGGAGGCAGTGTGGTCACCACATATAATGTTACTGCTGGTCAGGTGATCTTCTTTCCTAAAAATATCCTGCACTGGATAAAGAATGTGGGGACTGAGGACTGCCTTTTCTTGCTCTTCTTCACCACTCACGATGAGCTTCAGACCCTGGATGTTGATGATGTGTTTTTCTCTACACCAGAGGACATTGCATCTAGGTCCCTCAAGGTTTGTACCATGTCTTGAAGTGTATGCCAGCATGAAGCTTTGGGTTAACTTAGATGGACCATGAAAGCCAGCTCAGGGTATTCAGGGTGGGGTTAGAAGAAACTTGACCCCGAATGAGTCTAAAGACATCTAATTCAATGAACATTTCTCAAGTTCACTGTACTACTCATCCACCTAGAACTGTAGGATCTCAGAGTAGAAGGGACCTTGAAGGATTTCCAGCACAACTCCTACCTGAAAAGACATGCTTCTTACCACCTCCCTCCCAAGTGATCCTCCACTTAGAAATGTCGGTGGTAGGAACCCACTTCCTCACAAGGCAGGCCATTCCACTTTGGGATAGTATTCCTCGAGCCCCTACAGTATATCTTGCCTGATGCTAGAAATAGAATTGCTTTTGTTCCCTTTCTTGGGGATTTCCATGGAATATTGTCTGTGTTGGGAAGAAATGTGAAATTTACTTAAATTAAACATTTATTGAGCCTTTACTGCGTGCAATGACACAGTGTATTTGATGCAAATGTTTGTATGCTCTTAGTCTCTTAGTTTGATACAAGGATCCCTACTCTTTTCCTGGTGAGTAGTAACTTTTAACATCCCCAAAGTCTTAAGCTCACCTGTGGCAAACTACTGAGAGAACAGATACTGTTTCAGGGAAGAGGGCTTTGAGCAGTGGTAGCCAGAGGGGAGACCAATGGGGCCAGGTGTCAAGGTTGACACTTCCGAGTACCAGTGACCTGATGGAATGAGGGAGTCGGACTAATGGAGACGTGGGCAAGAGAAGGACCCCGTACAGTTGGTACTCCCCGTATGGCATAAAGTTAAGAAAGGTCTATTAATGCTTGTGAGACACTCCCCAAACTTTTAATTGTATTTTGACTTTAGATGGGGCTGTTTGTGTCTTGGATGTCTTAAAGAGGTACAATAAAAAATTAATGGGGCTGCTGTTTGTACATTTTAGCCTCCAGGTGGAGTTAATTTCATTAGAGCATTCCAGAAACAAGAAGAGGATCAGGCTGTCAATCTCCCTCCCAATTTGGCTGAACTGGTTATGAATGCCAGCTACATACAGTCTCCAGACAGCCTGGTGTGGCGCTACTTTTATGATCTTAAAGGTATAGGATGAACCAATATGATATTTTTCTTGAGACTCAAAACCAATTAATCTAGGATGTAGTAATATAGTTAATATATTCAATAAACATGGAACCAAATGAGGATTTTGAAATTTTGAGGATTATCAAACTCATATCATTGAAGAGATTCATAATGAAGATCTGGTAGGATTTTCTCTTTGTACTTAGAAAGATATGAAATAACCTCATATCTTTTTTTTTTCTGTAAGCAAAATGGGATGTCAGTGACACAGCTGTATACAATTGTAATTTTAGCTTTATGGCTTCCTATTTTCCGAGTAAAGCATGTTGGTTCAGGGGGCTAGTAGAATCTCCTGACCATCCTCAAATCATTCCCTCCAGTGGTCATCTGAGCTGCCTAAAGCAAAGCTGACATCTTATTGTGTCTTGTGGTTGCTCCCATTTTTTTATATGTCTGGCTGGAAGTCTTTTGGTTTATCTTGTGATTTTCAAACTTCTTCTTATTCAGGTTCAAAAGAATTTCGATTTCCAGGAGGAATAATTCAATGGGCTCGATATCGAAAAAATGGAAATGGACTAAGTGACAATGAGAAAATTTTTAGTGAATCCTTGAATCAGGTAATTTGGGGAATATTATGGTATACCGTGTTTCCCCGATAATAAGACACTGTCTTATTAATTTTTTTGGACAGAAAAACACCAGAGGGCTTATTTTCAGGGGAGGGCTTATTTT
>NW_027185665.1:10509709-10540137 GCF_028583685.1 Petaurus breviceps papuanus | reverse complement strand
GGACAGAAAAACACCAGAGGGCTTATTTTCAGGGGAGGGCTTATTTTCATGAACATTGACAGCAATTTTAATAAACAGGTAAATGTGAACAAAAAAATGTACCTTTATTCAATAAGCAAATCACTGGGGAAGAACAGGATGACGCGCTCACTGCTGCAGCTCTGATTGGATGCAGCTTGGAGCGCGGTGTGCGTTTCACGGGGCGGGGGGGATGGTGCATACAGAGGGTACCATAATGTAGCGTGTAGCACAGGGGATCACCTTCACTACAGTAGCAATCTCAATAGGGCTTATTTTCGGGGGAGGGCTTATTTTAGAGGAATCTTACACAGTAAGGGGAGGGCTTATTTTCGGGATAGGTCTTATTATCAGGGAAACATGGTAGACACTGGAATTTATAATAGAGTAAGATCCAAATTTCTTTTAAAAAATAATTATTTTCAAGCTATGTCTATAAATCAACAGTCTGGAGGAGGTTTGTTAAATAACAGATTAATGACAGCAATGTGGACAGGGAATTCAGGGCTCACCTTGGGTTTGAGGGGAGCTGACTTGGGTAGCAACATTAATCAGAAAGAGCCAACTCTCCTCTCATATCCCCTTCCTTCTGACTTTGAAGAGACTTTTATGTTGTAATAGAGTGCATTAACTAAACATCTATATTTCTTTCTGCTTTCAGCATGAAAATTCCCTTACTCTGGGAACTCTCAGAATTTACACCAATGGTTTAAGACAGCCTCATTTTCACTTTAATGCTAATGAAATGGGATATGTCATCAGTGGATGTGGAAAGGTGATCTCTTAAAACTATTGTGCAAACAAATTTCTTGTTTTTCTTCTCTAATGCCAAAAAGGCCAAAACTAACTGTAGGCAATCTGTTGTCATAGAAAAAAGCTTTGATTTTGATGTTGGAGGACTGAAGTTAAAGTTCTAACTACTTACCACCTGTGTTATCTCAGGCAAAACTAGCTCCAGGGGACCTCAGCTTGCTTGTGGAAAATGGACAGTGTCACCCCTCTAGTCCAGGTCTTCATCACACTTGGATTATTACAATAGCTTGATGCTGCGTCTGCCTACCTCAATGCTCTGTTTGGCATTCGAAGCCTTTCACAACCTAGCCCCCTCCTTTCTGGTCTTCTCACACCTTATTGTGGAACACATACTCTTTGATCCGGTGACACTGGCCTCCTGGCTGTTCCGTGAATAAGGCACTCCAGGCCTTCTCTCTGCCCATCCCCCATACCTGGAATCCTCTCCCTCCTTGGCTCCAACTACTGAGCTCCCTGGCTTCCTTTCAGTCTCAGTTAAAATCCCACCTTCTACAGAAAGCCTTCCCCAACCCCTGCATTCTACTGCTTTTCCTCTTTTAATCATCTTCTATTTATCTAGTGTATAGCTTGCTTTGTGATATATTTATTTGCATGGTGTCTCCCCCATTAGATTGCAAGCTCCTTGAGGGCAGGGACCATCTTTTGTCTCTTTTTGTATCTCCAGGGCTTAGTAAAATGCCCTGCTTGGTTGTAAGTGTTTAACACATGTTTATTGGATTGAATTACATAAAATGGAGGAATTGCATTAGACAATCCCTAAAGTCCCTTCCAGTTCTAAAACCTATAATGCTATGAATACCAGACTGTAATTTGCACATGATCTCTGTAAGGGAGCCTCTGATGGGTACCATCATGTAAATTAGGCAGTCGTTTAAAAGGGGTTTATGGGGGTGGCTAGATGGCACAGTGAATAAAGCACTGTCCCTAGAGTCAGGAGGACCTGAGTTCAAATCCAGACTCAGACACATAACATTTACTAGCTGTGTGACCTTGGGCAAGTCACTTAACTCCAATTGCCCTGTCCTGCAAATAAAAAAGCAAAAAAAAAATAAAAGGGGTTTATGTATCAAGGAAGTATATGTCCACATTGTGATCTCTGACTCTGTCAGTGGATGTTAATGTACTATTACTCCCAGCAGGGGCCAGGGATAGCCCTCAGAAAGTAGGGAAGAAGGGAGCTGACTAATAGCAAAGGTACTATATAATATCCCTACAAATTTAATCTGGGTGCCTACTTCTGAATTAAAATGTATTGATCTTGGGCTGATGCTGTTCTGGAGAGCTGAACTTACATACCCTTCAGAATAGGGCCCTATCAACCACAGCCAGACTTTGTAAAACCGGGTTAGATAATGACTGCTGTACCCTTTGAACTCTGAGTAATTGTATGTGAAAGGCAGAATGACTAGCTTCCTCTAGAGAAAGGTCCCTTATGCTTTTATTTGACTCTTCTTAACTACTACTCCTTTATAAAAGTCTACAAGAAATTTGGGGGAGGAGAGAAGACCTGTGATTTCATTGGCAGAACAACCTCTCAGTGAAAAAATTCCCTCCACCAATCCAGATGATCAGTCAGTCAACATTTAGTAAGAGCATAATATGTGTTAGGCATTGGGCTAAGTGATAAACGTCCAAAGAAAAATGGAAAATAGTTCCAGCTCTTAAGCAATTCAGTTTGACCCCTGCTTCTAAAAGCTTAGGGTCATTAAGAGTTGCTTGGGACACTAAGAGGCCCAGGCACACAGTCAGTGGGTAACAAAGATGGGGCTTGAGTCCAGTTCATCTTGGCTGTGGGACCAGCCCCTGTTTACTGCCTCTCAGTTATAATAGCATGGTTTTGTTGTTCAGTCACGTCCAACTCTTTAGGATCCCATTTGGGGTTCTCTTAGCAAAGATATTGCAGTGGTTTGTTGATTCTTTCTCCAGTTCATTTTATACATGTGGAAACTGAGGCAAACAGGATTAAGTGACTTGCCCAGTGTCACTCAGCTAGTAAGTGTCTGAGGCCAGATTTGAACCAGTCCTCCATCACTGCATCGCCTAGCTGCCCTTGGTGATGATATTTGTGTTTTTCCACTAAACCTTTATATTTTATTTTGCTTAGGTGGGAATTATTAGTACTCAAGGTACTACTGATTTTAACATTGGTATTGGAGATGTGGTATTTTTCCCTATTGGAACCCAGCACTACATCAAGAGCACATGTGATGAGGATCTGCTTTTCATTCTCGCCTTCACCACTGGAAATCAGGTAAGAATTACATTTTTAGTATAACATATAGTTCAAAGGATCCTCAAGATCGATGCATTTGTGAATGGAAGAAAGACCATGGAACACACGTCATATCAGTTTCCAAATCTAATCTGCCAGATATATAGGTTCTTCACTTTAAACAAGTCTAACTCACAAAGATCTATATCTATACCCATAAACATATATAACATTTTGTGTGTGTGTGATGGAGATTATTAATTTTATAGGTATATTACTTACTTTGCAAAAATGTTTACCATAGAAGGTAAACAGGATAAAATTCTGAGTCCGACTTAGCAGAATGTCATTAAAAAGATATAAAGGCAAAGATGTGCATTTTGATTTTTTAAAAATTAAAAAGTGCAGGCTTGAGGAGAGACACTACACTTAGTATACTTGCTACATTTGGTAGCAGTGTGATATAGTGTCTGCAGAGTTGGCTTCCTAGGTAGCAAATCCTGTCTCTGACACAGACTGGCCACCTGATCCAAGGCAAATTACTTAACTTCCCAGGGCCCCAGACAACTCTCTTAAGAATAAATTACAGAACAACTATTAATCTGTATTGGTAGAGGGGATTTCCTTACCAGGAATATGCCTAGACTGAAGAAATCACAGCTCAGGACACACACACACAAGCACACATACAAACATAGAGGTTTCAGCTGACCAAAACCTTAATAAGAGGTAACAGTTTCCTATGGTGACTCCTTAAAAAGCAAACAAACAAACAAAAAAACCTAGTCCATGATTAGGTTGCATTAATAGGAATACAGTGTCTAGATCACAGTATCACAGGAAGGGTCTGCCCTGTTGTATCTACAATGGTCAGGTCACATCTGGAGTAGAGTTTGTATATGGGTGCTGCATTTTCAGAGAAGCATTGACAAACCGGAGAGTCTGCAGGAAATACAACCAAGATTTGAAGGGATTCAGTTCAATGCAGCAGCCATTTATTCCATGCCTCTTATGTGCAGTGAACTGTGATGGGCACTGAAAAGCATTTCATACAAGCAATAGCTCAAAACCTTATAGGATATAAGGATCTTAGATCGTAGGGCAGAATTAAGATTTAGGTAGAAGTTCTAGCAAGGCAGATTTTGGCTCAATATAAGAAGGAACTTTGTAACAACTGGGGCTGTTCAACAAGAGCATAGGCTGCCAAGCTAGGTAGTGAGCTCACTGTCACCGAAGGAATGAAACAGAGCTTAAACAACCATTTGTTAGGGATGCTATAGAAGGGATTCCTACAATTAGATTATATGACCTTGAGGCCACATGTGGCCCTCTAGGTCCTCAAGAGCAGATCCCTACCCCACCCCCATCATAGTATGTTTTAAGAAAGAGGTGGTTTACTTGTCTCTCTGTAGAAAGAGATCCGCTATGTAAAGTCAGGTATATTTGTATTGTCCAGTTTGCTATATTCATGCTCTAACATATTTTAAAGTTCATCTTAAAAATTGAAGTTGGGTCAGTCCTAATGTGGTGTTCTTTGATTTGTGTTGGCAGCTCCAAACCCTGGACCTGGATGACTATATCCATGCAACAGCTGATCACATCCTGGCCCAGCTTTTCTTCAAGAAGCAGAGTGAATTTAAGAAGATCCCCAAATTCACTGAGGATCAAGCCATCAATTTGCCTTAGGCCGATCTATGGCGTGGCATCTACTTTTCCTTCTCTACTCTTCTTTCCTAAGAACTATTTGGTTTCAGTCAGAGCGTTTCAAGTACAAAGCCATCTTATCTTTTCAAATAACTATGCAGCTTGCTCAGGGAAAGTGGATTTATTTCAATTTCAATTGAAAAACAAAAACAAAACTAAAATAACGTAAACTGTTTGACTGCATCTCTAATGTCCATGCACAAAGAAAGATCTCAGTGGAAACTGGGTGAAGCTTAAGATGTGTGTGGGAAGAAAATGATCGTTTAAATAGACATTTTTTTCTTTTTTGGGGGGGGAAGGTAGGGCAATTGGGGTTAAATGACTTGCCCAAGGTCACACGGCTAGTTTTGTGTTAAGTGTCTGAGACCAGATTTGAACCCAGGTCCTCCTGACTCCAGGGCCGGTGCTCTATTCACTGCACCACTTAGCCACCCCCAAATAGAAATATTTTCATAAAGATTTCTGTTATTTATGTATACTACTGTGTATTTTCCTATATCCATCCTTTCATAAAACAATCAAGCATTTATTAAGTATTCTCTCTGTTTCAGGTGCTGTGCTAGGTGCTGGCATCAGTAAAAATTGAATGCTATGCATTTATTATTATTTTTTTCTTTTTTGCCTTTTTTGGAGGAGGGAAGGCAAGGCAATTGGAGTTAAGTGACTTGCTCAAGGTCACAGGGCTAGTAAGTGTTAAGTGTCTGAGGCTGGATTTGAACTCAGGTCCTCCTGACTCCAGGGCCAGTGTGCTACTTACTGTGCCACCTAGCTGCCCCTATGCATTTATTCCTTCTAAATATACTGTAATTTCCTATAAAGAGACAGTGGTGGATACAGGGTGAATCTCAGAGTCAGGAAGACCTGGATTCAAATTCTGTTTGATACAAACTAGTTGGATGGCACTGGGTAATTCCCAATCTCTTAGTGCCCTAGGTGGTTTTCTAAGACTAGAAGTAAGAGAAGAGTTGCCAAGATTGATAGGTGGTTCTACCTGTGAAGTGTACTATACTGATGCAATCAGAGGTCTGGGTTGTTCTAATGTTCCCCTCACCCCATATTATAAGAGAGTGGATTTGTGTATGGAAATTGTCAGTATGTATATACATATGGTGAACCACTGCCATCTGGCACCATAAAACCTTGCGTAGAGGTTGTATGTATGTAGTAGTGGAGACTGCTTTGGACTGAATGCTTGTGACATGTACAGTCACATAACCTCTTAGGCCAATAGCAAATTTAATATGCACTTTTATTTATATATCATTATGCTCAGGAGTGAAATCTATTGTTTTAATTACACTTGTATAGTAAAGATAAATATTTAGTGTTGTTTTTTTTTTTCTGGGTTTACTTGAAATATAAGATATTATTATCTAAAGGAAAATGTTTCTGCCTCAGAATTTTCACTTTTTAAAAATTACAGTAGACTTGCAAGTTGTTACCTATAAAACCTACAAAAGCCCAAATTAGCTTTCTGAATATTTAAAAATAAAATAAACTGATACAGACCAGTAAGTGGAAATATTTTTGTGTATTGTGTGTATATGTGAAAATAGGAACCACAATCATTTTGCAACATCTTTTTTTTTCCATTTTTCAAATGCTTTATTAACTTCTGATTTACATCATTTCATTTCCGCCAGATTTTGAGTTACAAATATCCTCCCTGTTTTTCCCCTACCCACCGCCCCAAAATAGCAGTCCCGCAGGATATCCCCTCCTCCAATCTGCTCTATCCCATATTTTTTCCCATACCCCTTTCGACTTTTCCAGTAGGGCATGGTGGATCTCTATGCCCCAGTGCCTGTATATCTTATTTCCTGATTACATGTAAAATAGTGTTAATAATAGTATATATATTTAAACATTTGATTTTAAAACTTTGAATTCCAGATTCATTCCCTTCCTCTCTTGTCACCCACCCTTACTGGGAAGATAAGCAGTTCAGTATAGGTTGTGCATGTGTAGCTAATGCAAAACAATAACATAGTAGATATATTGTAAAAGACTGACTATATTTCCCTCCTATCCCACCTCCCACTTGTTCTATTCTCTACTTTGATCCTGTCCCTTTTAAAAGTGGGTGCTTCCAACTTCCCTCCCCCCCAGCCTGCCCTCCCTTCCATCATCCCCCCTCTCATCCCCTTCCTCCCTACTCTCCTGTAGGGTGAGACACCCTATTTAGTGTGTATTTCATTCCCTCCCCAAGCCAAACTCAATGAGAATAAAGTTGACCTATTCCCTTTTGCCTTCCTATTCTTTCCCTCCATTGTAACTATTTCCCTTACCTCTTCTATATGATAGAGTTTACCCCATTCTGTCTCTCCCCATCTCCTCTCATTATATTCCTCTCTCACCTCTTCATTTCACATTTTAAGTATCATACCTTCCTATTAAATTGCTCCTCTGCCCTCTATGTATACCTGTAAACATATATACACACATTCACATATGTATTAATATGCCCATATACCCTAATATATAGACATATATATACATATATGTGTATATATATACATATATATATATGTATATATATATATATATTCCCTTCAACTATTTTCATACTGAGAAAAGCTTCATCAGTTACAATTATTGTTTTTCCATGTAGGAATGTTAATAGTTCAACTTTGATAAGTTCCTTATGATTTCTTTTCCCTGTTTACCTTCTCATGCTTCTTGTATCTGAACGTCAAATTTTCTATTCAACTCTTGTTTTTTCATCAAGAATGCTTGAAAGTCCTCTATTCCATTGAATGACCATGTTTTCCTCCGAAACATGATACTCAGTTTTGCTGGGTAGGCGATTCTTGGTTTTAATCCCAGCTCCTTTGACCTCCAGAATATCATATTCCAAGCCCTTCGATCCCTCAGTGTAGAAGCTGCCAGATCCTGGATTATCCTGATTGTATTTCCACAATATTCAAATTGTTTCTTCCTGGCTGCTTGTAACATCCTCTCCTTAATCTGGGAATTCTGGAACCTGGCTACAATATTCCTAGGAGTTTTCTTTTTGGGATCTTTATCAGGAGGTGATTGGTGGATTCTTTCAACCTCTATTTTAGAACCTCTGGTTCTAAAACATCGGGGCAGTTTTCTTTGAGAACTTTCTGGAGGATGATTTCTAGGTTCTTACTTTGATCATGGCTTTCAGGTAGTCCAATAATTTTTAAATTATCTCTCCTGGATCTATTTTCCAGGTCAATAGTTTTTCCCATGAGATATTTCACATTGCCTTTTATTCTTTCATTTGTTTGGATCTGTTTAACAGCATCTTGATTTCTCATAAAGTCATTAGCTTCCATTTGCTCCAATCTAATTCTGAAGCAATGATTCTCCTCATTGAGCTTTTGAGATTCTTTTTCCATCTGGCAAATTCGGCTTTTTAAGGCATTTTTCTCCTCATTGCCTTTTTGAGCCTCTTTTTCCATTTGAATTCGTCTATTTTTTAAGGTATGATTTTCCTCAGTCAGGCTGTTGACTTTCATTTCATAATTTTCTTGCATCGTTCTCATTTCTCTTCCCAATTTTCCTCCACTTCTCTTATCTGCTTCTTAAGGTCCTCTATGGCCTGTAACCAGCTCATATTTTCCTTTGAAGCTTTTAGTGCAGGAGTTCTGACTTCACTGTCTTCCTCCTGTTCCATGCTTTGCTCCTTTTTGTCCTGAAAATAGGAGTCTAATGTTGGAATCTTCTGTCTGCTTTGTTTCCTTTGCCTGGTCATGTCACCCCTCAGTCACTTGACCCCTAGTCTTTTTGCCAAAGTAGGACTCTGCCACCAGACAGGGGAGCTTTTGTCCCAACTCTGGGGTTTTCTCAGCTGCCGGAGGTATTAGATGGGTGCCCTCTCTGAGGTCTCCACACGCTCTGGCAAGCTGGACACACACTCCAGGACCTCCACCCTAGACTGCAATCCAGATCCAAGCAGGTTAAAGCAAGAGCGATAACCCCTCAGACTGGTTGCTTGGTCCCCCTACAGTCTGTAGGCCAGTAGCTGAAGCTGCCACGTGGTGCTGTCTGGCAGTGCCTGGCGTTTCAGCAGTTTCTCGCCCTTGGGAGAAAAGCTGAGGCCCTCCCACTTACTGGGTCCCAAAGTCCAGATTGCACTGACCTCTCACTTTGTCTTTTGCATCTATGTGTTGATAATTCTGGAGATGTCCACAGCTGCTACTGATCTGGAGTCTCTCTGGCAGGCGGCTGGTCAGGCCCACCCTGGGGCTAAAACCTCCAGCTCCCAGGGGCCTGGGCTCGTCTCCAATGTCCTGGGCATTCAATAATTGCTATTCAGTGATTTTTTCAGTTGTGTTCCACTCTTTGTGACATCATTTGGAGTTTTCTTTGTAAAGATATTGGAATGGTTTCCTGTTTTTTTCTCCAACTTATTTTATTTTTTTGCTTTTTGGAAGGCAATTGGGGTTAAGTGACTTGCCCAAGGTCACCCAGCTGGTTTTTGTGTTAAGTGTCTGATGCCGGATTTGAACTCAGGACCTCCTGACTGCAGGGCTGGTGCTCTATTCACTGCACCACCTAGCCGCTGCTCCAATTTATTTTACAGATGAGGGATTTAAGCAAATAGGGTTAAGTAACTTACCCCGGGTCACACCGCTAGTAAATGTCTGAGGCCAGATTTAAAGTCGGGAAGATGAGTCTTCCTGACTCCTGACCCTGTACACTACTAACTGTGTGTAGAGGCCTTCAGTAATAATAACTAACGTTTATGTAATCACTCAAACTTTCAGGAAGTGCTTCCTACATGTGAGACACTGCACTGAGAACTGGGGATACAATAGAAGGTAAAAGGTAAAAACGTGGTGCCTGTCCTTGAGCATCTCACGTTCTAATGGGGGAGAAAATGCCACGCACAGACAAGACAGAGTCATAATAAATGGCAGACAATCTCAGAGGGAAGGCACTAGCATCAGGGAATACCAAAAGAGGCAGAAGATGGGATTTGAGGTGAGACATGAGGAAAGCCTGGGAAGCCAGGAAACAGGGAAGCAGGTGAGGGGAAGAAAAGGGGAGGGGAGGGGAGGAAAGGGAAGGGAAGACCAGGACAACAATGCTATGAGGATGCTATTATGCCTATTTTATAAATGAAGGCTTAACTAAGGCTCAGTGAAGTTGTCTAATTTGCCCATGATCACACAGCTAATAAGGGTCAAACCAGGTCCCTCCTAATTCAGGTCCATAATTACTCCACCTTCTAAGATGATGCTCCATAAGCCATCTCTGGGAATTGTGTTGTAACTTTTAAAAAATGTCCTTTCTACAAAGAACCAGAAAACTTTCCCTGGATTAAGCAAGGTCCCTCTTGTTACTGGCCCCACTGCCTTTTAGCTTCAAGTTCACTCCAGGCTTTTGCTCAGTTAAACAACTCATCCTAACTTAATGCATTGATGTTGTTTCCCTAGATGTTATGAAGATTTGGGGCTGCCTCCTTATTTTGCCTCACTAGATAAGAACTGCTTGAGTTGAGGGCTGCTCCTCATTCTGCCAGATGCTTACATGTTGCGAAAGTTTATTTCATAGCATCTGGTCTGGGAGTTCTACGTCAAGCTCTGTAAATGAGGTAATCAGGTCCTCCCACTGTTGTGGTTTCATGATGTGTTGTGGTGGAACTGTCTCAAAGAATTCAGAGTCAGACCACCTCTAATCCAAGTATAGGCATTTATTGAGATTGATGCCTCTCATAAAGTGGGCTAAATTTACACAGAATAGAGGAGTATCATTAATATTATAAAGGCAGGAGGAGTTTGTTAAGGGATTAGATAATGGAGGAGGGGTCCCCTCTATGGTGCGGTGGTTAAACATTGTGTTAAATGTTAAACATTCTAATTAAACATTAGCCCTCCAACTGGCTAGCTGTTGTGGTCCTATCTGTTTAAGGCAGATAGTGAGATATTGTGGTCCTGTCTTGGGTTAGATGGATGACATGGTTGTGACTGACTACAAGAACACACCTGTTCTGTGGGAATGGGTCTGAGAGCAGTGACCAGGTAGAGGCAGCAGCTAGGTTCCCATCACATGGACACACCTCTGTTTCTTTGGGAACTAAGAGTTCAGGGACACACCCATTGTTCCAGTGAGCAGTGAGGCATATTTGAAGAAGTTAGGATATTTGTGGTGGGGGGGGGGGGGGGGGGGGGGGGGTAGGTACAGTGGGACTGCTGTTCAGTGGGGACAGGCCTATAATGAAGTTAGAATATTGGGGCTGGGGGAAGAAACTTTATTAGGATTCCATCACCACCTTCAAGATCGACTTTGTAGTGAAATATTATGCTCTCCTTAGCATGGAAATAACAATGTGTTCTCTCTCTCTCTCTGTCTCTCTCCCTGTGGTTCCATTTTGAATCAGTGAAAAGACAAAGACAGACTTCACAGCTGCTTGGTCCTAGTAAGGTGAGACATGACGGCCCTTGGCCTCATGATGTGGGCCAGTTCAGTTCCTGAGGAGGTAAATTTCCTGAACCTTCGGAGTTTCGCATTGAAATGAACAGAAAGAGCACAGGCCAAACTGTCCAGCTTTAATCTTTTATACGTCTTTCTCGAGGGCCCTCTCTGAACTTTGCTTCTAGGCTGATCTCTGTCTTGACACTCCAGTCCTTTAGCTGGCATAAAGACAAGGCGCTATTGCCTTGCTCACCCTGCCGTCTTTGTTTTGAGTCATTTTATGCTTTTATTGGTCTCTCCTTCAATTCTTTCTCCCCTCAGTTGCCAAAGTGATTGTCCTAAAGCACAGATCTGTCCATGCCACCCCCTGCTCCATAAACACCAGACATCCCCTATTACCTCTGAGTTCAAATATGGAGTAATCTGTTTAGCTTTTAAAGTCCTTCATAACCTGGTTTCCTCCTATATTTCCAGGCTTCTTACATGTTCCTCTCCTCTGTGCACTCCCTGCTCTATGCACCAGCTTAGTTGCTATGCCTCACACATAACACTTCACATCCCCCTTAGCTTAGGGGGTCTTGGCATTGGTCGCCCTCTGCGCCTGGGATGCTCTGTCTATTATCTCTGGCTCTCAGTTTACCTGGCTTCCTTCAGGATTTACTCAAATCCCACCTTTCCCAGTACTCCAGCTCACAGTACCTTACCTTCCCCTCTGAGATTACCTCTTATCTACTCTGAATATATCTTGTCTAATCCTGGTTATTTCTATGTTGTCTTCCCCACTAGAATGTGAGCTCCTTGAGATTAGGGCCTATTTTCTATCTCTATTTGCATCTCCAGTGCCTGGTGCTTTGTTGTTAATGTTTTTCAGTCATTTCAGTCATATCTGACTCTTCATGACCTCTTGTGGGGTTTTCTTGGCAAAGGTACTGGAGCCTTTTGCCAGTTACTTATCCAGTTCATTTTATAGACAAGAAATTGAGGCAAACAGGGTTAAGTGACTTGCTAGTAAGTGTCTGAGGCCAAATCTGAACTGAGGAAGATGAATCTTCCTGACTTCAGGTCCCGTACTCTGTCCATTACACCACCTAACTGTCCCATGTTTGGTACATAGTACATACCTAATAAATATGTGCTAATTGATTATCTGGATGCTTTTAATTGGTCACAGCTTATGGGATTGTCTCTATGGCACTAACAAAACTTATTTCATAGGTGTTATGGGGGACCTTTTTCTTATGTGATTACTATAGTCCATTTCATGATTTATAGTGTCCCATGATGCATGAGAATCTGTTTGTAGAACTAAGTCTAAAGGATGGATTAGCTGCCTGTATGGGGTTTATTTCCATTTATTGCCTACTGTATACTGAGATTGATAGTGCAGTTCCCACTTTGAGAGAATTTCTTTCTCAGGAGAAGAAACTGACATTAAATGTAGTGTATTCTGACCTTTTTGACCTACTGTAAAGAGTTCATATTTCTCTTTGAAGTATAACTTGTGACCATTTAGATTTCCGGCTAAAAATTCAGCAGCTTGGGGTGGCCTGATAGCACAGCGAGTAAGAGCACCGGCCCCAGTGTTGGGATGACCTGGGATCAAATCCGGGCTCAGACGCTTATTACCCACCCAGAAACACCTGGCCGTGTAACCTTGAGCAAGTTACTTAACCCCAATTGCTTAGGGGCAGCCAGGTGGCTCAGCGACTAAGAGCACCGGCTCCAGTGTCGGGATGACCTGGATCAAATCTGGGCTCAGATACTCAGCACCACACCCAGAAACACCTGGCTGTGTAACCTTGAGCAAGTTACTTAACCCCAATTGCTTAAAAAAAAATTCAGCAGTTCTCTCCCCATCCTCCCTTTTATAACTTTTGTGAGAAGTCATACTGCAGAAACTCCCACCCAGTCTAAGATAACAGGGGCTTCCTATTCATTCTCCCCATGAGAACCTACACTGGGCAGGCTGCCCACACTAAGATAACAGCCTCTCAAGGGTGCTGAATGTCTGCCAAAGCTGAGCTGCCCAACAGCTCTATCATAAGGTCACAAAGAATGTGACCTTGGCCACCTCTAGCCTGGCAAATCAGTCCCTCCCTTCCCATTGCCCTCAACTTTCTAAGCCAGATCAAAAGGGAGACTTTACTAATAACTGCTCTGCAAGCAAGACTTGTTCCTCTACACAAATAGTGATGATGATGATGACGATACATTTTTATAACAGTTCACAAAGAACACTCTGATCTTGGTTCCCACTTTGCACCTTATACAATTTGGGGTTCCTACAAACAATTTCCTGGGTATTTCTAAGGTTCATTTGAACCAACCATTATCCATAGCGAGTCTTTAGAATTATTATAATTATGACATTGTATCTTTTGCTAAACCTCAGGTGATAAGGTAACATCCACATTAAACAAAACAGTAAGGATCTTCAAATGAGTCTTTTAGCAATTGGATGAACACACACGTCCAAAGGCATAAAAAGAAATGGCATATTTTCATTCCTGAAATTCAGATAAAGAGGGAGATGTCTCCCCACCACTACCCTACATTCCAGCGTTCAATTTCCATTTCAGCCCCTGGCTACTGAAGGGTGGATGGCATTCTGTTCTCAAATATGGTACAATTTTGTATTTTGGATGCCCAGTCCAAGATGTGAAGTTATTCTGCCCGTGACCAGCAGGTGGTAGTAAAGTATCACTAGAAACAATGTGCAAACTTTTGATGCTGCTTTGTCCCCAAAGCACAGAATTGTGTAATTGTAAAGAGCCAGGAAGGCCATCTGCTCTGACCCTTAACTACAGAGAAATCCTTTCTACAGGACCCCGCTTTTGTTAGAGTTTATATATATGGAGGGCTCATTCCTCTCCAAGGCAGCCCATTTCATTTTGGATGGCCCTACTGGTTGACATTTTTCCTTACCTTGAGACTAAATCATCTTCTGGTCCAAGCAGAACAAGTATAAACATGAAGCCCCTTCAAATGTCTGAATATGGCTGCTTTGTTCTCACTAAATATACTTCTCCAAGGCTAAACATTGCAAATTCCTTCAACTAATCTCTCTGACCAATCCTGGTTGCGTTCCAATTGGTGAATCTGAAACAGCAGTTACTTCGTTCTCTTTATGTCCCTTCCCCCATCTCCCTCTCCTTCTGTCAAATGGGTCTCCGTTATCTCCTTCCATTAATTCCCTTGTCCTGGCCAAGGACTCACAAATGGACTGCAAAAATGTACGAGAGTAGCTCTGCTTGCGAATGCTGCGTCTGACGGAGTCCAGAAAACTTCTGGGCTCAAAGTCTTTCTCCTCGATAAGAGTTTTATCAAATATACATAGTCAATGCAGAGGAGCCCCACGATAAAATGCATGTACCATAGACCAAAGAGCTCATTCCTGTGAACAGTGACATCCAAAAGATGGCTTTTTCTGTATAAATGAGGCATTTGATTCTCTGAAATCATCCTTCTGGGTGCAGCAAGTAACTCCTCTATGCCTTGTCTCCCAGATCATAGCATGCAGAGCTGAGAGGAACCTTGGGGATCTTGTAGCCCAGCCCTTTCAATGTGAAGATGAGGAAACTGAAGCTCTAAGTGGTTCACCCAATGTCGTGTAAATAGTGAGTAGCAGGGCAGGGATTAGAACCCAGGGCCCCTAAATCCAAATCTATTTGTTTTTCATAAATATTCCATTTAATGTTTTATTTTAATATTGCTTAATTTCTCCCCATATCCCTGACCTCCTGTCTCAAGAGAGTTATTCAGATAAATACTTTTTTTTAAGAAAAAGAGTAAGAAGAGAAAAAAAGAATCAGAAAAAAATAAATCCATTGAAAAAAATTAAAAAACGCATGCAATGTTCCACATTTGGGGACCTCTCACCTCTACAAAGGAGAGGGGAAGGTATCTTTTCACAGCTCTTCTTGGAACCATGCTTATTCCTTCTTGTTAATTTTGTACCATTTTCTTTCAGTTGCTTTGTGTCCCAAACTGAACTCATTGTCTTCTCCTTCAAACTCTTTCTTCCCTTTTGCTGTTGAAAGAAGAACCATCCTTCCAGTCACCCA
The DNA here is from genome assembly GCF_028583685.1 of Petaurus breviceps papuanus. Classification (NCBI taxonomy): domain Eukaryota; kingdom Metazoa; phylum Chordata; class Mammalia; order Diprotodontia; family Petauridae; genus Petaurus; species Petaurus breviceps. Next base: position 10,524,936 of record NW_027185665.1, on the reverse strand, counting down.
AGTTCACAAGCTTGGTATCACCCTCAGCTCCTAATTCTCCATACCTTTATATCCAATTAGGTATTGAGGCCTGTCAATTTTACCTTGCAACATCTCTCACATATGCCTCCTCCTTTCCTATGAAACTGCCACCATCTTGGTACAGGCCTTCCTGCTGGTTGATCTCCCTTGATGCAAGACTCTCCTTTTTCCAATTCATCCTCTACTCAGCTGTCAAAATTGTCTTCTTAAAGCACCAGTGTAACTGTATTACCCTTCCCTTCTCAGTAAACTCTGATGGCTCCCCATGACCTCCAGGATCAACTATAAAATCTGACTCTTGCAAAATGCGCTCTGCCAGCATGCTACTGTTGCTCTGCGCCCTGGGTCTGGGGCTCTGTGCCCTCGTGAATTCTTCAAGGACTGGGGGCATGAGGAAAAGACGGTTGTCCGTGACTGCCAAGGTCTTCTGTGATATAAGAATTAGAGGCAACGACATAGGCAGAATTGTGATTGACATGTTTGGCAAAGTTGTACCCAAGGAGAACTTCATTGCTCTGGCAACTGGAGAAAAAGCTATGGATACAAAGGAAGCAAATTTCATTTTGTGATCAAAGATTTCGTGATTCAGGGAGGAGACTTTATTGCTGCAGATGCACTGGAGGTACTAGTATCTATGGAGACAGCTTTTCTGATGAGAACTTTAAGCTCAAGCATTATGACATTGAATGGGTCAGCATGGCAAATTCTGGGTCAGAAATGAATGGTTGTCAGTTCTTCATTACTGTGATCAAGCCTACCTGGTTGGATGGAAAACATGTAGTATTTGGGTAAGTCATTGATGGAATGGTTTTGATGAACTCCATAGAACTCCAGCAAGCAGATGAACATGATTGCTCACTTACAGACTGTGTGATTACAAATAGTGGCAAGATAAATCTAAAAGACCCATTTGAGGTTGAAGTTAATAACTGGTAACAACTTGAAGAAAAAGAGAACAAAACTGATGTTAAGTCTCAGGGGAAACTTTGGGGTATTTAGAGTGACTTTTTTTTGTTCCTTATTTTTTTTTCACAAAAATGTATAGCAAATTTGTTCAAGAGCCAGGAAATAGTAGCACAGATCAAGCAGAAAGAATTTTAAAGAAATTGTTCATTTCAGCAGCTTGGAACTTAGAGGAGTGCCAGAAAAAATAATAGAAATGTGAGCTTACTGCTAGTGCTATGTACTAAGAAAACTTTGGTGTACAGACCTTTGTATGATATTAAGGTATGGAGAAAGCCTGTCAGAATGTTATGAGGTTTTTTTAAGTCTATGTGGAGATAAGCCAAAAAGATCACAACCACCGTGCTGGCCTACAGTGTTGTGTGCAAAAGTGATCATCATGGCATTTTAAAGTCCCATTGCTGGTCTTGTATTTAAGGACAAGTTCTTTTCAGCTGAAGAATGAAATCAATGTATGTTACAGGGATTTTTTTTATAGGAATAAAAACAGTTTTCATAATTTGTAAAAAAAAGAAAATAAAGTCTGTAGCTTGGCATTCAAAGCTCTACATAAACTGACCCCTCTACCTTTCTAGTCTTACATCGTACTCTCCCTACCCCTTCCACTTTGCTATGATCCAATGACACTGGCTGCCTTGATGTTCCTCTAACAAGATATTCCATCTCCCAACTGGACATTTTCACTAGCTGTTTCACACTCTTAAAATGTTCTTCCTTCCTCACCTTAGTCTCTTGGGTTCCTTTAAGACCCAGACAAAATTCCACCTTCTACAGGAAGCCTTTCCTGATCATCCTAATTGCAGGGTTTTCTTTCTGTTGATTATCTCCAATTTATTCTATATATAGCTTGTTTGTATGTTGTCTCTCTCCATCGGACCATCAGCACCATGAGGGCAGGTTTTTTTCTTTTTTGAGGACTTTAATCTTCTTGTATCCTCAGTACTCAGCACAGCAGGCACTTAATAAAGGTTTACTGACTGAATTTTTCCCTTCTTTTTATGAGGGTGTTATTTTTTCCTATAGTTTTACATATCATAGGAAGTTATATGCCAAGAAAAATGTACTTCATTGTTTGATAATTTTATTAAACTTTTTTTCATATGTGTCCAATGGCTTTCACAAATGTTTAACTAGTTGGTTTTCTCAGTTCAGGATGCATATCTAAACACAGGATCTGAGAGTTGGAGGGGACCTTCCAGCTCAATAATCCAGCCCTTTTACACTTGTGGTAGTGACCTCTGATCATAAGGGTATGCTACCATTGAGAGAAAATCTCTTAAAAGAAGAGGGAAAAGTTGCATCAATCTGGATAGCTTCCAAGAATATTTGGTGACTTAAATTTAAGCTGAGCTTAAATATGTTTTCTATGCAGACAGCTCTCAAATTTATATATCTAGCCCTAGTTTTTCACCTGAATTCCAGCCCTTTTCAGAAGAGAATTCAAATTGAACATCCTGTAGGTATCTCAAATTCAGTACGTTCAAAATCAGAACTCATTCTATTCCCCCTGAAACCCACCCCTCTTCCAAACTTTACTATTCATTTTTAGGGCACCATTATCTTTCTAGTCTCCCAGGTTCACAACTTCTGAGTCATCTCTAATTCCTTTCTTTCCCTTATTCCACAGTCTATCAGTTCCAAGTCTTATAATTTCTACATAAACAATATTGCTCATGTCCATTCCCCTTTCTCTGTTCACAACCACCAGCCTACTCCAGGCCATCATCAACTCTCAACTGGAGTACTGCAATAACTTCCTGATTGGCAACTCTCACCTCTCCCCACTTCAGTTTATGATCCACACTGCTGGCAACATGACCAAATTAATGACCAAATAATTAATCTGTTTAATAAACTCCAGTGGATTGCTGTGCTTCTAGTAATGTAACCTAACATCACTCTAGCTTGTTCTTGTTTTTCTCTTTTGGCTCTGAAGTTCTACCATCGATGCTTGAACTTGTATTCCACTTCAAATCTCTAGGTTCTTTTTCACAGGAAATGCTGCCTAGATATAAATCTTTCATCTTGTACATATGAAACTGATTTTTAAACACAAATGTAAGATTTGTTTTTTCAAATGCCTCACACTTCCCATGCTCCTACATAATGACCAAATACTTCAGAGAGAAATAAAACATTAAGAATTACCAATTTTTGGGGAGGCCAGGTAGCACAGCGAGCACCAGCTCCAGTGTCGAGATGACCTGGAGATTGAATGCCAGGCTCAGACACTTAGCACCCACCCAGAAACACCTGGCTGTGTAACCTTGAGCAAGTTACTTAACCCCAATTGCTTAGGGGTGGCCAGGCGGCTCAGCGAGTAAGAGCACGGGCTCCAGTGTTGGGATGACCTGGAGATCAAATCCCAGGCTTAGACACTCAGTACCACACCCAGAAATAACTGGCCGTGTAACCTTGAGCAAGTTACTTAATAGCCCCTATTGCTTAAAAAAATAAAAAAAGAATTACCAATTTTTGTTCACATCATTTAGTTATGTCCAAATCTTTGTGACCCTATTTGGGGCTTTCTTGGTAAAGATGTTGGAGCTATTTGTAATTTACTTCTCTAGTTCGTTTTACAAATGAGGAAACTGAAGTAAACAGGGTTAAGTGACTTGCCCAGGGTTAGATAGCTAGAAAGTATAAGTGATTGAGTCTAGATTTGAACTAAGGAAGATGAGTGTTTCTAACTCTAGGTCTGGCACTCTATCCACTGTGCCACCCAGCTACCCCTCGTATTACTAATAGTTTGGTGTAATGGTGCTCATCATTGGGGATGGAGCAGTATGAAGGTATTATCATCCTAGGAATCTATTGATTCAGAGAAAGTGAGAAGGTACATTATTAGGAGACAGGCGACACTGTTAATTTAAAATCTAAATTCTTTAGAAAAGCACATAGATAATGAGGCACTCTCAATATTAAGCCTATTCACCAAATACTATAGAATCCAAATTTTTAAAGGAAAAGGTAAATGAATTACAGATAGAAATAGATAGCAATAATGGCAGATTTCAATCTTCCCCCTCTTAGAACTAGATAAATCTAACAAAAAATAAATAAGAAAGAAGTCAAGGAGCTGAGTAGACTCTTAGAAAAACTAGATATGACAGATATTTGGAGAGAATTAAATGGGAATAGAAAGGAACACACCTTTTTCTCGGTTGTACATGGTACCCTTACAAAAACTGACCATATACCAGAGTATGAAAACTTTATAGTTAAATGCAGAAAAGGAAAAATATTAAATGCATTCTTTTAGATTATAATAAAATAAAAATTATATTTAATAAGGAACTATGGAAACACATAAAAATTAATTGGATACAAAATAAACTAATGGTTTTTTTGCATTTATTTTATTTTTTCCATTTTTCAAATGCTTTATTAACTTCTGATTTACATCATTCACTTCTTCCAGATTTTGAGTGACAAATTTTCTCCCTGTTTTTCCCCCTACCCACCGCCCCAAAATAGCAGTCCCACAAGATATCCCCTCCTCCGATATGCTCTCTCCCATATTTTTTCCCATACCCCTTTTGACTTTTCCAGTAGGGCATGGTGGACCTCTATACCCCAGTGCCTGTATATCTTAACTCCCAATTACATGTAAAATAGTATTAATGATAGTATACTATAAATATATAAACATTTGATTTTAGAACTTTGAATTACAGATTCATTCCCTTCCTCCCTTGTCACCCACCCTTACTGAGAAGATAAGTAGTTCAGTATAGGTTGTGCATGTGTAGCTAATGCAAAACAATAACAAAGTAGATATATTGTAAAAGACTGACTATATTTCCCTCCCTCCTATCCCACCTCCCACTTGTTCTATTCTATACTTTGATCCTGTCCCTTTTCAAAAGTGAGTGCTTCCAACTTCCCTCCCCCCCCCCCCCTCCCTCCCTTCCCCCCTCCCCCCCCTCCTCCCCTTCCCCCCTACTTTCCTATAGGGTGAGATGCCCTATTTAGTGTGTATTTCATTCCCTCCCCAAGCCAAATTCAATGAGAATAAGGTTGACCCAGTCCCTTTTGACTTCTTATTCTTCCCCTCCATAGTAAGCATTTTTCCTTGCCTCTTCTATATGAGATAGTTTACCCCATTCTGTCTCTCCCTGTCTCCTCTCATTATATTCCTCTCTCACCTCTTAATTTCACCTTTTAAGTAACATTCCTTCCTATTAAACTGGTCCTGTGCCCTCTATCTATGTATACCTGTAAACATATATACACAATTCACATATGTATTCATATGCTCATATACCCTCATATATAGACATGTATATTTCTATTCCCTTCAACTATTTTCATACTTAGAAAAGTTTCATCAGTTACAATTATTGTTTTTTCCGCACAGGAATGTTAATAGTTCAACTTTGATAAATTCCTTATGATTTCTTTTCCCTGTTTACCTTTCCATGCTTCTCTTGCTTCTTGTGTCTGAATGTCAACTTTTCTATTCAACTCTTGTTTTTTCATCAAGAATGCTTGAAAGTCCTCTATTCCACTGAATGATCATATTTTCCCCTGAAACATGATACTCAGTTTTGCTGGATTGATGATTCTTGGCTTTAATCCCAGCTCCTTTGATCTCCAGAATATCATGTTCTAAGCCCTTCGATCCCTCAGTGTAGAAGCTGCCAGATCCTGGGTTATCCTGATTGTATTTCCACAATATTCAAATTGTTTCTTCCTGGATGCTTGTAATATTCTCTCCTTAGTCTGGGAATTCTGGAACTTGGCTATAATATTCATAGGAGTTTTCTTTTTGGCATCTTTTTCAGGAGGTGATTGGTGGATTCTTTCAACCTCTATTTTGCCTTCTGATTCTAAAACATCAAGGCAGTTTTCCTTGAGGATTTCTTGGAGGATGATTTCTAGGTTCTTTCTTTGATGATGGCTTTCATGTAGTCCAATAATTTTTAAATTCTCTCTCCTGGATCTATTTTCCAGGCCAGTGGTTTTTCCCATGAGATATTTCACATTGCCTTTTATTCTTTCATTTGTTTGGATCTTGACTTCTTGACTTAACAGCATCTTGACTACTCATAAAGTCATTAGCTTCCATTTGCTCCAATCTAATTCTGAAGCAATGATTCTCCTCATTGAGCTTTTGAGATTCTTTTTCCATTTGACAAATTCAGCTTTTTAAGGCATTCTTCTCCTCATTGCCTTTTTGAGCCTCTTTTGCCAATTGAGTTAGTCTATTTTTTAAGATGTGATTTTCCTCAGTCAGGCTATTGACTCTCATTTCGTAATTTTCTTGCATAATTCTCATTTTTCTTCCCAATTTTTCCTCCACTTCTGTTATCTGCTTCTTAAGGTCCTCTATGACCTGTAACCAGCTCGTATTTTCCTTTGAAGCTTTTGGTGTAGGAGTTCTGACTTCACTGTTTTCCTCCTTTTCCATGCTTTGCTCCTTTTTGTTCTGAAAATATGAGTGTAATGTTGGAATCTTCTGTCTGCTTTGTTTCCTTTGCTTGGTCATGTCACCCCTTAGTCACTTGACCCCTGTGCTTTTTGCCACAGTAGGACTCTGCCACCAGACAGGGGAGCTTTCGTCCAAAATGCTGGGGTTTTCTTAGCTGCCAGAGGTATTAGATTGGTGCCCTCTCTGAGGCCTCCACACACTCTGGGAAGCTGGACACACACACACCAGGTCCTCCACCTTAGACTGCAATCCAGATCCAAGCAGGTTAAAGCAAGAGCGATGACCCCTCAGACTGGTCGCTTGGTCCTCCTACACTCTGCAGGCCAGGAGCTGAAGCTGCCATGTGGCACTGGCTGGCTGTGCCAGGTGTCTCAGTGGCTTCTCTCCCTGGGGGCCAAAGTCAATGCATTCCTCCTTACTGGGTCCCAAAGTCCAGACCGTACTGACCTCTCACTTTGTCCTTCACATCTATGTGTTGATAATTCTGGAAATGGCCACAGATGCTGCTGATCTGGAGTCCCTCTGGCCGAGGCTTGTCAGACTCACCCTCAGCTTGAAACCTCTGGCTCAAGTGGGGCTGAAACCTCAGGCTCATGTGGGCCTGGGCTCGGCTCCCATAGCGCTGTGCTGGCCAATTCCTGCTGGCCTGCCGGGGTGTCCTCAGTGGGAGGTTAGCTTCTCTGTGTCATTTTGTGGATGTAGCAAAAGCAGTAATTAGAGGAAAATTTACATCTCTAAATACTTAAACATTAAAAACATAAAGAAAGCCAGCCAATCTATTAGGTAGGCAATTTAAAAAATAACTTTAAAAAAGAGCAAATTAAAAATCCCCAATTAAATACAAAATTGGAAATCCTAAAAATTAAAGGTAAGATGAATAAAATTGAATGTGAGAGAACCATTGGATTAGTAAATAAAACTAAAAGTTGGTTTTATGAAAAAGGTAAAATAGATACATCTTTGGTCAATATGATAAAAAAAGAGAGAAAAAAACAAAATTATTGGTATCAGAAATGAAAGGGGTGAATTTATCAAAAATGAAGATGAAATCAAAGCAATTATTATGAGTTATTTTGCCCAATTATATGCCAATAAATTTAACAGTTTATGTGAAATGGAAGAATATTCAGAAAAAATATAAACTGTCTAGATTAACAGAAGAGAAAATAGAATATCATTCTAAATAAACTTATTTAGAAAAAGAAATTAAACAGGCCATAAATGAGCTTCTGAAGGAAAAAAAATATCAGGAACTGATGGATTTACAAATGAATTCCACCAAACATTTAAAAATCAACTAATCTAATAATAAATAAATTATTTAAAATAACAGGCAAAGAAGGAGTCATAACAAACTCCTTTGTGAAACAAATACAATGCTGATACCTAAGCCAGGAAGAGCAAAAACAGAGAAAGAAATTATAGACCAATTTCATGAATAAATATGGATGCAAAACTCTAAATAAAATAATACCCATGAGATTATAACAATATATCACAAAGATTATACATGGTGATCAAGTGAGATTTATATCAAGAATGCAGGGAAAGTTTAATATAAGAAAAACTATTAAAATAATTGATTATATTAATAATAAAAGTAACAAAAATCATCTTGTAATCAATAAATGCAGAAATTTTTTTATACAATACCATGCTCATTCTATTACAAATACTTGAAAGCATAGGAATAAATGTATTTTCCCCTAAAATGATGAGAAGCATCTATTTAAAACCATTGGTAAGCATTATTTCTAGTGGGGATAAGATTCTCAATAAGTTCAGGAATGAAACAAGGCTACCCAATATCACCAATATTATTCAATATCATATTAGAAATGCTGTCATTAGCAAGAAGAGAAGAAAAAGAGATTGAAAAAATTAGATTGGGCAATTATAAAGTAATATAACTATCTCTTTTTGCATTTGATATTATGATATACTTGGAAAATCCTAGAGATTCCATTGAAAAGAAACAATTAATAATTTTAGAAAAGTAGCAGGGGTTATAAAATAGACTGATATAAATCTTGAGCATTTCCATATATCACCAACAAAACCCCACAAAAGGACATAGTAAGAAATGGCCCATTTAAAATCATTATAGACTCTATAAAATACTTGGGAGTATATTTGCCAAGACAAATTCAGGAACTACATGAACATAATTATAGAACACTTTTCAAACAAAAAAAAATCAGATTTAAGCAAGTGGATTTGAATTTAAATATTTAAATTAATTAATTAATTGTTCATGAGTTGGCAGAGCCATTATAATAAAAATAACAAAATAAAATGATACCTAAAACTACCAAACTAATCTACGTATTCAATGCTATCCCAGGTAAATTACAAAAAATTATTTTGTTGAGCTAAAAAAAATATTTGGAAAAACAAAAGGTCAAGAATATCAAACAGATTAATGAAAAAAATGTAAAAAAAGTAGTTTTAGCAGTAACAGATTTTAAAGTATATTATAAATCAGTAATTATCAAAACTATCTGGTGCAGGCTAAGAAATAGAAAAATAGATCAGTGGAACTGAGTAGACATTCAGTATACAGTAGTGAATGATTATAGTAAACTTGTGTTTGACAAATGTAAAGATTTATGATTTTAGGATAAGAAGACACTATTTGGTAAAAACTGTTGGGAAAATTGGAAAGTAATCTAAAAGAAATTGGGTATACATTGAAATCTTATACCATTTACCAAGATAAGGTAAAAATGGATATGTGAGCTAGATATAAAGGGAAATACCATTAGAAAATTAGAAGAACATGGAACATATTACCTATTAGACTTATGGATAGGAGAATTTATGAATAAAAAACTGATAGAGATCATTGTGAGATGGATAATGGATAATTTTGATAACATTAAATTAAAATTTTTGGTACAAATAAAACTAATATAGTCAAGATTAGAAGGACAGCAGAAAATGGGGAAAATAATTTTATAGACAGTTTTTTGGAGAAAGGTTGCAGATCTCAAATATATAGGGAACTTTGTCAAATTTATAAGAATATGAGTCATTCCTCAACTGATAAAGGGTCAACAGATATGAACAGGAAGTTTTTTTTGATGAAGAAATCAAAAGTATATATATATATATATGTGTGTGTGTGTGTGTGTGTGTGTATGTAGTTATATAAAATGCTCTAAATCAGTATTGATTATGAAATACAAAATAAAATAACTTACCATACTATACTATATAACTTATATACTTAATATAACAAAACAACATATATCATCTCATACCATTCAGATTGCCTAAAATGATAGAAGAGGAAAATGAGAAATGTTGGAGGGGATGTGGAAAAATTTGGACAAAAATTTTTGGTGCAATTGTGAACTTATCCAACCATTTTGAAGAGTGATCTGGAACTATGCCCAAAGGCTTATAAAACTGTGTATACCCTTTGACCCAGAAATACTATTATTAGGTCTGCTTCCCAAGGTGATCAGGGAAAAAGAAAAAGAATTTGTACGTTCTAAAAAAATTTACAGTAGCTCTCTTTGTGGTGGCAAAGAACTAGAAATTGAGGGGATGCCCATCTAAACAAGTTGTGGTATATGATTGTAATGGAATACTACTGTGCTGTAAGAAATGATGAGTTGGGTGATTTTAGAAAAATGTGGAAAGACTTGCATGAAATAAGGAAAAGTGAAATGAGCAGAACCAAGAGGACCTTGTATACAGTAAGATCAATATTGTCAAAAGGATAATTATGAATAGCCAAGTTATTCTGAGTCCTGTAAATACTCAAATCAACTATAAAGGGACTATGAAGGAAGATGCTATTCATCTCCAGAGAAATAATTGATAAATATAAGTAGGCATAGTATAATTTTATGTATATTTATAAATCTGTGTCAAATGGTGGTTTTCTCTATTGCAGAGCTTCTTAAACTATGGGTCATGACCCCACATGGGGTCAAGAAAAATTTGGCCACAGCAAAAGGTTTCTGAATGTGCAATGGCCGAAAATTAATTAAAAATCAAATGGGTGATGAATGGGAGGTGTTTCTGGCTGTGCTTGCAGGTTTGGTTCTGAAAACAAAGCATGCACACTTTGCACTGGTCATGCCCTCAAGCTGTGCAACTCTACCAAAGCTGCCTAATGCAGAAAAGAAGTCCTGCTCCAGTGCAGGGTGAGGAGGGAAAGAGGGAGACAGTTTAAAACTTAAAATGTAACTAGAAATAAATTAAATTTAAATTTAAAACTATTTTAAAAAGAAAAAAAATATTCTTTCAGAGCTGGAAGAATTTCTAGAGATCTAGTTCAGCTTTCTTCTTGCATAGAGAAAGAAACTAATACCTGGAGAGCAATGACTTACCCAGGATCACAATGCTAGCTCCAAACATGCCTGAGAATACCTCTAGATCATTCTTGCCTTGCACTGTGTGTGAGGTGACTGATATAGAGTGATTGGTTCTTTCCTAATGGAAAACTCTCTCTCTTCTTCACTTCTTTTTCTCAGCCCCAAGGCCTTTTTGTTTTGCTTCCCATGGGCTTAACAAACAATTGGATTAATTGTGCAGGAGAAATGGGCAAGATGAAAGGCAGGTTGCAAGCAACAACATTCCAAGGAAACACTTCTTGAGAGAGAAAAACAAATAATGGTAGTTTTTCCTATCCCTTCCCTGATTCATCCTTCCCTCCTCTCTACCCATTCTTCCTCATGTTTGCTATGTGCAATTGAATTTATGTTGCTATGCTTCTTTTATAATAGTTAAACTGCTAATTGCTAAAATTTAAAGCTGACAGCCTTTTGACACATAAAACATACACTCCACATTTGATTTTCTAAAAATAATAGTTGAAATTTGTATGATGTTTCACATACATGATCTCATTTGGTCCTAGCATCAATCCCATGAGATATGTATTATAGGTATTATACCCATTTTACAAATGGGGGAACTGAGGCTTAAAAGAGGTAAGTAACATGCCATCTGTCACACAGATAGAAAATGTTAGAGGGTTGATTTGAATCTAATCAATCAGTCAACATTTATTAAACACCTATTATCTGTCAGGCAAAGTGCTAAGTGCTAGCTAGAATCTAGGAGGTCTCTCCTGACCCCACATCTAGCACTCTCTACTACACTGAATTTTTCTCTTTCTGACTTCCTTTTTTTTTAAAAAAAAAAACTAGTTTGTTACATGAATAGTGGAGATCAAGCCATTTTTCTATTTTTTCATTAAAGAACCATCAGTGGTTCTCCCAAAACCAAGGTTACCTTTTTTGAATCATCAGAGTAACTACGTCAACTTCCCCAAACAGAAGCCCTTGTTGCTGCAGTTCAATATTCTTGGTAAGTCTCCCAGGAACTACAGAAACCTCAGTCATCCTTCTTTATGATTTCCTTTTTTAGCATTTTTTTAAAAAGATTTTATAGATACTTCTTATCTTCCCCTATCCTATCTGCCCCGAGAGCCAACTTATTTAACAAAGAGTGTAAAAGGGGTTGGGAGTGGGAAGCAATTCAGCAAAGTTAACCAACACAAAAACCAAGTCTGACAGTATATGCAGTGTTCTACACATGGTCACACCCTGAAAGTTTTAATTGCTTATACAACATTTATAACAGAACACTATGCATATGGAAGGGAGAAACGTTAGTGCTCCATTTTTAGTTTGCTCAAATTTGTTGAGGAAAGAATCCTTGGAAAATCCTAGCTCCATTTCTAAATGTCTAAGTATCTGAAAGTTCTAGGAATCGGGACCATACATAATGAATGAAAGAGACAGGGTTTTGTTTTTGTTTTTTGGTCAGTGTTCTACATCTCCCTTTCTTTATGCCCCCCAGTCCTTCATCTTGTAATCCTTGTCTTTGAGTATCCAGTGCCCTCATATTGTATCTGCCTGTTCAGGATCCTTACTCTCTTGTTCATTATCAGCATTTCACTTTGGTAATGTCCATGCAGAAAAGGCGCATTTTGACAGATCCTCTGAAGACATGATGCTTTAAGCCCATAGAAATTATTCCAGCGGCAGTGGAAAAGGAAGCAATGTGTTAACATTTTTGGATAGATAGGGCCTTGTGGTATACAAGGCTAAGACTGAACTTGGAAGGAATCCCCTGAGGGAGCTCCCACATTTAAAGTGAGGACTGGAAGCTTCACAGAAAAGCATATGATTAGAGTCAGGAGGCAACAATAACTGTACTAGTGGCCTATTCTGCTGCCCATGGCACCTTTAACAGGAATTCCTTGTTCTACCTTCAACAGGACCTGATAAATCTAACAGATTTTCCCAGGATCATCAGTGACTAAAGAGATGGCAGAGAGAGGGTAAAATGAAACATTTCCACATGCACAGTGCTATGAACACTCTGTAAGCAATTAAAACAGATACATATGCAATGTGACTATAATGAGAATTGTGCTTTAATGAACAGACTAATTTAATTCAATAAATATTCATTACACTCTGTAATGGGAATTTGAAGATCTTCCCTGCACTTGAATAGACCTAGGGGGGAATTTGAAAGTAAACGCTGCCCCCTAATAGGCTGAATGTAGTCACATGGAGCCTGTGATGGAGGGAATTTGCTGAGGGGTGCAGCAGAGCCCACAGGAAACTTCCCTGCTGTGAACATAAACTTTATCCCTTAATAGGCTAAATATAGTCACATGGAGCCTATGGTGGGAGGAGTTTGCTGAAGGGAAGCAGAGTCCACAGGAAGCTGGTGGTCAGAGCTAGCCAGATGATGGGGGAGAGAGGAGCTCAGGCAAGGAGATAGAGAGATCTGTGAGTAAGTATTGATCTTGTATTGGTTTGTGGGAAGGCTGAAGGATGCTGTGGCTCTCTGTGTTATTATGGCTTCTGAATATGGATGGTCCTATGATGGAATTGGCTTACTGGTTTTGGGATTGGGTTTTCTGGTGTCTAAATAAATGATTCAGTTCTGTCCTCTATCTGGAGAGTTTGGTATATTTTGCTATTGAACATCATGTGATACTTATAGTCATGGTCTTTATTGTGTAAATATTGCATTGGCGTTACATGCTCCTAGAACATGTGAAGCTCTTCCCTAGGCACTAGAAATACAAAGACAAAAAAATGAAAGGGTATGGGGGGAGAGAGGGAAGAGGACACAACATGTATGCAGATAAGTAAATTCAAGATAATTTGAGGAGGGAGGGGAGAGAAGTGGGGAATGGGATCAAGAAAAGCTTTGTATCTGAGCTGAACCTTGATGGAAGGTAGGATTGAGGTGGGAATGCATAACAGGCATGGTGACAGAAGATAAAATTTCAAATTTGAAGAACAGTTACAGATCACAAGATTATTATACATTTAGAAATTTGAAGGGATTTTATTTTTTCTTTTATTTAGTATTTTATTTTCCCTCAGCAACACGTAAACACAATTTTTAACATTTCTTTTCAAAACTTTGAGTTCCAAATTCTCTCCCTCCCTCCTCACCTCCCTCATTGAGAAGAAAAGAAGGGATGTTAGAAGCAGTTTAGTCCAATGCACTCATGTTACAGATGAAGGAATTGTCTTCAAGTAGAATCAACTTTCCAAGATATCACAGTGTCTACAATCTAAACTACACAATTTAAATTTGGATTACTATTAGAAAGTTATTTTAATTGCTAATGCCTAATCTCAAATAAGATAATTTATAAAATGTACTTTAAAATACTAAATAAATGTTAGTTGTTACTACTGTTGTTATTATGATAGAAGTATTAAAGAGATGATGTAATGTAATACATGCTTTCGAACTAGGTGGCACATTGGTTGGAGCTCTGGGCCTGGAGTCAGGAAGACCTGGGTTCAAATATAGCCTCGGACACTTACAAGCTGTGTGACCTTCGGAAAGTCACTTAACTTTATTTGCCTCAGTTTATTTATCTGTAAAATGAGATGAAGAAGAAAATAGTAAACCATGTTCTAGCATCTTTGCCAAGAAAACCCCAGATGGAGTCACGAAGAGTCCAACCTGATTGAAAACAACTGAACAACAAAAATATATGCTATGAATTATAATTTAATCTTCTTGAAGTCAGGACTGTAAGGGATAGTGATAAGGGCCTGGACCTGTGGTTTTTTCAGTATAGGGGATTTCTAGATGAGGAACTCCCTCTACCAAAGTAGCTTATCACCTTCTCTGCAACTTAAAGTCTCAGAGAGCTGTCTTAAGCCAGAGGAATTGAGTGTCTTGTCCAAGTTCACACAGTCATTCTGTGTCAGAGACAGGACTTGAACCCAGGTCTTTCTAGTTCTAAGGTCAACTTGTTATCCATTATTTAATTCCATAAATTTAACTGAAGAAACATTTATCAAAGACCTACTATGTTCCAGGCTCTGTGCTAAAAACTGGGTGTACAAAAAAGGCAGAGTCCCTGCTCTCAAGGAGCTTGCAATCTATGTTATGCTGCCTCTCCATGACTCAGTCTCTAGCTATTACACATGGATATGATAGAAGAATTTAAAGTCCCCTCCTTATGACAATTGTGCATGGTGGAGCTTTTTACACAGCATTTCATATCCAGAAAGTCAGTTTTAATGTGCATTTCAGCACCACGGACAACTCTACAATAGCTTTTGTGTTCTTTTTAGAATTACATTTAGGTTTATTTGCTACAGAAACTTTATAAAGCATTATACAAACAGGAGTTATCATACTTCTTGTTGCTAAGTTAATAATAGAGAACTGGGTTATACTAACAGATATGCCACTAATATTGACACATTCCTATAAATAATATATAGATATAGATATATACTACATATCTATATCTATCTATCTATCTATCTATCTATCTATCTATCTATCTATCTAT
>NW_027185665.1:10462454-10509699 GCF_028583685.1 Petaurus breviceps papuanus | reverse complement strand
TATCTATCTATCTATCTATCTATCTATCTATCTATCTATCTATCTATCTATTACTTCATTTGATTCTAAAAACAGGCTTGAGACGTGAGTAGTGGAAGTATTATAGGGTAGACAACTTGAGTCTCAGAGAAGGCAAGTATACTTGTTTAAGACTGCACATGCATTAAATAATAGAACAAAAATTCTAACCTATGTCATTTAACTCCAAACACCGCACTGTCACCCTGCATCATGATCTGTACATGCATTACCTCAGGTAACCCCTCAGGCCATCTAAACCTTAGCCTCCTCATCCACAAAGTGGAAGGGCTGAATCAAGTGATCTCTAAGGCCCTTCCAGCTCTGACATTATATGACCCTACCAGCCATCCTTCTGTGACCTAAGCCGAAGCTGAAGAATGAAGGAAACAAATGTGTTAAGCACCTACTGTGTGCCAGATGCTTTAAAAATTTAATCTCATCGGACAACAACACTACGAGCTATGGGTTCTTGTCCACATTTTACAATTGAGGAAATTGAGGCAGATAGAAATTAAGTGGTTTGCTCAGGGTCACAGAACTAGTGAGTGTCTGAGGCTGGCTTTGAATTCATCTTCCTGACTTTAGGCCCGGTGTTTCATCAATTGTACCACCTGACTACCTACGTTCTTTTAAAAGGCACATCACTATAATTATTGGGTACACTAATACCTCGATGGCAGGGGAGACAGACCATGAGCTATTTTCAAATAAGATGTACAATCTTATATTGACATTCAAATAAGCACCATCAAAATACACTTCTAAGAGTGAGATGGAGGAAACTCTTCTGTCTCTGAATGTATTACGCATACCTTTAAAGTCTGGATTGAAATATAGGACATTTTGAAACTGAGTCATAGGGCAAAGAAGTGGGCTCATTCATTGAATGTTTATTGAGTATTTAATATGTGCAAAGCTATATCTGTGCCATAGGCTATACAAGACTACCAAGGCACAGGCATAGGACCACAGGACCCAGAGCTGGAGGTGATCAAAGTCCATTTCATTAAATTCCCCACATTCTTCTAAATGAGGAAGCTGAGGTCCAGAGAAACAATGACCCTCTGAAGGTCCTACAGGATCAGAATGGGAAAGCGAAACACAGAATCACAGAATCTCAGTGGTAAAAAGCATCCCAAGCTTGCTTTATCTAACCCTTATGTATTCAGGAAGCTTTTTCTACACCATCACCCGCAAATCATGTAGATTTCACTGGAAGACCTCTTATTCAGGGAAGACTATTATGTTCACATATGGATAGCTCTAATTATGTCATTTTTTCTTTTGTTGGGCCTAAATCTACCTTTACATAACTTCCATTCATTGTTCCTAGTTTGGGCCTCTAGAACACAGCAGCCCTTCAAATACTTGAAGACAATTATCATGCCCCTTTCTGCCTTCTTTCTTCCAGACTAAATATTCCCAGTTCCTTTAACTGATTCTCATACAGTCTAGCTTCAAGATTCCTCGTCTTCTTAGTTGCACTCTCTGTCAATGTCTTTGTTAAATGTCATACACAGACCTGAAAAAAATTATTCTAGATTGTACAATTAAAGCTATAGCACATCCGGATTATTATTGCCCCCCTACCTAAAATTATATTAATCTTTCTGGTTACTATGTTGAACTATTGACTGATACTGAGTTTTTAGCCCACTAAAACTTAATTTTTTTTTACATGAATCACTGTTTATTTATACCCTTTCCTCAGTCTTGTACATGTCATGTTAAAAAAAAAATTCAACTGTAGGACTTTACATTGATATTTTTTAAATGGTTAATTCTATGCATCCTAGTAGATTCTAGTCATGCTCCTAGCTTTCAAGATATTTTTGGATCTCAATTCTATCATGCAATATGTTAGCTACCACTCCTAATTTTGTGTTATCTGAAAGTTTCATAAATATGTTTTCATCCAAGTTAATGACAAAAATGTTGAACAGACTAAAACCAAGGAAAATCCTTAAGGCTCTGACTTCTGTGCCTGAGGCCGTATTAGAACTCAAGCCCTTCTGACTCCAGGGCCAGTGCTCTATTCACTGTGTCACCTAGCTGCCCCTCAATCAATTCTTTAATCCATTTCACTGTATTATCTTACATTGACATCTTTTCATCTCACCCACAAGGATAGTATGAAATTTAAATGCTTTGTTGAAATCTAGATAAGCTATATCTACAGGATTCCTCTTATCCACTAATCTAGTAACCCTATCAAAATGAAATGAGGTTAGTTTGGTATGACCTGTCTTAATGAAGCCATGTCAGGTTATGAGTGATTGTTACTGTCTTTTTCTATTTTTTTTTACTATTAACCTACTGTATAGATTGACATTACATAGCTCTACAATCCAGCCTTCTTATCATACTCTATCAATCTCAAATGGTAGACAAAAGACAGATACCAGTACTAGGCCTTCACTCTGTCAGGCTTCTAAGAAAAGTGTGAGAAATAGGAATATCAGCTCAGTACCAATCATTCTCCTGCTCATTTCTAAGTGCCTGCTTTCAGGCAGAGTTTACTTGCCTTTTTCCATTGTCCTGGTCCTGGCATATCAAACGAAACTATAAAGGTTTTCGATTTTTATCCCAGTGACAGGCTGTGTCTATTGATTAAGTACTACCATAACCGGGTTTGGAGGTGGTTGCTTATGGCAACTCTAAAGAGAGGACCTCTAGGTGATGGAAATGTTTGCTGCTGGCATCTCCTGAAGACCATATTCTAAGGAAAAGATGGTTAAGATCTACCTTAGTGGAGGGAGTACCCAAAGTGATACTAATTCATTATATCCAAGGGGACCATGATTTCATCTAAGAAACAATGATTCCCTTCCCCAAAACCTAAGGTTCTTGTGTGGTTAACTTACAAATGTAAGCACATATCTTTCCTTTCTTGTATTTCTCCCTTCCTTTTGAACAATAGGTCATTTAACATACAATTAAATTGTGTAACAGGATAGCTTAAAAAAACCCAATTTTTGTTTTGAAACAAATTCAATTTCACAGTACAGGCAAAGCAAAACTGCATAAAACAAACAAACAAGGAAACAATGATAAATACCTTTTAATAGTTTACCGGGAGCAAAATGAGAAGGGCATGAGCTCTCACTTTAATAGATAACATCATTCTTTGTAGTTGACTTGAGGTCTATTGGTATTTAATGATGTATTTAATTACCTAGCTGTGTATGCTGAACTTTGCATTGTGCTCCTTTTCACTCTGAGATTTGCTCTCTTTGGAAAGGTGCTCAGTAGTCATCTGTTCCATCTCCTCACCTCCAGATGAAGAAACAGAGGTTTAGAGATCTCGCCCATGATAACACAGTAAGTAGTATAGGCAACATCTGAACCTTAGTCCTTTGACTCCAAATAAAGCAACTGTTCTTTTCACCCCACCATGGTACGTCTCCAAACCCTGCAGTTTTTCAAGCTGCTACATCCCTTTCCTTGGTTTTTAATCATACTAACTCTTTCCCCTTTCTAAACATTTTGCATCATTTAGAAAAACAAACAAAATGATGCAAAATCATGGTTATGGGTCCCCCCCACAACTTTACAATGATAAAAAACAGTTGATTTGAAATCATTCTAGGATAAGGGACTTTACTATAATAAAGCACACAGTCCTGCTCAACTACCATATGTCTTGAAAATATTTCTATTTTACTAGAAACAATAACTATGAGAAACAAATTTTGGCAAGAATGTAAGTGGGACATTTCTATAAAACAAATTCGAGTTTCACGGAGAGGAGTATATGGTTTTCCAAAAGAAAGAAACAGCCTCTGTACCATTTATTGCTCAGTCATTTTCAACTTTTTTTAAACCCCATTTGGTGTTCTCTTGGCAAAGATGCTGAAGTAGTTTGCCATTTCCTTCTTTAGCTCATTTTACGGATGAGGAAACTGAGGCAAACAGGGTTAAGTGACTTGCCCGGGGTCACACAGCTAGTAAATGTCTGAAGTTGGATTTGAACTTGGGAAGATGAATCTTCCTGACTTCAGCCTGGGTACTCTATCCACTGCTCCAACTAGCTGCTTCTAGAACTATTGATAGACTTATAAAATAATTTTTATAAGTATCTATGTATTTGGGAAATTGTATAGTGCTTTTAACAATGTTAAACTGTCACTTTGTGCAAAGATTTTACTTTTTTAAAAATACAAATGACCTTTAATGATACAATATAGTTGCAAATCTTAGAATACCACAGTTGTCACAGAATTAAAGTTGTGTGGAACTAATAGACAAACAAATTACTCAAGAAATAATGAATGAATACTGCAGCATACTCCCAACAATTACATATGCTCAAGAAAAAGAACAAAGGACGTTATTGAAGAACTGTATGTATTATAAACCAGATGCAACAGATGGTCTGGCTACTCCATTTTGGGGGTTTCTGTTTGGTCTTGGGACATCTTTATATTCTCAAAAAATTACTGAGGACCCCAAAGAGCTTTTATTTGTGTGCATTATATCTATTGACAATTATAATATTAGAAATTAAAACTTATATATGCGAAATATTTATTTATTTAAAATAGCAACAATAAATTTATTACATGTTAACATTTATAAACAAGTATATTTAAAAAAAAATTTTTGACTCGGTCATGAGAAATATGACATTGTTTTACATATTTTTGCATGTCTCTTTAATGTCTGGCTTGATAGAAGACAGTTGGATTCTCATACCCACATCTGCATTCATTCTATTGTAATATGTTGTTTTGGTTGAACTATATTAAGAAAATCTGATCTCCTATTGATATGTAGTTGGCAAAGGGAAGAGTGTTATAAAAGGTAAAATAAGCCTAAGGATTATTTTGAAAATAATTTTGACCTCATGGACCTGGTGAAAGAGTCTTGGTGACCCCCATGATCCATTGGCTACACTAAAGAATGTTTCTCTATGCATAAAGTCTCAGAGAAAATGTCCATCTGCCTTAGTAAAAGCAGTTCTTTCTTAGGAGTTCCCAGCACCTATGAAATCACAGGTCTGATTTAAAAAAATGTTAAGGAGATAGTTTACTATAGAAACACATAGGAATACTTGTAGGTCCCTTAAAGTTCTGAATTGTATCTCCATGTTCACGGAAGACTGGTTGTTGTCTGTTGTTCTTGAAGAAGCCCAAAATGATACCACTATTTTGGGATCAGGACATAATGTCCAGCTGTGGTTGATCAGACCAGCATGAGCTCAGAAGGCTCTACCACAGGTCAGGCACAAATAGTACATTTGAACATTTGGAGTGAAGATGTCCCTAAATTTGCTCATCTCACATTTCCTTTGTGTTACTGCAATTCTGTTTAGCTCATAGAACATAGAGCCTTCTTTGATGTGGGCACACCATGCACAGTGGTCCTGAGCCAATGTCTCCCATGTCTAATACGTTGCCCAGGTTTCACAGGCATACAACAGTACAATGGTTCTGTAGACCTTCAGTTGGGTAGTCAGTCTAAATTCAATCTAATACCTCTTGTCTCCACATTTTCCTTCAGAGCCTCCTAAATGCCAAGGTAGAGTGTCAACCTCATCATCTATGTGTATATCCCTGGAAAATATACAGCCAAGGTAAGTCATGTCCATAGTATTCCAAATTTCTCCATTTATTGTAACAGCTCCATGTGTGGAGGGTGTGGGGCTGGTTAGTGAAGAACCTGTATTTTCTTGGTGTTCATTGTTAGACCAAAATAAGCAAAAGGAGCAAAGAATCAATTCATATTTTGTTGCAGCTCAGACTCAGAGGCTACACTGAGTGCACTAAATCTCTTTAGACTTTAATCTTGGCTTGTAGCCTTTCCAAGTTAAATAATTTACTGTCAGTACTGTGGCTGACCTTGATGCCATTTTTGTCCTCATTCAAAGTATCCAACAACATTGCTGAAAACATCGTGCTAAAAAGCATGGGAACAAGCACACAGCTTTGCTCCACTCCAGTGGTGACTGGGAAGGAGTGAGAGCATTGTCCATTATCCAGAACCCAGACAAGCATGCTGTCATGAACAGTGTCATACTACACTGATGTGCTTCTCCAGGCAACGACATTTTGTAGTGATCTTCAACAAGACTTCATGACTAACAGTAATCAAAGGCCTTGGACAGATGGATGCACATTGTGTACAGACCTTTCTTCTGCTTCTGGTATTCTCCTGGAGATGTTGGGTAGCAAATACAATACTGACTGTTCCTTAGCTCTTTCTGAAGTCACACTGGTTTTGGGGTAAATGACTATCTTCAAGGTGAAGGATTAACCCACAGGTGGGGAGCTTGTGGCCTTGAGGCCACTTTCTAGGTCCTTGGGTACAGCCTTGTGACCGAGTCCAAGTTTTACAGAGCAAATCCTTTTATTAAGGGGATTTATGAAGTTTGGATTCAGTCAATGGGCCACACTTGAGGGCCTAGAGGGCCACATGTGGCCTAGAGGTTAAAGTTTCCCTGTCCCTGGATTAGCCTATTAAGAACCTTGCCAGCGATGACTAAAAGACATTCCCCCTCCCCCCTTGAACTCCTGGGGGATAATCTCCTCTTGCTATATATGCCAGACAATTTCAGTCAGCTTTTGCGTGTCTTGTAGATCTCAGTTGGAATAGAACAGAATGGCATCAGTACCAGGAGCTTTGCCACACCAGAGGAGCTGAATGACATTCAAAACCTCTTCTTCCTGGTAGAACAGGTGTTTATTGTAACAAGAAAAAGCCAATTCAGCCATTAGAGTTTGTTTGGTCCTAGATCCATGACATAGAGTCATAGCAGTACAGATGAATAAGAAAATGCAATAAAATAGTCTGTAATTGGATGGTTAGAAAAAATAGAAAAAGTAAACAACTTCAGTTAGGTAGCACAGTGGATGGAGCACTGGGCCTGAAGTCAGGAAGACTCATCTTCCTGAGTTCAAATCTTGCCTCAGACACTTACCAGCCATGTGACCCTAGGCGAGTCACCTAACCCTGTTTGCCTCAATTTCCTTTTCTTTTAAATGAACTGGAAAAAGAAATGTAAAACACTCCAGGATCTTTGCTAAGAAAATTCCAAATGGAGTCATGAAGAGTCAGACACAACTGAAAAAATGACTTGACAATAAAAATTTAGCTTAATTCATGGCAAAATTAGGACCTGAATGGAAATAGAACTGTTCAAGTTATCTATAAACTGAATGGCATGTTGTGCTGTTGTGTGGGGTACAGGTGAGGGGAGTGGCAATAGGTTATACAGGAAATCTGATCAATATCAATGACCAGAATGCCTGAGATTCAGTCTGGAAAGAATTCAATAGGCCCAAGCAAACTTGAAGTCAGGATTGTAAAAGTTTATTGTTACGCTTTACAGCGGGCAGGGGTTCTTAGGGAACCTGCAAGCTTATTGTTACGCTTTACAGCAGGCAGGGGTTCTTAGGGAACCTGCAAACTTAAAAAAGTCATAGGTATAGTTTTAAGGAGTCAAGACAGTCAATTAGATGTCAACTATGCTAACTAGGTGAGTAAGGGTGGGATGAGGGAGGAGTTAAGGAGTGGTCAGTGTTTAAAAGAACATGCACTTTTAATATCAACTGCACAGGCGTATTGCCCATAATTCACTGGAAAATAGCCCAAGGGGGGCGGCTACCTGGAGGTGTGGTTTTAGGCCTGAAAAGTCACTAAGTCAGCTAGCGTCAAGGGCTGACTGAGAAGTGCCTAGTCTGCCACCCATCAGTGTCATGTTTGACAAGATGGGATGTTGGGAACCAAGGCTAACGGAGACTCAGTATGTGGATAATTGGCTAAGGAGTTAACCTAGAGATAGTGCCTTGAAGGATTCATAGGGGCAGCTGGGCACTTTACTAAGGGGAGATAACATTTCCCTAAGCTAAAATGTTTATAGATGGTTTAGTGAAGGATTCATAGGTGTAGCTTGTTATTGCTCCAAGCAGAGATAAACAATTCATGAGTTGTGTGGCAGGGGAAGGGGCGGAGTTTACGCTCTGAGGCTGGGGGGGGGGGCGAGAAATGTGATTTTACAGACTAGTTTTACAAATTGATTTTACAAACTGATGTTACAAACTGATATTACAGACATAGATCCCAAGCACCCCATCGCAGGGACCCCAAAAATCCCCCACCCAAAAAAAAAGTGGCAGTAAAGGAGGGGGAAGGGTCCTAAAGGACTTAATGCTGATGTGGCAGTAAAGAAAGGGGAAGAGTGAAACCAAAACTCAGGCCTGTTCCCACAAGAAACCTTACTAGATTTTAGGATATAGTCTAAGAAGTTTTCACCTCTCCCACTCACTATCAAACAGTGCAATGCCAGAATGAAAACATTATTAACTTTGATTCTAGAGTCCAAGTGTGTGCCTTACCGGGGCTCTCCTGGACAAACCTTGTTTTCTTACAGGGATTTGTTTAAGCTGCTTAAGTACTTGCTTTGACTTGTAGGCACACTTAGCTAGCACCTCAATTACTTAATTATATTTGCTGGCATCTCAGTTCCCTCTGTTTACATAGAATCTAGACAAAGCCTTTGAAATGTAAATATTTAACTACTTCCATCTCCAAAGTCAGACATAGCTATTTATATAGAAACAAAAATCACTTCTCAAATACTACTGGAATGTTTTAAATCATCATCTATGACTCTGTTCCCTTCTATTACTATGAATAGTTGAAAATTGACTGAATTAGGATAAGGTTTAGAAATAATAGTAATAATAGCTGAATTTTAAAAGTGTTTTGACATTTATAGAATGCTTTATATACATGATCTCATTTGATTTTCACAACAGTCTTTTAAGGTAGCTACTCAAGTATGATTGTCCCCATTTTACAGACAAACTGCTGAGCAGTTACATGATTAACCCATGTGTTGAAGGGTAATTTGGAACATTGTCCCTCCTGAATCCAAGTCCATCACTTTCTATTAAACTGCCCCTCAAGAGATCATTTCATTTTACTATTGATAAACTAGAGGCTTAGAAAGATCAAGTGACTTGTTCATGGTTACACAGGTAATGAATATTAGGGTTGGGATCTGAATACCAGATCTTTTTTATGTATTATATTATTTTATTTAATAGTACTTTATTTTTCCCCAATTCTATATCAAGACGATTTTTAGCATTCATTTTTACAAGACTTTGAGTTCTAAATTTTTCTCCCTGTCTCCTTCCTCTCCCCTCTTCCTAAAATGGTAGGCAATTCGATATAAGTTATATATGTACAATTATATAAAACATATTTCCATATTAGTTACAGTTGTGAAAGAAGAAGTAGACCAAAAGAGAAAAAAAACCATGAAAAAAATAAAGTCAATGAAAAAAGTCTGCTTCAATCTGCATTGAGTCCATCAGTTCTTTCTCTGGATGCGAATAGCATTTTCCTTTGTGGGACCTTGGTACTTGTCTTGGGTCATGGCATTGCTGAGAAGAGCTGAGTCACTCCTAGCTGGTCATCACACAGTGACACTGATACTGTGTACAGTGTTCTCCTGGTTCTGCTCACTTCGCATTGCCTCAGTTTGTCCAAGTTTTTCCAGGTTTCCCTGAAATCTGCCTGCTTATCATTTCTTATTGCACAATAGTTGAATCCCAGATCTTCTAACCAAAAATCGAGTTCTCCTGCCACCATCTCATGCTGCTTCTCAGTCACTTCTATATTAATGACTTAAATATAATTTTATTTGTGTAGTTTTTTCTCTTCAATTAGATTATAAAATCCTCAAGCAAGAAACATGTCTTCTATTTCTTTAATATTCTCCCATAGGGTTTGAAACAATGCTCTGCACATTGTCATAAATACTTGACTAAATAATGGGGAATAGAATGGTCTTTCTCCACTACAGCCAGTTCTACCATACATGCCAAACACAGAAGAGATAGTAGTGTTTTGCTGTTGTTGTTATTGTTGTTAGGTTGTTTCAGTTGTGTCTCACTCTTTGTGACTCCATTAGGGGTTTTCTTCGAAAACATATTGGAATGATTTGTGATTTCCTTGTCTAGCTCATTTTATAGATGAGGAAACGGAGGCACACATGGTGAAGTGACTTGCCCAGGGTCACACAGTCAATAAGTGTCTGAGGCCAGATTTGAACTCAGATCTTCCTGACTCCAGGCTTGTCACTTTATCCACTGCACCACCTAGCTGCCCCAATGTAGAAGTTGTATTTTGGGAAAATTCTGGGAGTAAAAAGAATAGTATTGTTGATGACTGAGCTACTAACTAAAGGATTTGGGCCAGCAACTGGGGTCATCACTGTGGTCTCAGATGTGATGGTATTAATTGTAGGAAGATGAGTGTTAAGAGTAATTGTAGACCCAATCTCATTGAATGTATCTGTGGTGGTTGCTGCTGTGGGAGCAAAGATGGTGATGGAAGTCAAGGGAGAGAAAGCGCTGGAACACATAGCTGTTTCCAGGACAAGTGTAGTTATTAGAGTTGTATAAACAGCTACAACAGTAAAGGTTTCAGTAGAAACTGTCTTGGATCTAGTACCATATTGACATTAGTGCTGGGAGTAGATCTAGACCTCAGTGTAGTATAAAGTTCCAACTAAAATCCCATCTTAGATGCCAAGGTCACTCTCTGCACCCTGGGCCATCCCCAGCTGTCTTGACTTTGTCCTGCCACACTGAACCTCAATGACTCTGGAAGAGTGAGACGGATGTCTTTGCACAGCTCTGCCTCACTTAAATCCAATTCAGGAGCAAATCAAGACTTACGATGTCATTGGTCCTCTTTGACAACGAAGGACGAACAACAGCAATTTTTATGACCTATATTTTCCAATATAATCCTTGAATAGATGTTTATGGAAATCAGGCTTCTTTTCCAGAACACAGACTTGACAACAGTGGGAGAACATAGCTGAGAAGTAGGCTCAGTAAAAAATCAAGTAGACTTCCACTCTATTTAACGTCGTCCCAGAAATGCTGGCCATAACAATAAGAAAATAAGAGGAGATTAGAGATGTAAGCATAGTCAGAAAAGAGGCAAAACTAGCCCTACCTGACTTAATGATTTACCCAGAAAACCTCAAACTGCAAAGGAAAATTGAGACAATAAATAGCTTCTGTGAAGTAGGACACAGAAAAATGGCACAAAATCCTCAACACTTTTATACAGAAATAAAAGAAAAATGATGGAGAAATACTCTGAAAAAATACAAAATACATATAATATCTAGGAGCACCGAAGCACTCTGAAGATATATATATACACAAAGATGAAACTCTGCTGATGGAGATAAAAGTAACCTCCACAACTGGTGGAATATTTGTTGGTTATGATTATAGGTAAAAATAGCATTGGAGTCAGATGCTACCATAAGTTTCAAATGGATATTTGACTTAAATATAAAGGGTACCATCAAAAAGTAACTGAAGGAAAATGGTTGAATGTACATTCACAACTATAACTAAGGGAAAAATTCTTAACCAAATATGGGATAAAGGAGATAAGATTTAAAAGAGAAAAATTCACTTACATGAACACAAATAAAATTAATGTAGCTAGACCAAAAAGGAAAGCCATCCACTGGAAAGAAATTGTTCCAATTAATAAACAAAATATTATTAAGTGCTAACTCTGTGCCAAGAGCTGTGTTAAGCTCTGGGGATGCAAAGAAATGCATCAAATACCTTTATAAAGGTTTTTATATCTAAGATATATAAGATATGATGTAAGTATATAAGATCAAGAATAAACAGTCAATAGATATAAAGAAGTAATTCTCAAAAGAAGTGCCAACTATTAAAATCATATGACAAGTTGTTCCAAATTACTAGTAATAAGTGAAATACAAATAAAAACAACTCCAAAGTTCCAATTCATATCCAACAAATGGACAGAAATGTAAAAAAGATGGAAATAGTCAAAGAAAGGAAGAAAAAGAAGGTTGGCATGTGGGAAAAAGGACAGATAAGCTAATAAAGACAGCCTAGCACTTGGGCTGAAGTCCTACTAACATTAAAAGGCAGTACTGAGAATGCAGAAGCAGGGCAAATGGGAGATGGTGGCTCAGCTGACTAAGAACAATGACTCACTGTAAATATAAAATAAATCACCAAGATTTAAGTTTTATCAACTCTGTCTAGATTCTTTCGAACCCAGGGTCCATGACCTTGTGTTTATAGATATAGATAGGTAGACAAAAAGTCAGACAGACAGATAGATGGATAGACAGACAAACAGAGACAGACAGACAGATAGATAGATATAGTTAGGTAGATAGATAATTACATTATAATGTAACTGGTTGCTTTTGTGATCCTATGTATTTTATTTTATGCATTTAAAAGCATTCTTCTGATAAGGGATCCCTAGTCTTCATGAGATTACTAAAAGGGTCCATGACACACAAAAAAGTTAAGACCCCAGATCTAGATCACAGTTAGCAGCTGGCATGTGTAAATGCTAGCTAAATTGGATAGCACTTTAAGGTTTGCAAGATGTTTAACATTCATTATATCACTTCTTTAGTTCAATCATCCAATATATTTTGATATTAGAATGACTAAAATCATCACCAATTCCATGGGGAATTTTAGAATAAGGTGGGAAGACTAGCCTGACACACTTGAAATGAATTTCTTTAATTTTCCTTTCTACTCTTTTGTTTTTGGTAAGCAGAGGTGTCTTTAATTTAGTGGGCTAGGATAGAAGGAAGCCTTTCTCTGACCACTCTTTCATTTCTTTCCTCTTGTAATTCCTACCCTGGCTCTAGCCAGGTCTCCTTTAATCACCACTAAGCATGCTTCTCTTTCTCAAAGCCTTGCCCTTATCTTGCTTTTTTCTCCCTCTTTAAATATTTAGTATTGAGTAAGCTATCTGTTGGGCCTGCTGTAAATTGAACCACTATACTTAAGTTTAGTATTGTGAAGAGCAACCTAGACAATGATGTAGTCAATTTTGTGGGAGAATTTTTCATGGGAGAATTTTTGCAAATAGAGTTGTTTTTTTTCAACTTCTGTTGAGGGTGTTTTTATCATATTCACCTGTCTGGCTGTAGTATAATGAGCATCGCTTCAATTGAGATTGATTGGCTATTTTCTAAGACCTTGCTACTGGTAATCTTGTCTTGCTACTCAATTCTTCAGTGGGGCTTATAAACCATCTTGATAAAACTGCCTCTCAAGTTGTATGTGGTAGCTTCAGGATAACAAGTTATGCTGGACATTAGACAGCTTTCCTACTTTATAGGCCTCTAATTTGATCTAGAGCTTGAGGTCACAGTGGGAGGTTAACATTTTAGCTGTCTTGATTTACTTCTTCACTTTTTTCTCGACCATGAAATTTTAGATGGTAGGCTGCTTGCTAGTGAGGCTTAAGTGGAAAGAATGCTGAATTTGGAGTCAAAGGAGTTAGGTTCAAATTCTGACTAACAGTTACTACCTGTGTGACCACAAGCAAGCTATTGCTTACTCTAAATGGCCCTCAATTTCCTAATCTATAAAAGGAGGTGAGATTACATGGCCTGTGAGATCCTTTCTAGTTTTAAATCTATGACCCTTTGACCGCTTGGAAATCTAATTTTTGTCTTTCTTCCCTCAGGTTATTAGAAGCAATTTGGTATAGGGTAATTTTTTTTTGAGGGGAAGAAGTATTTTATCTTTAGCTTGCATCTAATGTGTTTTGTACATAGAAGGTTAAACTGAATATTTCTTTAATTGTATCAAAGGCTCATCATTGGAATCAGAGGATCTTGATCCTTTACCATGTGTGTGACCTTGGGCATGTAACCTTTCAGGGATCAAGTTTGCTCTTCTGTGCAATAAAGGGGTTGATCAAATGACCTAAGTTTCTTCCAGAGGACTAAATGATGTCTGAGTTTTAAGTTTATGGTCCTATCATCCAGTGATTTAGAACTGAAAGGGAACTTAGTTATTTGACTGATGAAGAAACTTTGGCTCAGAAAAGCAAGCCTCTCTGGCCCAAAGCTGAATGGTTCTTTTTTTAAAAAATATTTTAATTAATTTGTTTGTTTTCTTTTAGTTTACAGGATTCAATTCCACAATTCCTTGAGTTTCACATTTTTCCCCCCTCCCTTCCTCCCCCCCTCATGGTGGCTTATAGTCAAGTATAGGATCTGTAAATACTTTCACATTATTTATTAGTCAGGTTATAAGGATGGATTGTATCAGATGGAATGAAAAATGATAAAGAGGACATAAAACCAAACAAGAAAAGGAAAAAGATCAGGTATTTTGCTTCCACCTGGATATAAACTCAGTTCTTTCTAGTTCTTTCTCTGGATGCACATATATCTCTCCATCATGAGTCTTTTGGGATTGAGTTATATCACTGCATTGCTGAGAAGAGTTCAGTCTATCAGAGTTGGTCATCACACATATGTTGTGTCTGTAATTGTGTACAAATTTCTCCTGGTTCTACTCTTCTCACTCAGCATCAGTTTGTATAAGCCTCTCCAGGTAAAAATGAAGACCGTCTGCTGCTTGTTTCTTATAGCACAATAGTATTCCATAACATGCATATACCACAACATGTTCAGCCATTCCCCAATTGATGGGCACCCCCTTAATTTCCAATTCTTTGCCACCACAAAAAGAGCTGCTATAAACATTTTTGTACATATGGGTCTTCCTCCCACTTCTATGATCTCTTTGGGATATAACCCTAGGAGTGGTATTGCTGGGTCAAAGGATATGAAATTACCTATAGGCCTTTGGGCATAATTCCAGATTGCTCTCCAGAATGGTTGGATCAGATCACAACTCCACCAGCAATGCATTAGTGTTCCAATTTGCCCACATCCTCTCCAGCATTTGTCATTTTCCTGTTTTGTCATCTCAGCCAATCTGACTGGTGAGATGTGGTACCTTAGAGTGGTTTTGATTTACATTTCTCTAATCAATAGTGATTTAGAGCATTTCTTCATGTGCTTATACATATCTTTAATTTCTTCCTCTGAAAACTGCCTGTTCATATCCTTTGACCATTTATCAATTGGGGAATGACTTGTATTCTTATAGATTCGACTCAATTCTCTGTATATTTTAGAAATGAGTCCTTTGTCAGAGACATAGGTTGTAAAGATTCTTTCCCAATTTCCCACCTCCCTCTTAATCTTGGTTACATTGGCTTTGTTTGTACAAAAGCTTTTCAATTTCATGTAGTCAAAATTATCCATTTTACATTTTATAATGTTCTCTAATTCTTGTTTAGTCATAAAGTCTTTCCCTCTCCACAAGTCTCACAGGTAAACTATTCCTTGTTTTACAAGACCACTTACAGTACCAACCTTTATACCTAGATCATGCACCCATTTAGACATGATTTTGGTATATGGTGTTAGATAATGGTCTATGCCCAGTTTCTGCCATGCTATATTCCAGTTTTCCCAGCAGTTCTTGTCAAATAGTGAGTTTTTATCCCAAAAACCAGGGTCTGGGGGTTTATCAAACAATAGATTACTATAGTCGTTGACTTCTGAATCTCGTGTGCCTAATCTATTCCACTGATCCACTCCTCTATTCCTCAGCCAGTACCAAGTTGTTTTGATGGATGCTGCTTTATAATACAGATTGAAATCTGGTATAGCTAGTCCACCTTCCCTAGCATTTCTTTTCATTAATTCCCTTGATATTCTGGACTGTTTATTCTTCCAAATGAATTTTGTTACTATTATTTCTAGCTCTATAAAGTAGTTTTTTTTGTAAATTAATTGGTATGGCACTAAATATATAATATAATTTAGGTAAAATTGTCATTTTTATTATATTAGCTTGACCCAGCCATGAGCAATTGATATTTTTCCAATTAGTTAGATCTGACTTTATTTGTATGAAAAGTGTTTTGTAGTTGTGGTCATATAGGTCCTGGGTTTGTTTTGGCAGGTGGATTCCCAAATATTTTATAATATCTACAGTAACTTTAAATGGGATTTCTCTTTCTATCTCTTGCTGTTGAATTTCATTGGAAATATATAGGAATGCCAAGGATTTGTGTGGGTTTATTTTATATCCTGCAACTTTGCCAAATTTATTTATTGTCTCAAGTAGTTTTTTACTTGATTCTCTAAGTATATCATCATATCATCTGCAAAGAGTGATAGCTTGGTCACTTCTTTGCCTAATTTGATTCCTTTGATTTCTTTTTCTTCTCTAATTGCTACTGCTAACATTTCTAGGACCAGATTGAATAAGAGGGGTGATAGTGGACACCCTTGTTTCACCCCTGATCTTATGGGAAATGCTTCTAGCTTCTCTCCATTACATATAATACTTGCTGATGGCTTTAAATAGATGCTACTTATTATTTTAAGAAAGGCTCCATTTATTCCTATACTTTCTAATGTTTTTAATAGGAATGGATGTTGTATTTTGTCAAAAGCCTATTCTGCATCTATTGAGATGATCATGTAGTTTCTGCTAGTTTTATTGTTGATATGATCAATTATACTGATGGTTTTCCTAATATTAAACCATCCTTGCATAGGAATAAATCCTACCTGATCAAAATGTATTATTCTTGAGATAAGTTGCTGTAGTCTTTTTGCTAGTATTTTATTTAGAATTTTTACATCTATATTCATGAGGGAGATTGGTCTATAATTTTCTTTTTCTGTTTTATCTCTTCCTGATTTAGGTATCAGTACCATATTTTTGTCATAAAAAAGAATTTGGTAGGACTCCTTCTTCACTAATTTTCCCAAATAGTTTGTAGAGTATTGGAATCAATTGTTCTTTAAATGTTTGATAGAATTCACTAGTAAATCCATCTGGCCCAGAGATTTTTTCCTAGGGAGTTGATTGATGGCTTGTTCAATTTCTTTTTTTCTGAGATGGGGTTATTTAAGTAATTTATTTCTTCTTCAGTTAATCTGGGCAACTTGTATTTTTGTAAATATTCATCCATTTCCCTAAGACTGTCAAATTTATGTGCATACAATTGGGAAAAATAATTCCTAATTATTGTTTTGATTTCCTCCTCATTGGAGGTAGATTCTCCCTTTTCATTTTTGATACTCATAATTTGGTTTTCTTCTTTTTTTATCATATTGACTAAGGGTCTATCAATTTTGTTGGTTTTTTCATAAAACCAGCTTTTAGTTTTATTTATTAATTCAATAGTTTTCTTAATTTCAATTTTATTAATCTCTCCTTTGGTTTTCAAATTTTCTAATTTAGTATTTAATTGGGGATTTTTAATTTGTTCTTTTTCTAGTTTTTTCAATTGCATGCCCAATTTGTTGACCTCCCTTTTCTCTAATTTAATCATGTATGCACTCAGGGATATAAAACTTCCCCTAAGAACTGCCTTTCATGCATCCCACAAATTTTGCTATGTTGTCTCATTATTATCATTCTCTTGAATGAAATTACTGATTGTTTCTATAATTTCTTGTTTGACCCACTCATTCTTTAGGATTAAATTTTTTAATTTCCAATTAGTTTTTAGTCTGTCTTTCCATGGCCCTTTATTGCATATAATTTTTATTGCATCATGATCTGAAAAGGATGCATTTAATATTTCTGCCTTACTGCATAGAATTGTGAGGTTTTTATGCCATAGAAAGTGGTCACTTTTGGAGTATGTGCCATGAACTGCTGAGAAGAAAGTATATTCCTTTTTATCCCCATTCAGTTTTCTCCAGAGATCTATCATACCTATCCTCTCTAAAATCCTGTTCACCTCCTTAACTTCTTTCTTGTTTATTTTGAGGTTAGATTTATCAAGTTCAGAGAGGGGGAGATTAAGGTCTCCTACTAGCATAGTTTTGCTATCTATTTCTTCCTCTAATTCTTTTACCTTCTCCTCTAGGAATTTGGATGCTATACCACTTGGTGCATGTATGTTAAGTAATGATATTGCTTCATTCTCAATGGTGCCTTTTAACAGGATATAGTTTCCTTCCTTATCTCTTTTAATTAGGTCAATTTTTGCTTTTGCTTTATCTGAGATAAGGATTGCTACCCCTGCTTTTTTTACTTTAGCTGAGGCATGATATATTTTACTCCAACCTTTTACCTTTACCTTGTGTGTATCCCTCTGTTTCAGATGTGTTTCTTGCAAATGCCATATTGTAGGATTATGATTTTTAATCCATTCTGCTATCCGTCTCCATTTTATGGGAGAGTTCATTCCATTCACATTTACAGTTATGATTGTTATCTTTTTCTTTCCCTCCATCCTATTCCTTCCCCTTTTAATGTTCATAATTTTCCCCCCTTATCTCTTCCCCCTTAAATAGTTTTCCTTTTGATCACCGCCTCCCTCAGTATTCCCTTATCAGCCCCCCTCCCTTTGCCTCCCCTTTCCCCTTCTTCCCTTTCTACTAACCACCCCCCCATTTCATAGCCCTTTCCCCCTCCTACTGCCTGTAGGATATTTTTATACTTAATGAAGTATGTTATTTCTTCTTCGCACCAAGAGTGACAGGAACAAATCTCATGCAAAGCTCCTCCCTTCTTTCCCTCTGAAATGATACTTTTTGTGTTTCTTCTCCATAGAGTCCTATCCTTAACTGGTTGTTATTCCCTCCTTGTACCAGAACCAATGAGGGAAAAGATCATATGATTCCCATCTCCCTCCCTTCTTTTCCTCTGCTATACAGTTTTTATGCTAATTTGTGTGACATAATTTACCCTTTTCCACTCATTCATTCCCTTTCTTCCATTGCAGTCCCTTTGTAGCCCTTAATACAATTTTTAAAAATTGTCATTTTATGTATTTTATACTCATATCCTCTACTTGTCTATAACCAGTTTGCTCTTATCAAGTAGCAGAGTATGTGTGTGTTTTCCTTGCTTACCTTTCTACGTCACTGTTGCATCTCGCAATTGGAGGTTGAATTTTCCATTGAGTTCTGGCTTTTTTATCAAGAAGTTCTGGAACTCGGTTATATCATTGAATGACCATCTCTTTGCCTCGAAGAATAAGCTCAGTCTCACTGGGTATGTGATCCTTGGTTGTAACCCAATCTCTTTTGCCTTCCCAGAAAATTGTATTCCACTGCCTCTGATCTTTCAGTGTAGAGGCTGCCAAATCCTGTGCGATCTTCACTGTGGACCCTCTGTATTTGAATTGTTTCTTTCTGGCCATTTGAAGTATTTTCTCTTTTATCTGGTAGTTCTGGAGTTTGGCCACAACATTTTGAGGACTTTTCAGTTTGGGATCTCTTTTAGCAGGTGTCCAGGTGGATTCTCTTGATTTCTATTTTACCCTCAGGTTCTAGTATCTCAGGACAGTTTTCCTTAAGGAGCTCTTGGAGAATGTTGTCCAGGCTCATTTTTTCATCATGATTTTCTGGTAGGCCTTGATTCTCAGATAATCTCTCCTGGATCTGTTTTCCAGGTCAGTTATTTTTTCTTTGAGGTATTTTACCTCTTTTTCTAATTCTTCATTCTTGTTGTTTTGTTTGACTAATTCTTGGTTCCTCATAGAGTGATTTGTTTCAATTTGGTTGATTCTAGTTTTTAGCAAATCATTTTCCTTGGCTAATTTTTGGAGTTCCTTTTCCATATCATACACTTTTCTTTTTAGAGAGATGTTTTCTTCATTATAATGTTTTTCTAATTCTGCTCTTTTGGTTTTGAGAGAATTATTCATTTTGTCTTCTATCTCTCTCATTTGGTTTTCAAAGTTCCTTTTGATCTCATCCAGGAGAGCCTTCTGTACTTGGGACCCATTCCCTATTAAAGTTTCAGCTCTGGGTGTGGAGTCCACATTATCTCCCTCTGAGGATAGTAGGACTCCAGAGTCTTTGTCTTTGTAGTCTGCTTTCTACCCATTTTGAGGCAGGCCCTAGCCATGCCCTTCCTCTAGGGATCCCAAGCCTTAACTTTAGAGGGTTTTGCCCTGGGGCAAGAGTTACTATGTTTTCAGGGTCGGGGGGGGGGGGTTTGGAGCAGGTGAGGTTCACTCTGTCATCCTGGTGTATGTAGGTCCTGATAGGGGCTTTTTTTTTTTAAATTTGTGGGCTATGAAGTGGTAGCCTCAGGAGTGTTTGCTGTCCTGGACAGGGGCCCCTGTATTTGCTTCTTACCTTGCTCTTTCCAGTCCCAGCCCTTTGGTGATAGGCCTGGTAGTGTGGCCCTTGTGGTTGGTGGGAAGACTTGCCCTCAGAGTTGATCAGGCCCCTTCCGGGCCTGTCTCTGCATCTCCTGGCCACGCCTTCTGGGCCTGGCTCTGAGACTATAGGGTAATTTTTAAAATTCTTAAAAACAAGGCTTTTATTGATTTTTTTTGTTTGTTTTTACATTACCTAAATTTTCCCAGTGTCATTTTCCTTTTTCCTTCCCAGAGAGCAATCTTACATAACAAAAATCTTTTTTAAAGGAAAAAAGAGACAAAAAGCCAGCAAAATAATCAATACATTGGAAAAATCTGAAAAAATATGTGTATATATGTATCTACATATGTGTGTATCTTTGTGTACATATGTATATGTGTGTGCGTGTATATTTTTTTTTTCTTTTTTTTAGCAATCGGGGTTAAGTAACTTACTCAAGGTTACATGGCCAGTTATTTCTGGGTGTGGTGCTGAGTGTCTGAGCCCGGGATTCGATCTCCAGGTCTTCTCAACACTGGAGCCGGTACTCTTACTCGCTGAGCCACCTGGCCGCCCCTTGCGTGTATATTTTATAACCATAGACCTCCTACCTCTATAAATGAATGGAAGGAAACTTCTAATGATTTTGTATTAACATTGTACTGGAGCAACCTTTGCCGGAATGTCATATTTTTAAATTTTTCTCTTTGACTTTTAAAAGACAAGTTGGTACTAACACAGTTTGTACTAAATCATTGCTTTTTATACCTTCTCTCAGTGTCTTGCAGGACCATGAATGAAGATGGGTGGCAAAAACAGTCAGTCACTGTCAGCCAAATCTCTGCAACTAATGAACCACATAAACTGATTGATCCATTAAGTCTTCAGTTTAGTCCCTCAATCTCCTTTGGATTCTTAAAATGCTTAGGGTTTCACTGTTAATTCCCATATAGTCTGGGTGTACCATTGTTCCTCTCTCTTGTGGAATAGCCCAATGCCCTCAAAGTGATGGAGTTAAGGTATCATTTAACTTGAGTCTGTTTTTCTCTGAATGAATAGAAAGCATAATCCCTTGTCGGTTAGTTTTATGCTCTGCAGCTATGGGACTGTACAGATTATATTAAATAGATATCTGAATACCAAACTGATCTTTGTTACTAGGAGTTAGAGTAGAGGTAAAGACATCTATCCATTTTGGGGCATTTATTAATTTTAAAGTCTCATGATTGACTGTCCTCTAATTTTTGCCATCTTTCACAGGGTTGAGTTAAAACTCAGAAGCATTATGGAATGGTGGAAAAAGGCACTTGAAGCTGATGTCAGGAGATAAAAAGAATAGCCTGCATTTATATAGTGCTTTAAGGTTTGCCAAGTATTTTACACACTCTGTATTATTTGATCCCCCACAACAACCCTCTGAGGTAGGTGTTATGACCACCCCTATTTCACAGATGAGGAAACTAATGCTGAGGGAAGTTAGATGTCTTATTCAAAGTAACAAAGTTAGTGTCTGAGGCAGAATTCAAGTACATATCTTTATAACGGCAAATCCACTATTCTGTCCATTATATCACCTTTATATGGTAAGACTTAGTTACAACATCATTCAAATTCCCTGATAATTCAGTTTTCTAATAAGTGGAGATATTACTGTACTTATGCTACCTAACAATTATTGTGAGGTTCAAATGAGTTAATGTATAAAAAGTGCTATGTCAGTATTAGCTCTTATTATTCGAATAAAATAAGAGGCTAGCATTAGGATATAGTTCAATTTTCAGAATGTGAAATATCAGAAATTAGTTATAAACTGAAACCATATGTAAAAATATATCTCCTCCCCACACTTTATCTGCTCTTAACAATTCAATTGTGGTTTTCCATTCCTTATGACCTTGTCCCAGAACATATTAAGCATTTAATAAATTACTCATTCATTCATTCATTCATGTATTCATCTTCCTTCCCCTCTCAGTGCCTTTCCATGTCATCAATCAGCACCATTTACTGGATGCTCTCTTTTTTCTTGGCTTCAGAGATACATGATTGATAGGAATGCCAGCATAGCTAAAGCAGCAAGAAATTCGAAGAGAGAGACAGGAGGCAATATGTGTTTGTAAGGTCAAGCAACTTTAACAACCATTTCTCAGGCCCTGGTGGAGACAGCCCCCTGGACCCGGAGTCCTAGAGCCTTGAGAAGAGCTTTGGTCCTTTGAGGACAGCACCATCCCTGCCACTAATATTACCAGCCACATACCAACTGCCTCTGACAAACAGGTGAGCCCAAGAACCCTTGGATGAGAAGCACCCTCAGATCACAGGCTCTGTTTCTAGCTTGGCCCTCCATAGCTATATTCCTGGGAAGCAACCCTTGTGGAGACACAAACTTCCTCTGCTTGTACTTCAGCCCCCACCTCCTCAACAGCTTATTGAGGCTACTGAAGACCTGGAAAAGGAAGTTGTAACAACCAAAGTCCTTGTCACTGTCAAATAGCTCAACACCAAAAACTGATATGGTTTTATTAATTTATCACATGGTGGCATGAGGCCTGCCATTAGACTTGTAGTTCAAACCTCCTATACTATTATTTCCCCTATTAGAACATGAGCTTGTAGAGATAAGGGACTCTCACTTTTCTATTTGTATCCCTAGCTCTTAGCACGGTGCTTTTGCCCAGAGTGAGCACCTAGAAAATGCCCATTCATTCATTCATTCTTTCACTCACTCACTGATTTTCCTCCTACCTTATCTCCTTTTCTGACTCATATTCACAACTCCCTTAAGTGTATATTCCCCAAGGGAATAGCTTTGTTTTTTCTTTCTTTATACTTGGACTTTTGGCCATCTCATTCAGTCCCACAGCTTCAATTATCACTTCTATACAGAACATTCCTAAATCTATTTGAGCCATGACATTTCCCTAAAGTTTCAGACATGCATCTCTGATGGTCTATAGGACATGTCTTTTCAGATGTCTACTAAAACACATTTCAGATTTCAAATAAAAGTTTAAAAAATGGGCTATCTGTGCTAATTTATTTCTTTAACGAGTGGTTCTATTCCTTTTGCAGACTCTGGAAAGAGCGGGTTTTCATCTATTAAGTATCTATTAAGAACCTGCTATCTACAAAGCACTATACTAAGAATTGGGTGTACAAATGGAATGGTATAAATAGAGAAAAAGAACTAGAGGCTGGGGCTGGAGTAGCCAAGACCTCTTACTTTCATGTGAGTAACTATTGCCAATGACATGCCGCAGCCATCACCACTGGCAGTTTCTCAAACCTGTATTTATTCTCTTTAAGTAGTACACCTTATCTGTCAGCAGCACATTGCCCCATTTCCTCAGGGCCTCTGTAAAGTTTACATCATATAATTCTACTTAATACAATATTTCAAATGTTCCTTTAACTCTGGTTTTCTTCCACTTCAAAGTTTTTAGTCAGGAACATGTCTTGTTCAATCTTGTTCGTAGTTATATATCCTGGCCATTTTAATAAAAAAAATATTGATGACTCATTTATTTCAAAGCTCCCATGCACAAAGCTACAGTTTTTCCAAAATGGTTAGCTTATTTTGCAGTTCCACGAACAGTGTTTTAGCTTATTTTCCTTTTTGCACACTCTTGCAATTCCACTCATATCAACTGTGTCTGTTTTTTGCTGTCTCTACTATTTTGTTGGCAATTTTCCATTACTCTTGTTATCAGTGATTTAAAAGCAATCTTTCACAGGGTTAGTAAAAGTTTCCCATTTTTAAGAACCATACTTAGGTTTTTTTTGAATTATTTATTGGGAAATGCCTCTTGATCACATATTTATATTAATTACAAATATATGTTGGATTTCTACTGAACATCTTATAGATTTGATGCAAAGATTTTTTTTCCCAGTTGAGTTTTTTTCATCCTATCTGCATTGACTTTGTTCATGCGAAAACTGCTTAATTTTATGCTATCAAAACTGTGTATTTTGCCATTTATGATCACTTATTTCTCTTGTCTAGCTAAGAATTGTTACCATAGCTATAGTTAAGAAAGATATCACTGTCCATTTGCCTCTTTTTTTTTTAAAGACGTATTTAGAATGGGAAATTGCTTAAGATGCACCACACAGACACACAAATACCAGATACAAAGGTATAGAAGATCAACATTTTATACCATTTACCATAAGTAAATAAATGTGTATATACACATATCTTCATATGCATATGTAGTAAGAATGCTTTCAAGATTTCCCAGCAGCTCTTTCCCAGACACAAAGTTGTAGGGCAGATAGAGAGCCAGTCTCTAGGTCAGGAAGACCTGGGTTCAGGTCCTGCCTCCTACACATACTGCCTGAGTGATATTGACCTGAATTACAGGCCTCTTCAGTCAGAATTTCCTTTGTCAATGAAATCTCAAACATAATCCCTACTCCAATTTTCCAAATAGAGAATCCTTTCCCAAGTAATTTAAGTTTTAGGATTTATTGAACTCTCTGTGTTCAACTGTTCCTGAATATTGATTATATAGTTTATTCCCCTGTTCTGCTCTTCTATTTTTCAGTCAGTACCAAATAATTCTGAAGATTATTGCTTTACAACATAATCTGAAGTCAGCAAATGCTCTCCTCCCCCTCCTGTTCCTACATTTTCCTTTTTTCTCTTGAGATTTTAGATCTTTTGCTCTTTTACATGAAATATTTTGTTGAGAAGCATAAAGTAAACTCAGTCCACTGTCTTTTTTTCTTCTCAACATCAAGCCCCAATCTTATCTCACTGGTTTCCTCTTCAAGCTGTGAGCTGCTGCCCTGCTCAGTTTTCTGGGATTCCCCCAACTGCAGACCTACTGTAGGAAGAAGGAGTTCCACTGCCCTCGCCTCTCCGCTACTGCCTGGTAATTGCACAATTGCATAGATTATTTAAAAGGAGACTGACTACAAAGTACTACAATGAACCGTTATATTGTCGGGATGTCCTGGGGTTGGTAGGAGGGCATTCAGAAACATATAAAAATATTTCAGTTTGTAAATGCTATGTATATTTTAGTCTGGGTCCTCAATACCAGCCACAGGATATTGGCCAATTCTCCCTAGCTCCTGTCTCCTTTTTCACGATCTAGACCTTGATCCTTGATATCAATTAATTCAAATCTATTTCTATCATAACAGTATTGTCTGGATGGGCTGGTAATTATAGGCCTGTGGATTCTGTTTGTAAGGTCCTACTATGGCATATGGGATTTTGGGGCCTCGAATTCTTCTCCTCTGAGGACATGAGACTGACCCATGGTCATGGCTCAGGAAAATCTATTCTGTCTTCCCTATACCAATTAATCAACCAACAAGGATTTATAAGCACTTACCCTGTGCCAGGTAACATTACCATCCTATTCCTGCT
This sequence comes from Petaurus breviceps papuanus, assembly GCF_028583685.1. NCBI lineage: Eukaryota > Metazoa > Chordata > Mammalia > Diprotodontia > Petauridae > Petaurus > Petaurus breviceps. The sequence continues at coordinate 10,484,314 of NW_027185665.1, read as the reverse complement.
CAAAACTTATGCCTTGGCATCTCCCCCACTCTACCTGGAGCTCTGTTTGTTCTGGCTCTTCTGGGAACCTTTCACACTCTTCTCTCACCTCATCTCTCTGCCCTCAAGCAGATTCTATAAACCAGATTTTTTTTTGGCTTGTTAAACCAGGAGGCACAGTGTATATTGCTAGAACTGAAGCCAGGAAGACTTGAATCTGAATCAAGCCTCAGACACTTGCCAGCCGTTTGTGACTCTGGGCAAGTCCCTAAACCTCACATACCCTCAGTTTCTTCATTTCTAAAATCTGAATAATAATAGCACTTACCACATAGGGTTGTTGCAATGATTAAATGGGATAATAATACACTAAAATACTATGTAAGTGTTAGGTATTACTAAACAGAATTCACTTTTTCTCTCCGTACCTCAACTTTGGGTTTCATATATTAGTCAACAGGCTGACATTTGTATTTGATCACCTCAAAATTTTGCACATTTCTAAATACATGTTGAATATCTAAAAATGTAAATCTACACTAGTTATTAAAGGAAAACCAGGCCTTTTCTAGGAACATTGCTAAGCTTCGAGGAGAATGTTGCAGAGAATGTCCAAGCTAATCACTTGCTGGTGAATTAGAAGCTATTAACAGAGATGACTTTTCAAAGATAGAATTAAAAAGAACATAGGTGTGGGGCGGGTAGGTGACACAGTGAATAGAGTACGGGCCCTAGAGTCAAGGATCTGAGTCCAAATCCAACCTCAGACACTAATGTGACCTTGGGCAAGTCACTTAACCCCAATTGCGTTGCCTTCCCCTCTCCAAAAAGCAAAAAAACAAAAACAAAAACACAAACAAAAACAAATGTAGGTGATGAGCTTAAGGGCTAAGACAGAATGCTGACACGGCATATTTCAAAATATTTTTAAAATCTAGCTTTGATTTTTTGAAGGCATTTTAGGGGTTGTTCAGTCATTTTCAGGCAAGTCTGACTCCCCATTTGGGGTTTTCTTGGCATGACACCGCAATGGTTTGCCATTCCCTTCTCCAAGAACAGTGGTATCAAATTCAAACAGAAATGAGAGCCACTATACCATTCATAAGGCTCCCAGAAGGCTGAATATTGACTTATATTTAAAATGTAACATTATTTATGTTTTATTGTCTTTATTTATTTTGTTGAACATTTCCCAACTTCAGTTTAATCTGGTTAGGGCTACCCTTGGGAATGTTGTGGGCATCATATTTGACCCATCTGGTTTAAAAGAAAAAAAGTAACTGTCAGAACTTGTTGTCTTCAGCACTTCTAGCTGAACTCCTAGAGTAAAGCTAAGTAGTCTATAAGAGGAAAAGAAAACAAATACAAAACCAAAAAACTTACTCTTTAAAGAAGCAGTAGTATTGATGTTACATTGAACGTGTTGGTGATAGTATTAGTAGCTACACATGTCAGAAATTATTATGCTATTAGAAAATCCTTCCAAGGTTTGTATTCCTGCTCAGATATAGTCTTAGGTTGCCTCTTAACTGCTTTATTGGAAGAATAATCTGTATAAAATTTTATTTATCAATATATATGTCAAATTTTATCTTCAGAGAACCTACCTAAAATAGTAAGGATAACTAAGGAAGTCTTGTTTAGTCTTTTAAAAAAAAATCCAAACCTAATTATATTCATACAAGGATAATTAGTCCTATATATTCATGGGTATGTGAGTGTCATCAGTGTGGATACATCAGAGGGGGTCAAAATTTGTCCCCCTCACATTGTTAATCTTTTCCAAGTCCTTCCATAAATCTCCCATAAAGGATCTACCCAACTCCTCAGTGGCTACTTCTGTGTGTGAATAGCATCATTTCAGCACTTGGTGTCTATTTATCTCTTATCCTTTGCTCTAGCTATGTGTCCAGTCCAAATCCTTTTTCTAATCACAGTGTTCTTGATCCCTTTTATACCAACCATATCTTGTACACAAATTATTGGTGATGTGCTGTAGTCTGTTGAAAACCATTATGAACCTTTCATTCTTATGCCACCTTGTGCCACCTCTGCTTTTGATTTCTGTCTTGAATTTGGGGTAAGAGAACCTGGGTCCAGACTTAGGGTTTGATACTTACAGCCTGTGCAACTTTGGGCACATCATTCATTCTTTCCAAGCCTGTTTCCTTATTTGTAAAAAGAGTCAGTTACACTATCTGATCCAGCTCTAAAGCCACGATCCTATTCAGTGACAAGTCTTGTCATCACAATCAACCACTAATTAATCACCCAGTGACTAGTTTTTTTATGAATAATCAAATATTTACTATTCACTAAGAGCTTCCATTGTAAAAGTGGGCATGAGAAGGATGGTGAAAACGTTGGAATCAGGATCAAGACGGACTAGTCAAAAACTCAAAGGCTACTCAGAAGCCTCATGCATAAACATCCTGAATGTATTTTTCCAAGAAGAGAGTCCAACGATGTTAGACTCGGCAAATATTGACACTTTCATGTCACATGAAATTGACTATGTCATAACATTCAGAAAATGGTTGCCGATGTAGCAATTGTTTCAGAATTTGATCTCTCCATGCAGCTAGATCATTGACTAGTTATAACACAGTCAAAATCAATAACAAATCAGAATGGTATGAGATAAGATGATACAATGTAGTTGTTAAAGGAGAAAGACAGTGGAGAGGGAAAGAAGAAGAGATCTGGAGATAGACAGATCAGTACAGAAAAAAGATAGACCCGTATATATATAGTCCCATAAAGTGCGAAACAAGACATTAAGTAGAAACACATAGAAAGTCATGGAGAAAGGAGGGGGGAGAAAAATCTTCAAGGGGGAAACAGCCCCATATTGTAGTTTTCCAGATGCCAAAGTTCAAGATCTTTAGTCACACGGCTTTTTCTATAAAGCTGTGCAGAAATGAGATGATAATAATACTATCTACCACTTATACAATGTTTTAGGCCTTGACCCTCACAATAACCCTAGGTGTTAGGTGCTATTATCATCCCCATTTTACAGAAAAGTGAACTGAAGTAAAAAGAGGTTAAGTGACTTGTCCAAGGTCACCTAGCTAGTAAGTGTCCGAAGCCATATTTGAACTCAGATCTTTCTGAGTCCAGGCCCCAAACTGTATATATTACTGGTTCTACTATCCAGATGAAGCTAAATCAAAGGCCATATCCAGCCCACATCATATTGGGGAGCTTCCCCACCCTTTCTCTACAGTATACACTTATTTACCCATAAATCTTCAGTGAGTGGTGTGCCTTACTTTGATTTATCTCTTTTGGGGGCAAACTAGCAAATACTGGCCTTTTTTCTTCATGCATCATATATTAATAATTCATAAGTGAGTCTGCAGGTAGGGGCTTTTGCTCACCCTTGCCCTAATAATTTTTTTTCGCAACTTCATGTTGTTCATCAGCAGGAGGCAGGGTACTGTTTAGATGCCAAGTCTATCTGCAGATTCTCTTTCCTCCATACAACTAGAGGCCTTATTTCTACCCCCTCCTGCCCCAAAGCACAGTCCATCTTATACCACAATGTTTATATACCCCCTGCTGGGTCATGAGTTCACTACTAATGAAGAGGGTAGCTATAAACTAGCTTTACCAAGTTTGACAGGAAGATGGGAATGCCTTGTAAGCTTTTTTTTCCAAGTACTGGTTAGCCCTAGCTTTACAGAAATGGCATATTTTAATATACCTCAAAAGATGAAAAAAGAGAAACAGTGTCACTTTGGGTTAATGTGCAGATCCATTAGGCTCAGAAAAGCAATTATAAAATTTGGTTAGCACAAATATCCAGATGTCCTTTTATCACAGTATAAGAAATAGATCCCTTATTCAGAAGGAAACAATATCTTCCATAGGGCAGCTAGGTGGTGCCATAGGGCAGAGAGTGCTGGGCCTGGAGTCTCCTGACTCTTCTTAAGTTCATATCTGAACTAACACACTTACTAGCTGGGTAACTCTGGGCAAGTCACTTAACCCTGTTTGCCTCAGTTTCCTCATCTGTAAAATGAGTTGGAGAAGGAAATGGCAAACTACTCCAGTATCTCTGCCAAGAAAAGCCCAAATGGGGTTATGAAGAATTGGACAAATTGAAATGACCAGACAACAAATCAGAACACAAAGTAGGCCCATCAGAAATGTTTCTATAACTCACCAGGTGGTGTTGGCAAGCAAAGTAGTCTGAGTTGTCAATCATTCCCAATCCAAAGGACTGACTGGGAACCCTCTTTTATTTTATTTTTTTTATGTAGGAGGAGCTTCTTTAGCAAGTTACACCTTCCCTTCACAGTGGCATGACTTTCTTTTCCTTTCTTTTTTTCTCCAAGTTTAGGCATTTATTGAGATTGATGCCTCTCATGAAGCAGGCTAAGTTTCAAGAAGAACCAGCAACTTCAGAGAAAGCAAGATGGATTTTTTATAGGCTAAAGATGCAATTACATAACAGAAATTATGAATATTGAAAAGGTAGGAGGGGTTTGTTAAGGGATTAGGTAATAGGGTAGGGGTCCCAGCCACAGTGGAACTGAACATGTAATTACCCACAATGCAGACAGAAAAACCCATTGGGGGGAGGTATGTATGTAGGATAACAGTATTATAATAAGCCTCTGTGCATCATAAGTTCATTCTAGGTCAGTTCTTCCCTATTACTGCACAGGTGCCTGCTCAGGCAAAGTCCCTTCTACTGTTTGGGATCCACACCCTGCTTGGGCATCCTGGTAGTGCTGCTTTCTGATTTGCTGGCTATGGTGGTCCCGTCTGAGACTAGATGGATGTGGCTGTGGTTCAGTGCATGGACACTCCTGCTGTTTCTTTGGGAAATATGAGGAATGAGTCGGGGGGCAGTGGCTGGGATCTCATCACAAGGACACACCTGATGTTTCTGTGAGAAATATGAGTTCATGGACATACTGTTATTCTAGTGAGCAGTGAAGCATATATGAAGGAGTTAGGATATTGACAGTGGCTAGGTAGGGTCAGTGGGCCTGCTCTTCAGTGGGGCTTATAAGGAAGTTAGAATACTGGGTCTGGGGGAAGCTTTGTTAGGATTCCGTCACTCCCCCCTCAAAGATCTGGGGCCCAAATTCATTTGGGAAAAGGGACAAAGGTCTCTGTTTCTGTAGTTTCTTCGGGCTGAAAAAGGACACAGGGCTGTCCCTATATCAATGGGTACCGAGCAGCAGGTTGACTGGACTTGAGCATAGGGGATAATGGGTGAGTATGGGCTGGTATCCACTGTTTGCTGCCAAGTGTAGGTGAATTGGCCTGTAGTCTGGGAGACACAAATCTCTGGATTAGAGAGGGTCTGAATCAGAGACTCTGCTCATCATGGAGTGGGGGGGGGGGTCAGAGTCATAGACTCTGCCCACCCAGGGAGGCCAAAAATTGTTGTGGTTTCATGATGTGTTGTGGTGGAACCATCTCAAAGAATTCAGAGTCAGACCACTTCTAATCCAAGTTTAGGCATTTATTGAGATCGACTCCTCTCATTCCAAGAGGAACCAACCAGCCTGGCTTTCTTTAGAAACTCCTACAAGCTCATAGTTCACCCAAGCATCATTTAATGGCTATTTTTGGGGCCCTCCAGGCTCAAGAGTGAATGTAAATAATAACTATTTCTCTTTTGGTAGCAACCCTGAGGGTCTTCCCCTCCTAGTTTGATTTTCTCCTTTTTTCTTTTTTTAATTAAAGGGCAATCCCTTGACTCACTTCTTAAAGAGGCCTATTCACTGAATGGGTGTTACCTCCCTCAAAGTGAGAACCTCAAAAGGCCTTAGCCTAAAGGCCAAGGTCTCCCATTGCATCCTGGGTCATCTCCAGTCATCCTGATGAATATCAGGCCACTGGATTTAGATGGCTCTGGAGGAGAAAATGAGGTTGGTGACCTTGCACGGCCCTCCCTCACTCAAACCAAAGTCAACTGCAAGTCATGTCATCTATTCCCTGATGTCATGGTCCTCTTGGAGAATGAAGGAGAAACACACAACCTGCAAACCAACATGCTGGCCTTGCCATGCCCACTCCTGTGGCTTTTATTGGCTTGAATATTATTAAATATGGCCTGATTTATGAGGCAGCTAGGTGGTGCAGTAGAGAGAACACTGGCCCTAGACTCAGGAGGATCTGAGCTCCAGTCTAACCTCAGACACTTGCCAGCTATGTGACTCTGGGCAGGTCACTTAATCCTGATTGCCTAAAAAAAAAAAAAAAGTTTATTGCCAGGCATGCAAAGTATAACACCAACTTAGCTTTATCTCTCGATATTCTAAATTAATTCAAAGCCTCAGATTCAGTCAACCAAATATTTAACCTCTGAATTCATCTCTCTTTATTATATCCACTTTAATAGTTTCATGTCTTAGAGGCAGTAGAGTATAGCTGATAGAGAGATAGCCATTACACAAGGAAGATCCACCTCTGACACAACTGACTTTGTGACTCGGGGCAAATCCCTTAGTCTTTTAGAGCCTGAGGCAACTCTAAGAATATGTAATGGAGAAGCTGCCACCCTACACATCACTGGAGGGAGGGTCCTCAGCCTGGATTTCTGATGCCAATGAAAGCATAGGTTCCGTATAAAGCTACCACTGATTGGGATTTGTTTGATCAGTAGTTTTATTCTATTTAACAGTTTAAGGAATAAAATAAACGTTTAGAATGAAAATCAAAATTTTTTAAAATTTCAAATTTAAAAAATGAAAAGAAATTCTAACTTTGAGAGAAGTGGGAGTGTAAAGTCAGTAGACAACTCCTATGATACCACCTGTAGAAAAAGGAAGGGGAAGGAAGAGGCCCATCCCCCATCCAGTTCTTCCTCTACTCCAATCAGCAAGGTCGGCTTCTTCCTGGACATAGTTCACACTTGGATTGACAGACTCACTGCAGTCTCTGACTAGCCTTCCCTCAGGCTTACACTCTCTCTGGTTTCATATCCCTATTTCTTGCTTGTGATGGCCTTTGTTTCTTTGGCTTATCTGTTAAATTCCCATTTCTTCCATCCACAAGCACTTTCACTAAAGTTCAATGGGGGGAACTTGAGGGTCTGGGCACTTTTTGCTAAGCAGCTGAGGTCCCTTACCCCATATCTCTCTGCTCCATGCAGAATTGGCCAAAGGGAGGTTTTATATTCATTAAATAAATGCATGAATACATCGCTAAAATGTGAAAGTATTCCAAGAAACTAACTACAGTCTTATCCTATTGAATGAAAAAGTAGATATTGCCTAGCATATTGAGTGCTTAATAAATATCCCCTAAATTTAATTTAATTAGTTGCCTCAAATAATGAAAATTTATTCAGAGCAATCATCAGTTTCTAAGTTCACCTATGTAAACACCAATAATTGCATAAGAAATAATTATGGTCCACTTGTTGCAGTCACTGGGTATTTACAAAAAGGGAATGTCACTTGCAAGGTACAAAAGGTGTAGTGAGTTACATAGTAACCTAATCAGAATAAATTCCTTATGCAAAGCAAAATTAGTCAAAGGCTTAGTAAGAAGCACAATATACAAATAAATTTATCAACTGTTCTAAACAAGATGTAGTATTTCAGTATGTTCACTTCCATGGAGTTGCAGAATATTTCATTTTATGTTTATTTTTTATTTTTTGGTCTTTTTTTGGAGGCAGGAGGACAGGGCAATTGGGGTTAAGTGACTTGCCCAAGGTCACACAGTTAATAAGTGTTAAGTGTCTGAGGCCGGATTTGAACTCAGGTTCTCCTGACTCCAGGGCCCATGCTCTATTCACTGTGCCACCTAGCTGCCCCTGCAGAATATTTGAAAACAAAATTTAATTTATATATTTTTAATGTATTAAAATCAGCCTATAATCATTCTATCAACAAGAATTGTTAAGCACTTACTATAGAAATTATTTATGTTTTATACATATATGTATAATTTATTATACTAAAATAAAATGTTTAAAGTATTTCAGATCTTAAGGACAAAAAGGGAACTAAAAAGAAAATGGTTTGTAAAGTTATTAATCCTCTACAAAAGTAGAGTAATTAGAAAGAGTATTCTTGGAACACTCCTGCTTCTCACTTTTGGAAAAACCTTCCAACCCCTCAGAATGAAGGAGTAGAACACAAAAACCCAGAACTTTCATAATGATAAGCCACTGCCAAAATCTATAGTGGTTTGAAACTGGCAGAATCTTGGAAATAATAATTTCTGCCCCTTATACCACTGTCATAATGAATCCCAGATGATATAATTCATCAAAGCATTTATTCATTCTGGTTTTGCTGCCATGTGTATGGGACAAGATTAAATTAATTAATATTTGATGGACATAATTTATTTTCCCATAGTAGGGTTGTATCTATAGGTGCCCAAATACCTAAAAAGACACTGAAAAATTTGGTAAAAAAATCTAGATATTGGATTTGTATAATGTCAAAGATTTCAATTTTGAGAATTTTCCCATTTCCATCTAGAATGTGTTTAAGGGAAATATAAACATTTTCTCTTGGCAGGCCTTGGCCATTTGGGCAAATCAGGTGAACTTCAATTAGGCTGACATGTTTGTTTATACTTTGGTCTCTTTTGATCTCTGAGAGCTGAGTTACTCATCAGTCAATGAATATTGGAAGGGCCATCAGAGAACATCTAGTTCACCCCCTGCATTTTACAGATGAAGAAATGGAAAATCAGAGAAATGATATGAGTTGGTCAAGGTCTTATGAATAGTTGGTAGAAGATTTGGCACTAAAGCCCAAGTCTCAGTTGAATTCTGCATTCTTTTTAGTAATAATATTGATAATATCTAGCATTTTTACAACAATTATAACTTACAAAGTGCTTTGCATGTATTCTTATTTGATTCTTGTAACAACTCTGAGGTAGGTTCAAGAAACTGTGCCTTTTTATTTTTAGCAGAAACTATTTTTATTTCTAGAAATCCAAATGTACCTATATTTCTAAAAACATCTACTGCTGCCTTATTATATTTATTCCACCTTATCTTGCTAGGGCCCATTTACAAAAGAAAATAGAGAACTGAGTTCACTCAGTTATAAAATAGAAGATAATTAAAACAAATTAAAGCATTTCCATTGATTTATCTAAATATTTCAGGCAAAAACGTCCGGGGGGGGGTGTTTCTTTTCCTTTTCCTTTTTTTTCTTTTTGAAGGGGAGAAGACAGGGCAGCTGGGGTTAAGTGACTTTCTCAAGGTCACATGGCTAGTAAGTATTAAGTGTCTGAGGCCTAATTTGAACTCAGGTCCTCTTGACTCCAGGGCTGGTTCTCTATTCACTGCCACCTAGCCTCCCTTGGGGTTTTTCTTAGACCAAATTATATGTGTAATTACTTCACCAGCTCAATTCACTTTGTACGTGTAACTCCACATTTAAAAATCAATGAAACTAGGTGGTAGAAAACAATTATCATTGTTATTTCTGCTGACAAAGGACATTTGAACTCCTCTTTCTCCCCTAAACCCTCCTTCTTAATTTCCCTGTTCATTTCAGAGTCACCGCCATCTTCCCAATCCCCCAGGTTTGCGACCTAGGCACTACCCTCTACTCCTTATTGTCTCTCGACACATCCAACATTTCCAAGTGCTGTCATTTCCACCGAAGGGCCTGGAGAACAGTGTTATCCTCCACAGTAATAGAGAAGGTAGAGGTAGGGGCAGGGATTTATCGGGAGAGTTTGGTTTTAGACATATTGAGTTTAGGATGTCTATTGGTTATCCAGTTTGAGAGGCAGTTGGAAATGTGAGATTGAAAGTCAGCAAAGAGGTTGGGGCAGGATGGGTAGATTTGAGCATCATCAGCATAGAGATGGTAACTAAATCCATGGAAGCTGATGTGACCACCAATAATGAAGCAGTAGAGGGGGAAAAGAGAAGAGGGCCCAGGACAGAACCCTGAGAAATACCTAAAGTTAGAAGGTGTGATCTGGAAGAAAAGACAGCAAAGGAGACAGAGAAGGAGCTGTCACATCGGAAGGGAGAGAACCAGGACAGAAGTACTGTCCTGAAAACCTAGAGTGGAGAGAATGTCAAGGAGGGAAGTGAGATCATCAATGTCAATGGCTGCAGAGAGGGTGAGGACAATGAAGACTGAGGGAGATAAAGTCGTCTCGTGACATTGGCATCCTCACAATCCCTTATACAAGACTCGATTTTTCCAACTTCACGGCTGCCCCCATGCCTGGGATGCTCCTCCTCATCCTCATCTTTACTTCCTTCCAGTATCAGCTATACTCCTGTCTTCTATAAGAGGCCTTTCCTAGTCCTCCTTAATCTTTTTTTTTAAGCAATCGGGGTTAAGTAACTTGCTCAAGGTGACATGGCCAGGTGTTTCTGGGTGTGGTGCTGAGTATCTGAGCCCGGATTTGATCTCCAGGTCATCCCGACACTGGAGCCGGGGCTCTTACTCGCTGTGCTACCTGGCCGCCCCTAGCATTTGGGGTTATGTAACTTGCTCAAGGTTACACGGCCAGGTGTTTCTGGGTGGGTGCTAAGTGTCTGAGCCCGGGATTCGATCTCCAGGTCTTCTCAACACTGGAGCCAGTGCTCTTACTCGCTGAGCCACCTGACCGCCCCTGTCCTCCTTAATCTTAGTGCCTTTTGAAATTATCTCCAATTTATCCTGCATAAATTTTGTTTGTACGTAGTTCTTTGCATGCTGTGTCTATTAGATCTATAAGATCTTTGAGAAAAAGGATTATTTTGCACCTTTTGTTGTATCTCCAGCACTCAGCACAGTGCTTGAAATACAGCAGGCACGTAATTAATGCTTGTTGAGTGGCATAGCCAAATCACACACATGCCCTACTCTTTCTGGCCTCACCACCTGTCCCAGCTTTCCATGAAAATTAGCAGCTGCTCAACCCTTAGATAGCCAAGCAAAGATTTTATTATCCAGAGAAAGGTGATCAACGTTTCCAGAAAAAAATTATTTAAAAAAATTCTTACTTTTCTGAATTGATGAGGGCCTTGGCCCCACCTAATCAGCCATGGAACTATTATTGCTCTTCACAGTGAGTAGCAAAATTGTTTAGTTCATTAATGTAATTAAAAAGGCTAAAAATCCTTCCCACAAAGGAATTTGTCACTGTTAACAAAACTGTCTCTTTATGGAGCTATAGCTCCTTTGGGTGACACCTGTCAGGTTGGTCTAGGAGACTGGGTAAATGTGGACTCAGGGAAATTGATTCTTCCATGGGTCCCTCCCAATCATATTATTCCCCTATATAGTATATCCTTCTTCAACTGGCTTAATAGCCGCAATTGCAGCTGCTGGGCCTCCTGTCCTACCTGCCTGGCCCTTATGGGTGTATTAAGCCAGCTAGTATTTACAAACAGTGCAACATGAACACTGTTAAGTTTCTGGTTCTCCAGGAAGTGCTTCCAATTCAATAGCTTGTGAAAATGTCTTAAAAGTTATTCAGGAGTTTCATTTACCATTTCTATTTATAATACAAAAAAATGCAAGAGATCATAGGTTGTTCATACAGCTAGTACGTAATGAATAAATAAACTTGGACAGTACTGAAGTCATGCTCCCACTTGTACCAAAGAAATGCAAAACACAACCTATTTTTCATGATTTAGAAAGACCTGAAGACTCACAAAATCTAATTATCTTGGCAAAAAAAGGTCTAATGACATGTAGTAGATAAGGAATAAAAATCTTATCCAAGAAAGGCACACATGTTTTAGGAGACAAAGGAATAAAATGTAGTATTGATAGTTGTACTGATAGCCTGTTTTTCAATATGATTATGAGATTCTGGCCTCTCTATCATAAGCCAGCTATGACTTCAAAAATTGGCTAAAGTCCCATGTCCTCCAAGTTTCCCTGGGCAACCCCAGCCCATACTCATTTATTTTCTCAAATTTCCTTTGTGTCTATCCCACCTTCTATAGGAAGTCTTCCCCAACCACTTCATTTCAGTGCTTTCCCTCTTTGATTATTTTCTAGTTATTCTTTACTAAGCTTGTTTTGTATATATTTGTTTGCATATTGCCACTCCCATTAGATTGTAAGCTCCTTAAGGGCAGGGACTATCTTTTCTTCTTTTTATATCACAATGCCTGGTACATAGTAGGTGCTTAATAAATGTTCATTGAATTGAATTGAAACTGAATTGGTCATACAATCTGATCTGTTTCATTGCCCTCTTCACTCATTGTCCTGTATGAAGTTCATGTCACCTCCCCAGAAGAACGTAAGATACTTTAGAGCAAGGACCATAATTTAGACTTCTTTTGTCTCCTTAGCACCTCGCAATGTGCTAGCCTTGGGTAAGAAATTCAATAAATACCTGTTGATGCAGTCATTGCCTACACTGAAGATGTTATAAACAATAATGATATTAGTAATAATCAATACACATAGTGCTTTGAGGTTATCAACGTGCTTTCTATATATTGCACTTATTCCACACAGACACCTTTGGGAGTAGGTAATAAGGCAGACTACCCGACATGTGCAGGCAGTAAGGAATGGGCCCAACCTCAGTGAAGGCTGGTTGAGTTGAGGGTTGGGTTTGGGGTGAGGATTTGGCAAAGAGATTTAATAAACCCTTTCACAATCTGGCTCTGTTCTACCTCTCCTGCACAGCATGTTCCTCCAACTCATGCACTCTCCGTTCCAGCCAAACTAGACTTCTTGTTCCATAATCTATCTTGACCTGCCATTTCTTTTCATGAGGAAAGAGAAATAGGCAAAGCATGAAAATCATCAGGATGACCTAAACTGTGTTTGTCACGATCACTTCCACTGATCATTGATAACATGGTAGGGTATGTAGAAGTCAAAAGGCAACATGGGATGATAAAAAAGCACTGGTTTTGGACTCCTCCTGACTCCAAGGTCGGTGCTTTATTCACTGCACCACCTAGCCACCCTGTTTATTGTTTTAAAGTGAAATGAAATGACTGTATATCTTTTTCTGACTGAAGGTCCCTAAAACAGCAAACACTGACTATACTGAGAGACGAAAGGTCTGAGTTCTTTTTCTGGCTCTTCCTTCATCCTTTCTCTGTTTGCAAGTCATACTCACTTTTTTGCTTTAATCATAAAATTAAACTTTAAAAACCAGAGCCAAAGGTTTCATACCTGACAGCCTGTGAAATCTCGCGGAATTTCTACAGTACCCATATTCCCTTTCTTTGTGAGTAAGGAAGAAAACATAAAAGGTGGAATAAAAGGTAATAAAAAAATGAAGAGGAGGAAGGGGAAGAAGAGGAAGAAAAGATATCAGAAGAGGAGAGCAAAAAGGAGGAGGGACAAGGAAGAGGGGAATGGGAAAAGAATGATAAGGGGGGAGGCAGAATTCTTATTTTGCAAATGTCCAGAGATGAAAAACACTCTGTGGAGGGTCTACATTTACCTGATTTAGGAAAATCAGAGCTAGACTTGAACTCAAAAAGTAAATTTGAAGCAATGGTATAAATTTATCATTCAAACTCAAAGATGCGTAATAAGGAATCCCAAAACTAGGTACTATAGAATGAACTGTCTCACTGTCTTTTGACACAGAAGAAATAGGAGTGACTGTGGCCAGAGACAAAACTGAATACCATTGGGTTCCTCTAAGTAATTTGTTCATCCTTTCTTTTCAAAGAGAACCAATGACATCATGGGATGATGCCTCAACTCTCAAACGAAGTAGATTGAAGTGAAGCAGAGTTGCACAAAGTCATCAGCCTCACTTTCTCTTTCAGAGTCATCAAAGTCCAGTGACAAGACAAAAGTCAAGATAACTGGCAAAGACCTGGGATGCAGTGGATGGCCTTGGTGTATCTGATGCCTCACCAAGCTCTGAGTACTCCACAAGGGCCTGCTTCAGTCGCCTTCATGGCCACTGGAACAGATTGTTCTCATCTGCCCATTCTGCCAGAGGAAGTCTTCATGAGCTTGTTGGAAGCATCCCCCTGACTCAATGATGGGTTGGAGGTCTCAATCTCTTTTTCAGCCCATCTCCCGATTTGGCTTTACCAGGGTGTGGCCACTGGGCATGCTACAGTTTCTTGGAGCCACAAGTAAGGATCAGGAAATACTTCACATAGAAAATGGTATCTGAGCCATCCATATCAGGAATGTAATCCTTCCTCCCCTCTGCTCCATTAGAATCTCTTCCTTAAAGGCTCAGCTCAGATACCACCTCCATTCAAGATTTGTCTCTGCCTTTTTAGTTCCCTTTTATTTTTCTCTTGATTACTTTTTTAAAAAAATGACATAAAAGGTATCATATACTAGATGTCAGATTGGAAAAGGAGGTAGTCTACTTGCATAGTGAAAAGGATGGATAAAAGATGGACAAATCAAATGTTAAGTTGGAAGAGGTTTTTTATGTTATCCAGTCCAATGCCATCATTTCATAGATGAAGAAACGGATTCTCAGAGAGTTAAAGTGACTTGCCCAAAGTCACACAAACACTAAGTGGCAGAGCTGCAGTTTGAACCCAGTCCTTCTGACCCTAAATCCAGTACACTTTTTATTACACAAAAGTTTGGGGCAAAGACATGGACAAAGGCTGGTCAGAATGAGGGATGGATGGACCCTTGGAGGAAGAGCCCACATCAATAACATCATCATTCACTGAAGTATTAAGTATGTATAATTGCCTAAGGAGGAAAATTCAGATTCTCTTCTATGAAAAGAAAACAAAACACCCAAACACATCTTTGAATTTGCTCCAGAAAAAAAGATTGCATGCTTCAGTGAATTTCATTTAAGAAAATAAAATGCTGATTCTCTTCATAAATACTACCTTTCATTTTCTGATCTCAAAGCTGCTGACAAGCATTATTTGGGAACAAATATTATCCTGCCTTTTACATAGATCAAGAATGAAGGATCCTAAAGGCTAAATCATTTAAATTAGATCAAAAAGTATTTCATTGGATCAGCCAAAAACCTTCTCAAAGTTCCCTAACGCCAGGTCTTTGTCTCGCTGTTTGGCAGTGAACTTTCTACAGCATTAAATCACTGAGAAAGCCTGCTGATCAATCTCCAAATACTCAGCATGGCTCATCTACTAAAATGTTTCTTATTGTGTGAACAGATCTCAGAATAAATTTCATTACAAATGAGTTCAGTCTCTGGGACATAACAGTATTTCCATTGTTCCCCACATTAAGGTTATGAGAATTCTTAACAAATGAATTAGTAATAATTAAACATTAGTCTTCAATTTAGACTAATACAACTTGACCTTATTTTATGTTTCACGTTAAGATATGCTAAGACAATTGACCTTTACACCACAAAAAATGAATATTCATTTGTTTTAATACTACTTTAAGTCTAGTACTTAAACCTTCACTAAAGTGGGTAGTTTTATGTGTCATCACATTCTTCTCCTGTGTTCAAAGGAAAAAAGGGCATTTAAGAAGGTTATTAACAAATGAAAATGTGTTCCAATGACACATCATTTTCAAAACTTTTGTTATCTGAAGTAGAAATAACAAATGAGGTACAAAACAGCAGGGCTCTATCCATAATCTTCCAATTCAAACCAACCATCCATGCTCTCAGCAGATGACCTTGTCACCTACTTTAATAAGAACATTGAGAATATCTGATATAAGTTCCCTTAACTCTTCTGCTCCTCGCTACAAACATTCTATCTTTACCTATACATTCTTCTCATCCTTCAGTGTCAGAAGAAGTTACAGCTCTCCTTTTCATAGCTGGTAGCCTGTTCACCTATTTCTCTGATCCTGCTCTTCTGGTCCTTGATTCCATCAATCTTCCTTTCTCATAAATTTTTAATCTTTTTCCTTCCACTAAATGCTTACCCTTTTGCCTAAGATGTTCATGTTTGCTTTACCCTAAAATAGGCCTGCCCTTGAATTTTCTCCTCAGTACAACTAGGGCTCCATCTGCCTTCTCTCTTTCATGGTCGAATCTCTTGAAAGGACAGTCTCTACATACTGCCTCTCCTTCCTCACCATGTGCTTGCTCTCAACCCCTTGTCTTCTATCCCTATTACTCTGATGAAACTGCATTCTCAAAGATCACAAATAACCAAAATACCGCCAAAGGTCACCAACTGTCACATTCAGTGGTATTTTCTCAGGCACGAAGCTCCAAAATCATAAAAAAAATCATTCAGACTCGAATCCTCAGAATCACTTTTTGAAAGGAAAGGCTAGACTATCTAAGAAAGGCACTGGGTACAGCAGGAAAAGAAACTGATAAGATACATAATATATAGAGAGAAATGTACGTAAGGGGCTGTGTGTGTCTATGTTTCCCTCTAGAATCTGCTCTGCTTTCCCTGAAGCCTTTTCTCACCCTGACTTTCCTTCCATGGAGGGTACTTCCTCATTTTGAGCTTATAGCTCAGGGCATCTGTACTATCTATGAGGGTCTGAAAGTCATCATATGAGTGACACAAACAGACATTGTGCTCCTCCCTCTACACACCCAATATAATTCTGGGAACTCATCAATAAAATATTTTTAATTGAATTTTTGGGGTTGTAGAGTTAAGAGGCTAGGAGTAAATAGAATGTGACTTTCAGATGAAAAAGCAAAACAAAACAGCCAAATAAACCAGAGGACAGTTAGGTGGCACAGTCGATTGAATGCTGGACCTGGAATCAGGAAGACTCATCTTCCTGACTTCAAATCTGGCCTCAGACACTTATTAGCTGTGTGATCCACTTAACTCCCTTTGCCTCAGTTTCCTCATCTATAAGACTGAGCTGGAGACACAAAAGGCAAGCCGCTCTTGTATCTTTACCAAGAAAACTCCCAAGGGGGTCACAAAGAATTGAGCACGATTGAAAAACAACTGAACAACAAACCAGAAGAGTCCAAGCAGTGCCTACTTTTTTAGTTGAGTAACTTCTTTTTCATATGGGGCAATCTTTAATTCAATTAGATTCAATTTAACAAATATTTATCAAACATCTTTGAGGCACCGTGCTAGTTTGGGTTAGAAAGACAAAAAAGAGCTTCCATATCTGCCCCAAATTGGAGCATGGGTTCTAATATAAACATTTAGGCATGAGTGAAACTCTCTTCCAAAAACAAAAACAACCACAGAAACAAGATGTTGTTTGGAGATACTTTTCTTCTGTGGAGCTCAAGCCTCTTCACAAACATTTCATGGATCACAACTATTCCATCCGTGATGGGTCAAGTCTTGCCAGATGTTACTGCCATGCTTTAGCCTTCTCCCTGTTTGGCTACAGCCCCGTTATCCCACCAGTAATTTCTCCCTGGAACTTCACCTTTGAGGAAGGGCCCATAGCAGCCATGTTTCATTCTCCAGACTTCGTCACCATGCCCCCATAGGTACCTTTCCCTTCCCCTTTTCACCTCCCTTGTATTTGTCCTCCCCTCTCCCCAATTAGAATGTAGGCTTCCTGAGGGCAGTCATTTTCTTTGGATTTGTATTTCTATTCCCAAAGCCTAGCACAGCATCTAGAATATCATGCTTAATAAATGCTTGTTGACTAACTGATTTACCTCAGATCATAACATTTAACACAGAGGAAGAGGGATTTTCAAATGGGTAATTTTTAGAGCAGAAACATTTCATCAGATAGCTAGGTGAATTATATCTCAAACCATTTGAGCTTATACTATTTCATCTAGTCAGATGAGTGTTAACAGATATTAGAATGAAAATAGCAAAAAGTGACAATGAAAACAGCAGTAGCCAAAAAAGTACTTTATGATGTATGGCCATTTAGAAAGATACCTTCTAATACTAAGAATCTAAATGCTTTTACATAACCTATTTATGGAAAATCCATCTCTGTGTCTACCACTTGACCCATTTCCAGAGGGATTCAATAGTGATGTAAATCAACAACCCCAAACCCCTAGTGTCTTCCCAACACTTTGTTCCTTACAGACACCCAGTTCTAGTTAGTTGTCTGAGAATTCCCCATAGTCAAATGAAACTTAAGTAGCATTTGGAGCACATTAATCCAATAAGCTATTAAAAAAGACATATCATTCAAATGTGCGATAAATTAAGTCATGGCTTAATATACTTTTCCATTATTTCTAAAACTACTTAGTAAATCATAAGTGACTAATGAAGAGAACACCTACTTTTTTTAGCGACATCTATAGTCAAATAAAAGCATGAAAAGTACTATGGGTATGCAATGAAACCTGCATTTTCTGGTTGTGTCTGTACAAATGAAGACTTCAAATATAGTAAACGAATGGCAAAATACTACTTTGAAAAAAAATAGCCCTGGGTTTAACCATAGTAACTAACTTACATAGGAAGATTTTGGGCTCCTTCATATCTTCTACTGAAGAGGCAGCAAAAATCTCTCTAATATTTGATGCTATATAATCAGTGAAAAAAGGAAAAGGAAGAGGGTATTTTTAAGTTTTAAAGACAATTTGGAGAAAGATTGAGATTTGACTTGTTCCCTCTTCTCTGGAGTTCTGGTAACCAGGAATAAATGTCCTGGGAATAAATGTGTTACCAGTTACTTGCTAACTTTGGACCGATAGTAGACAAACATAATTGGTCAAGAGTAGAAAAACAGAACCCACAAGTAAATGCCTAATCACGTGATTATATATTTAGAAAGAAAATGTTAATGAGTAGTAAAGTAGTCCCCAGAAACATGACAAGGAATGTGATATTACAGTAAGCACACACAGCTTTGCATCAGGAGGCATGATGTTCTGGTCTGAGTTGGGCTACTAAGTAACTGCCTGACTTTTAATAGGTCATTTGACATGGTTATACATCAGTCCTTTTATTAATCAAGACTAATATCTATCCTCCATACTTTACAGTACACTTTTGAGGATAAAATGAAATAATAAATGTGAAAGCACTTTGAATAGTCAAGGGTATACTTTGTTATACAGATAGCAAAGTCATAAAGTTTAAAATGTAGCATGAAGGTTTTGAGAAAACCTAAAAGATGTTAGAGTCAAAAACATCATAAAATAAAGGGAAAGGTTTTGTATTTGTGTGCCTAGATAGACCTTATGTATAGTTAGTTCCAAAGTGTTGTTTAATTTAGGGCCGCACCATGACCATGCCCTGGTGGATTCTAGACTTGGGGCAAAATATCACTGAGGAGACAAGAAGATGGAGAGGCAGACACACACACACACACACACACACACACACACACACACCAACATTTTTCATATATGTGTAATCTGGTTAGAATGAATCTGTGAATGTTATAGGACAGCCTTATAACAAACAGAAATATTGGTAGAAATATTTCAGGAAGGCGCCACAGAAAAGTCAAATTATTTGAGTGAATATCAGAAGAAATCTTTTATATTTACAAGGGGAAAACTTCCTTAAATTAGAACTGTCTTCTATGGATTGTTGCAAAAAACTGGGAACTAAGTGGGTAGCCATTGATTGGGAAATGGCTGAGCAAATTATGGTATATGAATGTAGTGGAACATTAATGTGGTGGAACATTATTACATCAAAAGAAATTATAAAAAGTCCAGTTTCAGGGAAACCTGTGAAGACTTGTATGAAATGATGGCGATTAGAGTGAGCAGAACCCAAACTATTTATACAATAACATTGTAAGAAATTTTTAATTAATAAAATTTGATCAATGAAATGACCAAACAGGACTCCAAAGGATCAATTTAGATGCATACCACCTACCTCTTGACAGAGTGGTGATGGTTTCAAAGGTGCAAAATGAAGTGAACATTTTTGTAGTTGATCAATGTTTTAATTTTGCTTAACAATATATAATTGTTAAAGCGATTTTGATTTTCCTTCCCTCCTTCCCCCCAATTCTGGGGGAGCTGAAGGGGAGAAGGGGCTAGCAATGGCATTGTTAAAAAAAAAAAAGCAAAGAAGAAAGAAAAGAGGATGATTGAAACACTTAAAAATGCACAGAAGTTCGTAGGAGAAAGTTCTGAAGGAAACACAGATGGGCAGGAGAGTTTTGGAAGTGGCATTAAATTGATCATATATCTAAAAAGAAAAACAAGCTGAATACAAGTAGAAATTCATCATTTCATGTACAATCTTCATTATCAGTTCTACTTTGTATATAGATGCTCATTTTTTTTAATGGTGTTGAGCTCAGTAAAATTTTTTTTTAAATAATTAGAGCTGTCCAAAAGTGAAACAGGCTGTCTTCAGAGGTTTCAAATAACTCATTTGGTATGTAACAAATGCTCACTGAATACATGTCTTCCTTCCCTTCCTTTCTTCCTTCTTTCCATTTGTCCAATCCATCTGTAATACTGCAGAGAGTCAGCATGGTGAAGAGGCTAGAGCTCTGGATTGGGAGCCAGCAATCCCTGGGTCCAAATCCCATCTCAGACTCTTTTTGTGTGACCCTGGCCTGTTTAGCCTCAATTTCTTCATTTATAAAATGAAAAAGTTGTAGGTGGCTTCTACCTTTGGAATGGCTATTTCTATTATTCATATTCCTCTCTGGAGGCCTTCAAGTAGAAGCTCATCTGGGAAAGACATTATAAGAGTTGTTCCTTTCACGAACTGAATGGACTAGATAACTGCTGGGATTCCTTCCACTTCTGAAATTCTGTGATTCTATGGAAAGGACTAAAGACATTTTGAAAAAGTCACAAGAGTATATGATGTTAACTTTAATAATTCTAGTTGACTTCTTTTCTTCTTTCTACAGCCGATAAAGAGAGAGCCTAAAACAGTCACCAAATACACCATCCCTTCTGGACACTGCACACCATGCCCAAGTGATCCAAGAAGATATTAAGGCTGCAATGTCACATCTTTGAGAATTTCAACATTAATACCCTCACTCTGTCATAACAATTACATTTGCCCGTCTTCTGTAAAATGATGTATAAATTCTTTTACAGAGATGTGTTTTCATTTTAGTTCAACTAGATGACTGAAGATGCTTTCTGAAATTATCAGCATTTTTTCTTTGGGAAAAAAACAACAGCCATGTTCATGTGTCATCTCTTAATCATGGGCTACTTTCTGAAAGGACTAAAAATGAAATAGAGTAATGTCATTGCAAGACTTAGCAGCATTTTCTGTAAGCTGAAGAAAACCTGTTTCACTGGTTTGGCCCCAGCCCCCAGGATGGATCCATGGTTGCTAAGGCTTACTTGATCTGGGGACTGAGTATTCCCACCCCTACTCCTTCATTACTTGCTGTAGTGCAATTAGAGTTAAATTCCTGGAAAGCCTGTCCAGACAATTCAGAGAACACTTTCATGTCAGTGGTACAGACTACCCCAGCTCCTTGACTAATTGGACAGTCTCCTATTCGTGACAGGTCAGCTCTTTTTCTAAACATTTTATATAAACTTAAATGGCTTGGGGACCTTGGATCAGACTGCTCATTCTGCTACATGCTTGAGTCATTGACCTTCTTGGAGGTTAAGGAAAATAGGCAGGGCACCCACCTGTACTGTTCTCAATTGGCATCTCCCATGGCTGCCATCACTCTGTGGCAGTGAAACTCTTTAGATACATCTCCCTCCCCTTCTGCTCTGCACTTTAGCCTAAAAAAAAGAATGATGCTCTAAATTTGTTTCCTGAGAATATTTGAACATTCACTTTAAGAGAAAACATTTTATTTCACTGTCTTTTAGAATAAAATACACTGTCCTTTGTTTGGCATTTAAAATCCTTCATGATATGGCTCTGATTTATCTTTCAAGAGTAAAAAAAAAAGAACAAAGTAAAAAAAGTACATAATAGAGAACAAAAGAAAACTCATAAGGAAGCAAAGATGGACAATTCTCAACACAATGACTATTATTTATCTTCCTTCCTTCCTTCCTTCCTTCCTTCCTTCTTCCCTCCCTCCCTCCTCCCTTCCTTCCTTCCTCCTTTCCTCCCTCCCTTCCTCCCTCCCTCCCTCCCTCCCTTCCTTCCTTCCTTCCTTCCTTCCTTCCTTCCTTCCTTCCTT
>NW_027185665.1:10449105-10462354 GCF_028583685.1 Petaurus breviceps papuanus | reverse complement strand
TTCCTTCCTTCCTTCCTTCCTTCCTTCCTTCCTTCCTTCCTTCCTCTTTTTGGTGGAGGAACATAGGGCAATTGGGGTTAAGTGATTTGCCCAAGGTCACATGGCTAGTTTTGTGTTAAGTGTCTGAGGTTGGATTTCAACTTGGGTCCTCCTGACTCCGAGCTGGTGCTCTATTCACTGTGCCACTTAGCCGCCCCCTCATATAGGCTTTTTGGAAATGAAAAATTGTTGCTTATTTTAAATCCTCTCTTATGTTCTGCTATACATATGACATGTTTTTTTCTAACTTTGTATTTAAGTACCAATATTTAAGTTTATGATATGTTTTTGTTTTCTCTATTCTGTATTTGTTTTCTGGCATTTGAGTCTAAAATAAAATTTTGGAGGAAAAAAAAAAGCTATTGAGATCTTCTTCCAGGCTTAGTTGGCTCAGAGGTCTAATGACTTAAACTGCTGACATCACTTCCTTATCATGCAAGTACATGGTGGCTTCACATGGTAGTTTGACTGGTGGGTTTTGATGGGCCAGGTAGCTTCACTCAGCTGAATTAACTCAAGGAGTCCTCAATACCTACACATTAGATTGTGAACTATTTAAAGGCTCCTTTTTAATCCCCAAGATTTGGCCGTGTCTGATACATAATAAAAGCTTAATAAATATTTATTGACTCATTAGTTGATTGATTTTTAAATGTCCTTTTTCTGCTATGGCTAAGTAAATCTCTTAACTCTTGAAAAAAAATTATACCTCATTTGCCCACTCTGTGCTCCAGTTGCACATACACAATTCTGTCTCTGTCCCTTTGCAACAAGGCGCTCCCCAACTTTTGGTGAGTTCTCTCTCCTCACACCTACACATACCTAACTCCATTCAGAGCCCTGCATGTCACACCTCTCACAACAGGTATTTGCTAATGGTCCCGGTTGTTCTTACTCTCACCTTTCCATTGTTTAAACATTTTTTTCCCTATTTAGTTACCTGTGTACATTTTTTCCCTCCAAGAAGAATGTAAGTTTTGAGGGAAAGGACTGTTTTCATTTTGTGACTAGCAGCACAGTGATTGGCACATAGTAGGTATTCAATAAATGCTTGTCGAATTGAATTAACCATAGCATCATTAATTCAGGGCTGGAAAGAAACTCGAAGTTACCTTAATACAACACTATCACTTTGTACTGGAGGAAACAGAGGCGCAGAGAGATTAACAGCCAGCATTCTGTTCTTATCTATGAATTAAAAATTACAAATCCTCTAAATTTAGTTGATCTTTCTGAGAGAAATAGCCTTGACATTATGACAGGAAGTAAGGCTATTCAAGAAAGGAGTACTTTAGAAGCCCAGAAAATGATTGGTGGCTTGCGTGAATTCTAGCACAATGATCAAAAGAAACTTCATAAACAGGTTTAAAAAATGCAAAGCTTAACGATGATTATAAAGAAAAATCCTCACATGTTTCTAAATTAATTTTCAAAAGGGTCCCAAGATTGAAGGGTATTTATTGATAAAAGATCTTTCTCTAGAAGCAAGGGCTTTGGGGCTGCATTTTTGATTAAAGGTATACCCTGAGGCCTTATTCTTGGCAAGAGTCAAAATGAAAAAAGAAAACTCATTCCTTCTAGTTAGCTCTGCTGGCCTTTTGATAAGTTCTACCATCTTTCTTTACCTAAGGCTAGACAAAGATAATAACTTCTCTTGAGAGCAGCAAAACATAACAACTAAGTGATCTAAGTGATTAGCCCTGGGCACAGTCAGGCAAATAACTGCCTCTTTAATCCTTACAACTTCTCTCTCTGGTCTGCTTAAAGCTACTTCCTTGCCTAGTGGGCTGAACCCTGATGGACAGCAGCTACTTGTTTTTCCCTTCTCTCTCCCCAAAGGCACCAGCTAGGCTGCCAAAGAGGTTCGAGTTCATTATCTTGGGGGGGAAAGAAGGGCTGCTTGTCAATTTCCCCAAACTGCCCCCTCCCATTTTTGGCACAAAAGGTTTTTGTTTTGTTTTTAGGCTTCTTCCCGAGGAGGCACCAATTTGGGGATTGGGAGAAAAACTCCATAAACTTTGGGCTGAAAGATCTGGGTTGTCTTTTTTTTTTATTGTTACTGTTCCCCAAGAATTCATTTCTTTAACAAAAATTGATTGGGCATATATGCTGAATTATTCAGATAACTTCCTATTGCTAGTAACATTTCAGCAATGCAATGCTCATGAGCAAATATTTGATTGTTACCATCCCAGAGTCAAACTGCCCCATCTAGACACAGCCATGAAAAACCTGCTGCGAATGGAAGTCATTTCTACTAAGGAGCAGCTCCCAGAAAGAGACAGACATGGATTTAAGATCAAAAGAGAATGAAGGATGAACAGGCCTGGGCACCAGATTTATGGCTCTGTTCTTCAAAGGCCCCAGAAGAAAGAGCAGGTTGACGATCAAGATAATTTAGAACATTATAAAATGAAGCTTTCTGTCTTGGGGAGAGAGAGAAATATGGGTGAGGCGAGTTCCCAATTTACAATTTTTTTTCTCCAAGGTAAAACAAGATCTAGAGCTCGGTTTCTCATCCATCAGACAAGAATCCTCAAGAAAGGCTCCCTGGTAATTCATTGCTTACTCTAGCTGCAGAATATCCCCCAGAAGAGGCCCTTTGGGTAGAGCATGCTTCTAGCTAATCTCTTGGGGCCTCACAACAGAGGGTAGGCATAGATGACCTCCAGGCTCCTTCCCAGCTCTAAAATGCGGGAAGCTTGGCCTTCTCCCCCAGGGGCCAGGATAAAGCTTGAAAGGCAAGTACAAGAAAAAGGAAGGTGATAGTAAGAGTTTCTGTATTCTTTCTGGGATTCCCTGTCACTGCTAAGTGTTGTTTTCATTTTCATTAATGTCCTCCCCACCTTTTCCACTCCTTCCTCCAAAGTCCAGAACTCTGCTTGAACAGTAGGTAGAGGCGGAGTGTTCAAGCATCAGACTTGGGCTTGAGTGCCCCAGGCTGTGCTGTCTATTATTTGTATGTCTGCAGGCATCACTCAACCCCATTCTGAGGACCCTTCCCAATCTACATCCATGCTCCTAGGATGTGTTTCTTAATATGCAAAACAAGGATAATACACAGAGAACTGACCTAGAGAAAGTGGTTTATAAACTTTGAGTTGTGGTTCAGTTGGGTTTGACTCTTCACGGCCCCATGTGGGATTTTCTTGGCAGAGATACTGGAGGGGTTTGCCATTTTGTTCTCCAGCTCATTTTACAGATGAGGAGACTGAGGCAAACAGGCTTAAGTGATTTGTCCAGGATCACACAGGTAGGAAGTGTCTGAGACCTCATTTGAACTGGGGTCTTCTTGACTCCATGCCTGGTGCTCTATCCACTGCACCACCTAGCGGACTATTTTAGAAACTATAAAGTACTGTAGCGTAAGGCTAGCTCAAAAGGTGTGTAACCAATTAAAAATTATTTTTGTAATAGGTCACATTTATATAATACTCCTATATACTATATAAGTGTGACCTATTACAAAAATAAATTGGATATACACATTTTTTAGAGGGGGGAAGCCACGGCAATTTTGATTAAGTGACTTGCCCAAGGTCACACGGCTAGTAAATGTTAAATGTCTGAGGCTGGATTTGAACTCAGGTCCTCCTGACTCCAGGGCCAGTGCTCTATTCATTGTGCCACCTAGCCACCCCAGATATACACATTTTGAGGTAGCTTTGCTCTCGTTAATGAGGGCTTGGTATGGAATAAAAAAAGGAAAATGGTGCTTCAAGCTTGATTATGAAACTATTTCTTTTGTTTGGGAAAATGGAAGAGGAGGAGGCAGTGCTATACAGTGCAAACTCTGGAGACAGGTGTCCTCGGTTCAAATCCAGCATGTATTACTTATACCTATGTGCTGTGAAATAAGGATGGATGAGATAGCCTGTGACATCCCTGCCAGCTCTAAATCCCTGCTGCTATAAACACGGTGCATGGATGTAAGGGTCGTGATATGCATGGTGACAGTGTACAGTAGAAACAACATGATGACCGAGGCATCAAGAGATGGGGATATACGCCTAATTACCTGGGTGACCCAGAGCAAAATCACTTAATTCTCCCATTGGACTTTTTTTAATCATAAAAATGATGAGGTTGAACTAGATTTCTAAGGTGACTTCTAGCTCCAAAATTCTAAGATGCTACAATGATTCCCAAGTATACCTATTCAGGAGTTTTAAAAAAGAAACAGAAATGCTGGCTCACTTCTTCCCCTTCTCTGCCTCTTCTCCTCAAGCAATGATCCTAAAACTGAAAAACAGTAGGGAAATTGGCAGCATCTAGGAAAAAAGCATTTGGATTTAGTCCCCCCTCAGGGCAGCAGCCTTGTGAAGAGAAATAAATGGGGCCACATGTTGGCATTAAATGATAAGGTTCAGACACTTATATAACCTTGGGACTTCAAAGTCATAAAATAGCTGTTTTTAGGAAATATGAGGAAAATGAAACTTACAATATTGTTCTGTAGAAAAACTACTGTTATTTAGCATGTAATGTTTATTATGGCACCCAAAGTAATTCTGGGATTTACACAGAAAAGTGCCAGGACACCTGATACTGTGTCCTGATTCAGGGCATTGTGAGGATTAGGCAAATGGTTATTGGTGTTTCTAATTGGTAATTAGTGAAGTAACTGGGTGGTACAGGGGAGTAAGGAAGATCTGAGTTCAAATCCATCTTCAGATACCCTATGCGAATCACTTATTCTATTTGCCTCAGTTTTCTCATCTATAAAATGGGAGTAATAATAGCACCTACTTCCCAGTGAGTACATGTATAAAGCATTATACACACACACACAAATGCTAGCTATTATTATTCTGATACTTAAAAGTAATACATTTGTGGAATTCCTGTAAGAGGGCAGAGTAGAAAGAAAAACCGGAAAGCTTGCTCTGCCCTAGTCCCTTTGATAAAATAGAAATTTCACTCTCTCTTACCTGTTTGTTACTTTCTTCTCAGAAATGAAAGAAAATAAAGGAGGATAAAATGGAAATATTTGAAAAAAAAACACTAGATAAATAAGAGGACTCTTAAGTTCCTGGGCTGGTAGTATGCTTGTCTTGCTGCCCTGGAGTCTCAGCGCCCACATGACTCCATCACCTGCAGCCGGGCCTTTCCTCTACAACTCAGGCATGATCTCCATCCCCTCCATGCCTAGGTTTTGGGTTCTCATGCTGTCAAAGTCCACCTCCAGTGCACCTCAGTCCCCTGTGCTGGAGTTTGCTGATAGAACAAAATCCCTCTAACTCCTCAACCCCCATGCCTGGCTGGAGACAAAGGACCCCTGGCCCCTATGTCCAATCAGAAGCCCCAAGTAGCACCCCAAAAGCAGAGGGCTGACCTTTGATAAATTCATACCCTCACCGAGTGTTGTAACAACAATACTACTTGCAGCTGCTGTGGGGATGTAAGACTAATAACACCAGCACACAGGAGGACTGCTAACATAGGTTCTTTGATCTGCTTTTCTAAAGGAAAGTAACTCAAAAGGGGTCAACAATCTTACTTTAATCAAATATATATATATATATGAAAAATTTACTTTAGTTCAGGGGAAAAAGCATCCTGAACTTCAGCGAAGATATAAACAGAAATTACAAACAGAAATAATAACATAAAGACCAACAGACAGAGCTTCTAACTACTGACCAAATAATACATACATCATAGATCAACAGACAGATTCAATCGTCTGACCATTACATATATACATAGTTACCAAAAAGAGAAGCACCAACATCTGGTTTGCTAAGTGGGGGGCTCCTTAACAGCTACCTAGAGTCTCTCTGGCTACATCACTTGAACATTCTTCCCATGAGTAAGCCCCAAAGCAAAATGCTAACCTCAGAGGATATATTTACTTCTTCAGGGTCAGAGGGCATCACAACCCTCATGACCCACTGCCTAATTACAAAGTAACAAAAAGGTGTGGGTCTTCCTGAAAAACAAGCCTCCCCTAACCAAGTTTCTCTTGTTGGGCTCCAGGTGAGACCTCTTAATGGGTGGGGAAGATCTTCAACTCCCATTAATACCTGAGCAAAGAGAATCTTCTACAACACTTTCATTTGTGCAAAGATATTTTTATAGGCAGAAACTCCACCAGTCAGAGTTCCCACTCCACCAGTGCTTCCAACTGTTGAAAGAGACTGAGATGTTCCCTCAACCACTCCATCTAAAAACCCAGGGGTCACTACTCCTGGCCATAGAAAGGAAAAAAACAAAACAAAAGAAAACCAAGCTTCCTGTAACCTCAGCCTAACCCCCCAGAGTTTCCTTACTCTGACTGCAGGAAGTAGAAGGCATTTCCACCTCCATTCTGGAGCCTGGTCAAAACTCTTGGCGATTCTCAGTGCTTGATTTACATCCTACTCTGACCTGCAGCAACAACAGCAAAAGCCAAGCTAAAGGTTGTTAGGATTGCTCTCCCTATTATTCACTTGGCCAAACAGGGCAGGGGAAAGAGTAATTTTTAAAAAATGGACTCAATAAAGACATTAAATAACATCAAAGATCCAGGAAATACAAGCCAAAGAAGCTCGTGATGGAAGAAATATAAAGAGATATTCAATAATAGTATTCAATAATAAAATAAAATATGACTAACTTAAAAAATTGGGAAATTTCAAAGTAACATCCAAGGAGCAAAAGTGTCAGTAAGAATGGCAAATATCTGTCTGGCTAAAGGCAGATGAATGTCAATAGAACAACAACAAAAAAAGGGAAGAAAAAGTCCCGAATATAACAACTGAAAAAGGCACCTAGTGGATGTGTAGAGTGAGGTAATAGGTTGGGAAGACAAAGCAAAAAGTACAACTATTTGGATCCTACAAGGCACTTGAAAAGAGAATTTTCAAAAATACTACATTTGAAGACAATAACAATAGGCAAAATGAGGCAACACTGAAATTAGCGAGATGATCATGATTCACTGTGGTATCGAATTTTTATGCTACAGAATCATAAAGACAAAAATCCTAGAAGTATTAGAAAAAAGAAATTACATAAAAACACAATTTAAAGAATCCTCAGATATGAATGCAACAAAGAAAAATTACAAAACTGGACCATCCAAAATACACAGATCTTAAAATATGATCTTGGATCCTCAAATCACATACTCTGCAAAAATGACCTCATTGTTTCAAAACACAACAATACAGGCAGAGGGCCAGACTCCAATGACATGGCATGCAGAGGGCTGGATGAAGCCTGAACAACATGGGGGCAAGTTGACCCACCAACCACAAGGGTCATTGCCAGGCCTATCACAAAAGGGCTGGGACTGGAAGAACCAGCGTAGGAATCAAATGCAGGGCCCTTGGCAGGGGAAGCAACTACTCTGGGACTACCAATCCACAGCCCAGAAATTTAAAAAGCCCCTATCTGGACTTCCAGGGACCAGGATGGCAGATTGAACCCTGGCTGCTCCAATCCCCCACTCTGACCTTGAAAACATAGTAATTATTGCACCAGGGCAAAACCTTAAACAGTAAAGGCTTGGGAACCCTAGAGGAAGGGTGTGGCTAGGGCCCTGCCTCAAAATGGGTAGAAAGCAGATTACAAAGAATAAGACTCTGGAGTCCTACTATCATGAGAGGGAGAAAATGATGACTCCATACCCACAGCTGAAGCATCAACAGGGAACTGGTCTCAAGCACAGAAAGCATTCCTAGATGAGCTCAAAAGGAACTTGGAAAACCAAATTAGAGAGATAGAAGACAAAATGAATAATTCTTTTAAAATCAAAATTTCAAAATTAGAAAAACATTGCAATGAAGAAAATATCTCCTTAAAAAGAAAAATGTGTGATATGGAAAAGGAGCTCTAAAAACTAACCACGGAAAATAATTTGCTAAAAACTAGAATCAACCAAATTGAAGTGAATAACTCTATGGGGAACCAAGAATTAGTCAAACAAAACATCAAGAATGAAAAATTATAAAAAGAGGTAAAATATTTCAACGGAAAAATAACTGACCTGGAAAACAGATCCAGGAGAGATAATCTGAGAATCATAGGCCTACCGAAAAATCATGATGAAAAAATGAGCCTGGACAACATCTTCCAAGAGCTCATCAAGGAAAACTGCCCTGAGATACTAGAGCCAGAGGGTAAAATAGAAATTGAGAGAATCCACCAGACACCTCCTGAAAGAGATCCCTAATTGAAAAGTCCGAGAAATGTTGTGGCCAAACTCTAGAACTACAGGTAAAGGAGAAAATACTTCAAGTGGCCAGAAAGAAACAATTCAAATATCGTGGAACCACAGTGAGGATATCACAGGATTTGACAGCTTCTACACTGAAAGACCGGAGGAAGTGGAATACAATTTTTTCACAAGGTAAAAGAGCTCGGGTTATAACCAAGGATCACCTACCCAGCGAAATTGAACATATTTTTCCTGGAAAGGAGATGGTCATTCAATGATATAACAGATTTCCAGACTTTCCTGATGAAAAAGCCAGAGCTCAATGGAAAATTCAACCTCCAATTATGAGGTGCAAGACAGACATAGAAAGGTAAACAAGGAGAACACACACACACACACACACACACACACACACACACACACACACACCCTGTCATTTAATAAGAGCAAACTGTTTATAGACAAGTAGAGGGTATGAGTATAAATTACACAAAATGACGATAAAAAAAACCTTATTAAGGGCTACAAAGGGACTGCAATGAAAGAAGAGGAAAGAATGAAGTGGAAAAGGGTAAATTATGCCACACAAAGAGGCATAAAAAAAATATAGCAGAGGGAAAGAAGGGAGGGAGATGAGTATCATATGAGATTTTCCCTCATTGGTTCTGGTGCAAGGAGGGAATAACTCAACCAGCTAAGTATAGGACTATCGAGAAGAGATACAAAACATATCCTAATAGAGGGAAAGGGGAGGGAGAGGAGCTTTGCATGAGATTTGTTCCTGTTATTCTTGGTGCAAAGAAGAAATAATATACTACACTAAGTATAAAAATATCCTACAGGCAGAAGGAGTGGGGAAGGTCCAAGAAGGGGGGGAGTAGTTAGAAGGGAGGGAAGAAGTAAAGGGGAAGGGGAGGAAAAAGGAGGGGGGCTGATAAGAAGGGAATACTGAGGGACGCAGTGGCCAAAAAGAAAACCCTTAAGGAGGGGAAGGGAGAAGGGGGAAAAATATAAGCATAAACAGGGGAGGTGATAGGATGGGGAGAAAGAGACAGATAGTAATCATAATTCTGAATGTGAATGGGATGAATTCTCCCATAAAATGGAGGTGAATAGCAGAATGGATTAAAACAATATGCTGTTTACAAAAAACACATCTGAAACAGAGGCATACACACAGGTTAAAGGTAAAAGGCTGGAGTAAAATATATCATGCCTCAGCTAAAGTAAAAAAAAGCAGGGGTAGCAATCCTTATTTCAGATAAAGCAAAAACAAAAATTGATCTAATTAAGAGATAAGGAAGAAAACTATATCCTGTTAAAAGGCACCATCGAGAATGAAGCAATATCATTACTTAACATATATGCACCAAGTGGTATAGCATCCAAATTCCTAGAGGAGAAGGTAAGGGAATTAGGTGAAAAATAGATAGCAAAACTATATTAGTGGAGGGTCTTAATCACCTCTTCTCTGAACTTGATAAATCCAACCTCAAAATAAACAAGAAAGAAGTTAAGGAGGTGAATAGAATTTTAGAGAGGGTAGGTATGATAGCTCTCTGGAGAAAACTGAATGGGAATAAAAAGGAATATACCTTCTTCTCAGTGGTACATGGCACATACACAAAAATCGACTTTATAAAAAGCTCACAATTCAGTGCAAAAAGGTAGAACAATTAAATGCATGATTCTCAAATCATGATGCAATAAAAATCATATACAATAATGGGCCATGGAAAGACAGACTAAAAACTAATTGGAAACTAAAAATTTAGTCCTAAAGAATGAGTGGGTCAAACAAGAAATCATAGAAACAATCAGTAACTTCATTCAAGAGAATGACAATGATGAGACAACATACCAAAATTTGTGAGATGCAGAAAAGGCAGTTCTTAGGGGAAGTTTTATATCCCTGAGTGCATACAAGAATAAATTAGAGAAAATGGAGGTCAATGAATTGGGCATGCAATTGAAAAAGCTAGAAAAAGGACAAACTGAAAATCCTCAATTAAATACTAAATTAGAAATAATGAAAAACAAAGAAGAGATTAATCAAATTGAAATTCAGAAAACTATTGAATTGATAAATAAAACTAAGAGCTGGTTTTATGAAAAAACCAACAAAATTGATAGACCCTTAGCCAATATGATAAAGAAAGAAAGAAGAAAACCAAATTATGAGTATCAAAAAATGAAAAAGGTGAATCTACTTGCAATGAAGAGGAAATTGAAACAATAATTAGGAATTATTTTGCCAAATTATATGCACATAAATTTGACAATC
This sequence comes from Petaurus breviceps papuanus, assembly GCF_028583685.1. NCBI lineage: Eukaryota > Metazoa > Chordata > Mammalia > Diprotodontia > Petauridae > Petaurus > Petaurus breviceps. Next base: position 10,451,888 of record NW_027185665.1, on the reverse strand, counting down.
TTAGGGAAATGGATGAATATTTACAAAAATATAAAATGCCCAGATTAACTGAAAAGGAAGTAAATTACTTAAATAACCCCATCTCAGAAAAAGAAATTGAATAAGCCATCAGTGAACTCCCTAGGAAAAAGTCTCCAGGGCCAGATGGATTTACTAGTGAATTCTATCAAACATTTAAAGAACAATTGATTCCAATACTCTACAAACTATTTGGGAAAATTAGTGAAGGAGTCCTACAAAATTCTTTTTATGACACAAATATGGTACTGATACCCAAATCAGGAAGAGATAAAATGGAAAAAGAAAATTATAGACCACTATCCCTCATGAATATAGATGCAAAAATTTTAAATAAACATTAGCAAAAAGACTGCCGCAACTTATCACAAGAATAATACACTTTGATCAGGTAGGATTTATTCCAGGAATGCAAGGATGGTTTAATATTAGGAAAACCATCAGTGTAATTGATCATATCAACAATAAAACTAGCAGAAACCACATGATTATCTCAATAGGTGCAGAAAAGGCTTTTGACAAAGTACAACATCCATTCCTATTTAAAACACTAGAAAGTATAGGAATAAATGGAGTCTTCCTTAAAATAATAAGTAGCATCTATTTAAAGCCATCAGCAAGTATTATATGTAATGGGGATAAGCTAGAAGCATTTCCAATAAGATAAGGGGTGAAACAAGGGTGTCCACTATTACCCCTCTTATTCAATCAAGTACTACAAATGTTAGCTGTAGCAATTAGAGAAGAAAAAGAAATCGAAGGAATCAAATTAGGCAAAGAAGAGACCAAGTTATCACTCTTTCAGGATGATATGATGATATACTTAGAGAATCCTAAAGAATCAAGTAAAAAACTACTTGAGGCAATAAATACTTTTGGCAAAGTTGCAGGATATAAAATAAACCCACATAAATCCTCGGCATTACTGTATATTTCTAATGAAATCCAACAGCAAGAGATAGAAAGAGAAATCCCATTTAAAGTTACTGTAGACATTATAAAATATTTGGGAATCTACCTGCCAAAACAAACTCAGGACCTATATGAACACAACACACAAATAAAGTCAGATCTAACTAATTGGAAAAACATCAATTCCTTGTGGCTGGGTTGAGTTAATATAATAAAAATGACAATTTTACCTAAATTAAATTAAATTTTAGTGCCATATCAATTTACCAAAAAATTACTTTATAAACCTAGAAAAAATAGTAACAAAATTCATTTGGAAGAACAAAAGGTCCAGAGTATCAAGGGTATTAATGAAAAGAAATGCTAGGGAAGGTGGCCTAGCTATGCAAGATTTTAATCTGTATTATAAAGCAGCAGTCATCAAAACTACTTGGTAATGGCTGAGGAATAGAGCAGTGGATCAATGGAATAGATTGGGTATATAAGACTCAGCAGTCAATGACTATAATCTACTCTTTGATAAACCCAAAGACCCTAGTTTTGGGGATAAGAACTCACTATTTGACAAAAACTTCTGGGAAAACTGGAATATAGTATGGCAGAAACTAGGCATAGATCCTTATCTAACACCGTATACCAAAATTAAGTCTAAATGGGTTTGTGATCTAGGTATAAAGGATGATACTGTAAGCAATCTGGGAAAGCAAGGAATAATTAACTGTCAGATATATGGAGAGGGGAAGATTTCATGACCAAACAAGAATTAGAGAGCAGTCTAAAATGCAAAATAGATAACTTTGATTACATGAAACTGAAAAGCTTCTGTACAAACAAAGCCAATGTAAACAAGATTAAGAGGGAAGTGAGAAATTGGGAAAGAATTTTTACAACCAATGTCTCTGATAAAGGCCTCATTTTTAAAATTTAGAGAATTGAGTCAAATCTATAAGAATACAAGTCATTCCCCAATTGATAAATGGTCAAAGGATATGAACAGGCAGTTCTCAGAGGCAGAAATTAAAGATGTCTATAAGCATATGAAAAAATATTCAAAATCACTATTGATTAGAGAAATGCAAATCAAAACATCTCACCAGTCAGATTGGCTAAGATGACAAAACAGGAAAATGATAAATTCTCGAGAGGATGTGGAAAAATTGGAACACTAATGCATTGCTGGTAGAGTTGTGAACTGATCCAACCATTCTAGAGAGCAATCTGGAACTATGCCCAAAGGCCTATAGGTAATTTCATATCCTTTGACCCAGCAATACCACTTCTAGGATTGTATGCCAAAGAGTTCACAGAAGTGGGAGGAAGACCCATATGTACAAGAATATTTACAGCAGCTCTTTTTGTGGTGGCAAAGAATTGGAAATTAAGGGGATACCCATCAACTGGGTAATGGCTAAACAAGTTATGGTATATGAATGTAATAGAATACTATTGAGCCATAAGAAACGAAGAGCAGATGGACTTCATATCTACCTGCAGAGGCTTATATGAACTGCTGCTAAGTGAGAAGAGAAGAACCAGGAAAATTCTGCACACAATTACAGATACAATGTATCTGTGATGACTAACCTTGATAGACTGGACTCTTCTCAGAAATTCAGGGTTATAAGTCAACACCAAAAGACTCATAATGGAGAGAGATGTCTACATTTAGAGACAGAACCAGAGCGAACAGAGTTTGAATGCAGATTGAAGCAAATTACCTGCTCTCTTGCTTTTTTCTTGTTTGGTTTGTTTTCCTCTTTCCCATTTTTCATTCCTTCCAATACAATCCTTCTTTATAAACTGACCATTGTCTAATGTGAAAGTATCTGCAGATCTTATACCTGACTGTATGC
>NW_027185665.1:10440331-10449005 GCF_028583685.1 Petaurus breviceps papuanus | reverse complement strand
CTTACTTCTGTGTGACTTTGAGTACGTACTCAACATCTCTGTACCTCAGTTTCCTCATCTATAAAATGAAGGGAGTTGACTAGATAGCCTCAAGGCTTCCTTTGGTTATTTAGTCAACAGTCAACAAGCTTCTGTTACATTCTTGGTAGGCGCTGTGCTAAGCCCTAGGGATACAGAGGCAAAATAATCCTCTGTTCTCAAAGAGCTTTCAGTCTAAAAAAGCGAAACCATTTAGACAATTAGATATATACAAGATAAATTGAGGATTATCAATAGAGAGAAAGTACTGGTATTAAGAGGGGATCGGGAAAGGTTTCTTCTAGAAGATGAAATTTTAGATGAGACTTGAAGGAAGCCAGGAGAGGGAGATGAGAAGGAAGAGAATTCCAGCCACAGAATTTAGACCTAGCTCTAAACTGTTTATCTGCTTGTACCTTCTAGGTATCATTGTAGACCTCAAAATAGGTTATTTTTTTCCCCTTTAAACTCCAAAGCCAATGGTCTCCCTCTCCCCCTTCTGATTGTCCTTTCCCCCTGCTATTTTGGAGAGCTTAATAATGGCAATTATTTATAAAAGACAGTAAGTTATTCAATCTTGGAGTCCCTCGGGTTAAAGAAATTTTTTTTCTTTAATTTGGGCAGACTTTGACTTTTCTGCCCTCCGTATGGGACATAAGGTCCCAGCTAGTCACTGAATTTCCCTTGTCCACATTCTTTACAATAACTACAACAAAGAATTTGATTTAATGAACACAACAAAAATTTAATTATCCTTATTTACAGCCAAATTTAACATCAAAGTACAAATAGCATTAAACAAGACCTAAAGGAACAAGAAAATGCAAAAGGTAAATTATGCCTCTTTGTTAGACAGTGATAAAACAGGGGAGGAAGGAGGGAAATGGAGAGTGGATAAATTTGCCAAAGCCCAGCAGTACTGCCATTGTCAGATGAATTCTATCTAGTGCAATGTCTCCTATAGCAAGATGAGGCTCCAGTTTCTCCTGTTCATGGTCAGTCCAAGTAACAGGATCCTGTATTTGTGATAGGCTCCTACCACTAATGGACATCAGCAACCTGCACCTTCTCCCCCACAGAGCACTACAGACTTCTTGTTCCCTTTTCTCTCATCCAGGTCTTATAGTCATTCAGCTTCTTTTTAGACTAGAAGAAAACTGTGTTTCCCATTAATCACCTGACCAATACAAGACTACATATTAGATTCCAAACTGACTGAAATAAGTTATCAACAAAATCCTGCTACTACTTATAATTAAGAATCAATATATGTTTATGAAAAATGTATATATATATACATACATACACATATGTGATAAATATTTTTCCTAATTATAATTAAAAAAATAAAACTAGCATTTAGGTTAAAATATGTATTATAATTGTAATGTCATTTTTGAGTTGTGCTGGTAAATGTTTAACAACTAGTTAGACAAAAAGGTACACAGGATATACTTTTAAGTTTAATCTCATTATTATTTTTTCTATGATTTTCTTAAGTTTAGACAATCAACAAAATGATAAATCATGCCTAATTTTCACCAGTTGTCAATTTCAGAGGTGTAAATGTTCACACTGAAAATTGGCTGCATCCAAGCTCCAGCACACGCTGTTTGGGTCTGTCCCTTTGGTATCATAGGATACAATGTGGGGGAAGAGAAATATAGTCCCTGTTTGAGTTCCTATACAATGCAGATGTCAGACATAGGCCAAGCACATTAGCAGAAATCAAATTGTAAAAACATTTAATAACATGCCATAAGTTAATAAAATTGTACTGAACTCCCCATAAGCCAACAGAAAACAATTCATCCCACAGACTCCCATACCAGTAGGGAAAAGGAAACAATTTTCTTTGGGGAAGAGACTCACATGGCTCCTTTGCATTGCTTCTGGAATAGCTCTCCAGAAAGCCCCTCCCCTCCTCTATCAATAATAGCTGGTTCTGCCTCTACTACAAAAGTAAACTTCAACTCTCCAGAATATTACAGATGAAATAAAAAGAGAATGTAATAAAACTGAAACCGATAGAGGGAAAAAAGGATAGTGAACATGTAAATAAAGAATATTACAATCGAAAAGGAGAGATCCTCAGGGATCAAAGATAGTGGTCTCATAATTTCACACACAAGTTCTTTCAGTGTCCTAGGGTGTAGTTCATTTTGGTCTAGAGACTTGAACTCAGAGTTGGCAGTTAGTTGCTCTCTTATCGTCTCTTTATTAACCTATGCTTTTGGTTCCCTATTAACCATTTGCATATAAAGATAACGTCCTAGTCTCAGGAGCATTCTCCTTGGTAGAGAAAATAGAAGCAAAATAGTTTGTTTTGCTTTTTCCATAATGTTATCATCAGCACATCCACCCCCAATGAGCGCTCTTGTCCTTTGACCTTCATCTTCCTCACAACATAGTGAAAAAATGTCCCTGCTTTAGTATTCATCACAAACTGCATTTCTTTCTTGGCTTTAACTTTCATAATGCTATTTGTAGAGAACCTAGCCAAGCTTGTATTTATCCTTGGTTAACTTCACCATTTTCATTTCTTATACTTATACTTTTAAAATTTTCTTTATCTTCTTTGTTCTCTAACCTATTAGTGGGGGTGACTTATATTTGAGTGTTCTTAATGTACTACCTTAGTAAATACTCCTTTCCAAAAGCTAATTAAACCCAGCTGACTAATTGATAACACTGATAATCATGGAGCACACTTACAGGGATTAAAGAGCCATAGCATATATCTGCCACAAAGAAAACAGGTAAACAAAGCTAACTGATGAGATGACCCCATCTGCCAGTTCTTCTACCTCCTTATCCTCCAACCCACTCACCTTTCACCCAGAAGGTGGAAGTGTGTTTCATCATCTGCTCCCAAGACTAACACTGTGTAATCCAGTTAATTTAAACTTCTAATGTTTTCATTTCTACATTAGTGTAAGCATTGTGCATGTTATTCTCTTGGTTCAATTTCCTTTGCTATGCATCAGTTAATACTAGACTTCTCATGGTACTCTTAATTTCTTAAATTCATAATTTCATGAGGGCATTCCATTATTTTAATATACCATATTTTTTCCAGTCATTTCCCAATTAGAAACTTCAGTTTTATGGAAGGGTCTGTAGACCTTATACCCTGAATCCTATTCAATGACACAGGTAAGGATGGCTCTTTTAAAATCTTGAAAAAACTCTGTGTGTGTGTGTGTGTGTGTGTGTGTGTGTGTGTGTGTGTGTGTGTGCATGCCTCATGTATACGTGATTTTGGAGTGATATTCAATTCAACAGTTAGAAATTTAGGTCAACTAGGTGGTGCAGTGAATAGAGTGCTGGGCTTAAGTTCAGGAATATTAATTTTCCTGCGTTCAAATCTGACCTCAGACATTTACTAGCTGTGTGACCCTGGACAAATAACTCTGTTTGCTTCAGTTCCTCATCTGCAAAAGGAGCTGGAGAAGAAATAGCAAACTACTCCAATATCTTTGCCAAGAAAACCCTACGTGGGGTCATGAAGCGTTGTACACAACTGAAAATGACTCAACAACAACAAAAACAATTTAGGTCAAATAAAATATTTTCAGTGTTTCAGATACAGTGGGGGAAAAATGTCACTCTGAAAGTTCGCTTACTCTTGCTTACAACTCCTAATTTTGCAAGCTAGTATATGTATTTTGGTTTTTAGTTTATGATTTTTTTTCTAGTGTTCTGATGATCCCTAATAATTAGTGGATACAAATAAAATTGCATGTTGGTAAAATTGCCTCAGATGGTCAGGTTTGGAGAACGCCAACTTTTAACTTCCCTGGAGTTGACATAAATATTATGGAAGCAAAAAATTATAGTCATTTGTAGGGAAATTGTGTGTTTAATTGCCAAGCTCTCATCACGTATCAGTTAATGTGAGTGCATTATTGCATGGTACAATGGGGTCTAAAAGGACTTCAATGGCAAACTAGTAGCAAAACTATTGTAAAGGATACCATCTGTGAAACCTCCAAATATGAGTCTGACTTGCTCATTTCCTTTAAAAATATTCTATATGTGGTAAAATGTGTTAATAGTAGATGGAAAAAACCCCACAAAATCAAAATGGACTTTAGCTGGTGAAATTGGGTTTAACATATTGAGTTTTATTCTGAAACAAACAAAAAAAACATATATATGTATAGAAAGACAGAGAGAGAGAGAGAGAGAGAGATGGAAAGACAGAGACAAAGAGGATATTGATCTCTATAACTATATCTCCTTTAAATACCTCGTTACCCAATATTTTGTAATATACAATTCATCTTTTCCTTTCATATTAGCATTATTTACAATTGTTAAAATACCTGAATCAATACTAAAATGACTTATATGTATTTTTGATTCTATGAGTGTAATCATTTTAATAAATATTATACTCACATATAGACAAAAGACAAATTTCCCTTCTTCAAAGGTCATTGTTGCTTCTTTGTGACAGAACACCAAGGTAAGTTAGTTATTTTCCATTCCATGTGATTCTATTCTACTTACTAAATATCTGCTATAATATAGTAGCTACATGCAACACACTGTGCAGGTACTAGGAGGGACATGGAACTCAATAATAGAGTTCTGGCCATCACAGAGTTCACAATTTAGTAGGGAGAGAACCAAGACATTTTGAATGTAATTCAAATTAGAAATATTATATTCTTAGGAGTATAAAATTCTTTAGCAGTCAGGGAGGATGTGGAAATAAAGGTTGGGTAGTTAGGATGCTATTACTTGGAGGTAGTCATGGGGAGTGGGGAGGACATTAGGAACAAAGATGTAAAGGCCAGAAAGCATCAATGAGTTTGGGAGACAGTGTGTGATCCAGCTTGACTTAAGTGTAGCATAAATGAGAGGAATTGGTGCATTTATAAAATTTGGAAAGGCAAATTAGAGTAAGATTGTAGAGGGTTTGAATTTCAGCATAAAAACCACAATTTTATTTGTCAAGCAATAGGGAATGATCATCAGTTCTTGAGGAGTGAAGAGATGTAAGCATGCTTGTCCAGGAAGGCTATTCTGGCAGTAGCATTGTAATGGGAATGTAAATTTGTAAGATCTTCCCTGCCCCTAGGCTAAAGTGCACCTGGAGCCTGAGGTGGGAGGCTTGTTTTTCAGTAGGTACTTCTTGATTGGCCAGCGAGTCAATAAGGTTGTTACATTCTTTGAGCCAGGAGAAGGCTATATAAGCCCTGATGTGTAGCTTTGTTTTGGGGCTCACTTTGAGAAGTGTTCTGTGATTTGATATGGACTATGGGAAGCCGTTGTCCGGAGCCCCCCGGCCTTGAAAAACCCATATGTTGAAACCCATATGTTGATTTGGTATGGATGTAATGGCTGGACAGTTTGGAAAGCTGTCTAATTGATCTGTTTCTGTCTTGATAATTCTGCCTGTATACTTTGAAGTTCGGGGTGCTGACCTTTTTCCCCTGAACTAGGTTAACGATACATATTTGACTGATTAAAGTAAGCTTGTTAACCCATTTTGAGTTGCTTTCCTTTATCAAAGCAGATCCAAGAACCTGTGCTGGCAGCCACCCTGGGAATGCTGGGGTGCTTGCTGCTACAAGCGTATATATATTGATGTTGGATGTCTTTTCATTTTAATAACAATGATAGCTAGTATATACATACATGCATACGTACAAACATACATACATATATAGTACTTTAAAGTTTAAAATCTCTTCCTTCTTGTCACTATGAGTGTACAAATATCTTTCACTCTCTGTCTCTGTGTCATTGTCTCTGTCTCTCTTTGTATCTCCATCTTTGTCTCTCTCGTCCTCTGTGTCTCTGTCTTTCTCCCTCTCTCCTTCCCTTTTTCCCTCTCTCATTCTCTCCCTCTGTCTCTCTGTGTCTCTCCCTTCCTCCTTTTTTCCCTGTCTCTCTCTCTTTCTCCTTTCCTCGTTTTCTCCCTGTCTCTTTCTGTCTGTCTGTCTCTGTTTCTCCTCCCTTTCTCCATGAAAGTTGTTGAATAAGCAGTTGTTGAACACCCTGCTCTGCTCCAGGCACCGCAGTGAGTACTGAGAACACAAAGTAAAACCGAAACAGTTCATGTCCTCAAGAAACTGATGTTCTAATAAGGAATACAGATATGTGTGTGTGTGTGTGTGTGTGTGTGTGAATATGTGTATATTGTGTAAAGACATAAAAATCAATAAAGGGTAGTAGTTCTGGAGGGAGGGCACTCCAGCTACGAGGATCAGGACAGGTATCATGTTGAAGGTAGCACTTAATCTGAATTGTAAGGAATGCAGGGGGTCTGAAAGGAAGGAGTGAGGAGATAGAACATTATAGGTTTTGGGGACAGTCAACACAAAAGCACTGAGATGGGAGTTGGAGTGTTGTGTGTAAGGAACAGTCATTGGTTCGGTGTATCTGAATTGTAGAGTTCATGGAAGGAAAAAATGAATCAGAACATTGGAAATGTTGGAAGAGGTCAAGTTGTCAAAAGCTTTAAAGGCTAGACAGAGTTGATTTTTTTGTCTTAGAAGTAATAGGGAACTGTTAGAATTTATTGAGTAGAGAGGTGAATGGTAAGATCTACATTTTAGGAAAATCATTTTGGTGGCTTTGTGAAAGATGATTTGGAGTGGGGACAAACTTGAAGCAGGAAGTACAACTACAGGGATGTTATTGCAGTGGTCCAGGAGAGGTCATCATGGCCTGAACTAGCATAGTAGCTCTGTGGATGAAGGAAGGGAGACATGTAAGAGATGTTTTGGAGAGAGAATTTACAAGTTTTGGCAACTGATTAGATATGTGGGATGAATGGAATGAGAAGTAGAGAAAGACAGAGACTGTGAGTTTGGGTACTAGGACTATGGTGGTGCTCTCAACAGAAATAGGAAGTTTGTAATAGTAGTAGGTTTGGGGTAAAGATGGCGAGCTATGATTTGGGTATGCTGAATTTAATATACCTACGGGACAGTCAATTCAAAATGTCTAATAGACAGTCTATGATGCAGGACTGGAACTCAGGAAAAACTTTAGGTCTAGGGATATATCTCTAGGAAGACTCTGTGTAAAAATGACAATGAAACCCAGAAGAGCCAATGAGATCACTAAGTGAGAGAGTCCAGAGGATAACAAAAGATCCAAGAGAGAGCCACAGTTAGTGGGCGTGAGATATGGATGAATGATCCCACAGAGGAGACTGAGTGGCCAGAGGGAGACTCAAGAGAGAATAACCTCTTGAAAACTAGAAGCGAAAATATCCAGGAGTTTTGGCAGCTTCAAAGGTTGCAGAAAGGTCAAGAGGATGTGGATAGAGAAAAGGCCAGTAGACTTGACAACTAAGAGAGTAACTTTTGTGAGAGTATTTGGTTGGAATGATGAGGCAGAAACCAGATTACAGAGGGATTAGAAGAGGATGAGAAGATAGGAAGTGGATGCAACCACAGTATAAGGCTTTTTCAAGGAGTTTAGCTGAGAAAGGTAGGAGAGATATATGGTGACAGGAAAGGTAGGGTATAGAGAAGGTTTTTTTTAAAGGATGGAGAGACTTGTATATGCTTGTGGGTAATAGGAAAGGAACCCACAGACAGGGAAAGATTGGAGATCAGAGAGAGTCGGAATGATAATTAGAGTGTTTTGTTGGAGATTAGAAGGGATGAGGTGGTAAATCAGCTATAGAACAAAGCAGGCAAGAGTGAAAGGAAGATTCCTTTGATGCAATGAGAACCCAGTTTAGATTAGGCAGGAAAGAAGGACACATTTATTAAGGGCTTACTCCATGCCAGCGCACTGTGTTAAACTACAAATATTATCTCATTTGATACTCACAACAATTCTATGAAGCAGGTGCTATTGTGATCCTCACTTTACAGTTGGGGAAACTGAGGTTAAGCGACTTCCCAAGGTCATACAGCTAGTAAGGGTCTAGGCTAGACTTGGATCTAGGTCTTCCTGAATCCAAGCCCAATACTCCATCCACTATCCACCTCAGCTGCTTGACATAAACTTGTAGTAAATTCATTAGCATGGTTGTGTGACTTCCTCAGTTTGATAGCATGTGAACAGGAGCAGAAGCCAGGGGCATTGAGAGTAATTTAGGGTTAGCTTTGGCAAGATGAGCAATAATAGATCAAAGGAGCAAGGGATCCAAGGGTAGAGTAGAGGGAAGAGTTGACTTGATCCATATGGGGTTGAGACTGAGACAGCAAGTTCATCAGTTTTAGGTTTTTGCATGTACGTTTCCTGCCTCAGTAGCCAATTCAAAGCCTTTGTTCACTCTGGAATAAGCTGACGAGAAATATGTAGTCAGAATGACTTCACCTGCTCTGGGGAAAGAAAGGGCTCTAGGCCTCCATGTGAAATTGCAGCAGACAGCAGAGAATACTGTACATGCACTAAGGGCAGAGTCCTCATTGGCCATTATAAAGTACTGATGGGTGAAGAGACTGGACATGATGTCACATTTAGGAAGAAGTAAAGGTTCAGGAGGCTTCAGACACAAGTAGAGTTGGAATGACAAAAGATGGAACTGGAACACTTGTGGATGATGGCAAGGTCAAAGTGTGACCATCCCAGTGTGTGCAGCTGATGTGATGAGGAGGAATAACTGGTCATGGAACTGATTAGACTGAGGAACTCTCTCTCTCTCTCTCTCTCTCTCTCTCTCTCTCTCTCTCTCTCT